>NC_134364.1:91980440-92336089 GCF_048569485.1 Anomaloglossus baeobatrachus | reverse complement strand
TGAAAACTGCAGCATGCGCATATAGCCTAAGCGTTCTCATATTAATGCTGGATGCACATTCTACACTGCGCAGTGCGGCTGTATAATACTATATATATATATATATATATATATATATATATATATATATATATATATATATATATATATATATATATATATATATATATATATATATATATATATATATATATATATATATAGTAAGCGTTCATCTCACACCAGAGCTGTATAATGTGCTCCATACGGTAGTAGGCGTTCTTCTCACTCCAGCGCTGGATATAAATCCACACCGCTCCATAGTGCTACTTTCTAGTAAGCGTTCATCTCACACCAAAGCTGGGTTAATCCACATCAACACTGCTCAGTACTTCTGTATGTGCTCCATACTGCTACAATCAGCTTTGTCGCACCATCATTGGATTCACGTCTACACTGCTCCATTCTATTTCTTTCTAGCAAGTGTTCTTCCCACATCAGAGCTAGAAGCACATCTACACCACTCTGTACTGCTGTATAATGTCCATCATATTACTTCTTTCTAGTGTCTCTTCTAGGGCTGCCTTCAGAGCTAGACTTGTCAGTACCATTATATCATGGTTTCCATGCTGTGTCTCATTACCCACCCGAGAGCTGCCTGTACAGCAACACTTCTCAGTACTGCTGTATGCTTCTAAGCATGAGCTACAGGAGAGCAGGAATCCTTCATGTAATGTATCACTTACATGAACGAAGGGATGGTCAGGCGTGTGCTACCTGAAAATAGGTGGCAACTCTTTCAAGCCCACATACCACTTTTAAGTTAGATTGGGAGTAAAAAAAATGCCCTGTGCTTTGCCAGCAGCATGACTTATGTGATCCAATGGTTAGTGAGGTTCCCAAACATTAGACCCACGTCCTAGAGATACCCCATCATATACTGGAAGAAACCTCCTCCCTTTAATTGCTTTGATTTGCTTTTCCCCCTCCCAGGATACGGATTTGTGGAGTTCCTCAGTGAAGAAGACGCTGACTACGCCATTAAAATAATGAACATGATCAAGCTGTACGGGAAACCGATCCGCGTGAACAAAGCGTCAGCGCACAACAAGAACCTGGATGTCGGGGCCAACATCTTCATCGGTAACCTGGATCCCGAGATCGATGAGAAGCTTCTGTACGACACTTTCAGCGCTTTTGGGGTCATCCTACAAACCCCGAAGATCATGCGAGATCCAGACACCGGGAACTCCAAGGGTTACGCTTTCATCAATTTTGCCAGCTTTGACGCTTCCGATGCCGCTATTGAGGCCATGAACGGACAGTATTTATGTAACCGGCCCATCACCGTCTCTTACGCCTTTAAGAAGGACTCCAAAGGGGAGAGGCACGGGGTCAGCGGCGGAGAGGCTGCTTGCCGCACAGAACCCGCTGTCGCAGGCAGACAGGCCTCACCAGCTTTTCGCAGATGCTCCTCCACCTCCGTCAGTCCCTGCTGTCATCACATCACTGACCAGTGCTGTTGCCGCAGGTGAGTACTCTGGATTGCCACGTATCGGTGCCGTCTCTTCTTGGCTGCAGAGTTAATCGCTGGTGGCCGGGTGTGCACAGATCAGTATGATTCAGTGCGGATTTCAGGATTATCTTCAGCAAATCCAGCGCCCATAGACTTATGTCAGGGTGCAAGATTTTTCTGTGCCCTGTTTGGTTACTTATTACTCTATTTATTCAGGCATGCCTGCATTCCCGCCAGTCCCTCCTCCAGGAGCACTGCCCCCAGGAATCCCCCCTTCGATGCCTCCGCCACCCATGTCTCCAGTCACCGCCGCTGGTCAAGCTGCTGCAGCTGGTCACCCGCAAGTTCCGATGCCCTTCCAAGCCGGAGCCCTGCACCCTGGTAAGTAGGATGAGGTACAGATATCCGCGGCCCATTTTATTAAAAGGGCTTCTTTATCTAATGTGATTTGATTCTGAACCCCACGATCACTGGTCACGTGGCTGCTTAGAGTACAGCTACTATGAAAGTGCATGTGAGCTGTAGTACCAGAAACGGCCACTGTATGGAGCTGAACCGATTCGGCTCCGTATGCTGTGCTCTTAAAGGAGCTGATAACATCTGATCTGGGGGTACCGGCTATTAAACCGCTACCTTCTTCTAAAGATGGGTCATCTTTGTCATAGAAGACTACTAACTTTTATTGCCTTCTCTCAGGTTTGCAGATGCAAGTTCCACATCACGCTCTAGGACCATCGCCGGCCCAGCTGGCAGCACGGCCGCATGGTATGGGCCACCCGGGCCCCCCTCCCATGGGCATGCCTCCAAGAGGGCCACCTTTTGGTGCAATGGGTAAGTTACAAGACACTAGTAATCCTGTCACAGCGCTCGAGTCAACTGTCCGTAATACCAGCATCTAAATGGATAACAGCAGCAATTGACGCGCTTATGCCTTAAATGTCTGATGGGTGTGGGATTCGTCACCTAGAATTCTTACTTATTGCAAGAGTGAGGGGTTTTCTGGCCACTACATACCGGCAGGGACGCCTACATGTAGATGTGTTTGAAAGATTGAACAGTCCCTTTTAATCTGCTCTTTTTTTTTTTTCCTTTGTGCTAGGACACCCAGCGATGCCTCCTGGTATGCGACCACCTCCGCTAATGCCACCACATGGATACAATGGACCACCCAGACCTCCACCCTATGGTTACCAAAGAGGTCCTCTTCCACCACCTCGCCCACCGACACCCCGTCCTCCTGCACCCATGAGGCTACCGATGGCGCAGTAAATCTGGACTACTATTACCGAACATCCCCCCCCCCCCCCCTCCTCGGACGGCAGTAAAGCTGCACTTGCCTCTCTTGTCCACCCTGGAAACAGACATTTTGTTTTTTTGTATGGGTTTTTTTTCCCTTCTTTTAGGGGGAAGGGGGGGGGGGGGGGGATGGCAGATATACACAAGGAAGTCTGTTATACAGGGAACACCCTATCCCCGATGCCGGGGCAGTCCGCCTGTGGGAACAGGGGTGAGAGTTAAGGTAAGAGGCTTTGTCTCAAACTGCCTCTATGGAATACCGATCACAAAAAATGTGGGTGATGTCACAGGACCCCATTCTCATGAGATCGTATCTCCTTAATTAATGCCGTTTTGGGCGGGGTAACTCCATCACATGAACGTGCTGTATAAAGTTTAGAAGTATACTTTTTTTTATTATTTGATGTTTTTGGTAACGCATCTTTGTAAATGGCAGATTGTAATAAATTACCAGAACTTCTGTCTGTTTAGTGTATCTTACAAGGCGGGAGATTGAGACCCCCAATGAGTTTGTATATTACAGTAATGGGTCAGTGAAGCCATGCTACTCATGTCTGCAGGCAATGTCTGGTGTTGCAGCTCAGCCCCACTGAAGATTTTTTTTTTTTTTCTTTTTTGTAAAACCCTAAGTTTCGATTCTTCTTTTAATCCCCCTAGTTTTCCAAGATAAACAACTTTGCTACTGACATTGACGTATGAGGGCTTTTTTTTTCCCTCGCGTGAGGAACTGGCATTTTAAACTTTAATCCACCATATTTTACAACAGATGTAAAACTTATTTTTAATATATATATATATATATATATATATATATATATATATATATATATATATATATATATATATATATATATATATATATATATATATATAATTACACCCAGCCAATTTTTATTTCCATGTAGAATCATACTTTTTATTTATTAGGTGAGTTGCATAATGAATGGAAAATATAGTCCAGACAGTGACGAGGTTAGAAATAATGATTTTTACTTGAAATAATGATTTTCTCCTTCACACTTTGTTTTCGGCACAGAATGCTCATTTGCAGCAATTCCAGCTTTGCAGAGCATTGGCATTCTAGCTGTTAATTTGCGGAGGTAATCTGGAGATATTTTGCCCCATGCTTCCCCCCCCCTCCCACAAGTTGAATTGCCTTGATGTGCACTTTTTGCGTCCCATACGGTCAAGCTGCTCCCACATCAGCTCAATAGGGTTGAGATCTGGTGACTGGGCTGGCCACTCCATTACAGATAGAATACCAGCTGCCTGCTTCTTCCCTAAATAGTTCATGCCTAATTTGGAGGTGTTCTTTGGGTCATTGTCCTGTTGTAGGATGAAACTGGCTCCAATCAAGCGCTGTCCACAGGGTATGGCATGGAGTTGCAAAATGGAGTGATAGCCTCCCTTAGTGATCTCTTTTACCTTGTGCAAATCTCCCACTCTACCAGCACCAAAGCAACCCCAGACCATTACATTACCTCCACCATGCTTGACAGATGGCGTCAGGCACTCTTCCAGCATCTTTTCAGTTGTTCTGCATCTCACAAATGTTCTTCTGTGTGATTCAAACACCTCAAACTTCGATTTTTCTGTCCATAACACGTTTCCAATCGTCCTCTGTCCAATGTGTGTATTCTTTTGCCCATATTAATCTTTTCCTTTATTAGCCAGTCTCAGATATGGCATTTTCTTTACGGGATGCCGGCCTTCATGGCAGAATGGCAGTCACCTCTTCACTGTAGACGTTGACACTGGTGTTTTGCGTGTACTATTTAATGAAGCGGCCAGTTGAGGACCTGTGAGGCGTCAATTTCTCACACTAGAGACTCTAATGTACTTGTCTTGTTGCTCAGTTGTGCAGTGCGGTCTCCCACTTCTTTCTATTCTGGTTAGAGCCTGTTTGTGCTCTCCTCTGAAGGGAGTAGTACACACCATTATAGGAAATCTTCATTTTCTTGGCAATTTCTCGCATGCAATAGCCTTCATTTCTAAGAACAAGAATAGACTGTCTAGTTTCACATGAAAGTTCTCTTTTTCTGGCCATTTTGAGAGTTTAATGGAACAAGAAATGTAATGCTCCAGATGCTCAACTAGCTCAAAGGAAGGTCAGTTTTAGGCTAAGTGCGCACATTGTGTTCTGCCGTGATAAATATTCTGAAGCGTTTTGTCACTGCATGTACATTTTCAAAATGCTGCGTTTTGGATGTATTTTGAATGCAGAATGGATGCAGAATTCGTGTTCTGGATGCTTGCTCTACCATAGACAAAGTGGGGAAAAGCATCCAAAATGCACAAAAGAAGTGACATGTTGCTTTTAGAACATATCGATTTTGTCAAAAATTTGTCATGCAAAACGCTGCATTTTTAAAACGCAACGTGCGCATGGAATTTGCTAAATTATCATAGACATTGCTGGGGACACAGAACACATGCGTTTACACTGCAGTTTAAAACGCTGCGTAAACGCATGAAAAAACGCAACGTGCGCACATTGCCTTATAGCTTCTCTAATCAGCAAACCTGTTTTCAGCTGTGCTAACATACTTGCAAAAGGGTTTTTAAGGGATTTCTAAACCTCCATTAGTCTTCTAACACAGCAAACACAATGTACCATTAGAATACTGGAGTAATGGTTGTTGGAAATGGGCCTCTATACACCTATGTAGATATTGCATTAAAAAACAGACGTTTGTAGCTAGAATATTTTTTTTTTTTTTATCAGCTAAATTTTATTTTTCACAAAGTATACAAAACATGTGTTTATATTTTCAGCAATAACGAGCAGAACTATAAACTTTCCCTCCCCAACATCCCCTCCCCCTCAGCTTACATATTACCCATATCATTATCAAAGATCTTACATTTTAACCCTTCAATAGCATATATTGGAATATATAGAACTATCGATCTCTGCCCCAGTCCAACATCTCCCAACTCTAAAATGTATCCATATTGCAACCACTGATTCCACAATCTATCAAAGTGCAAGTTGTTTCCTTTTCCCATATATTCTTCTCTCCATTCGAACAATATGATTAAAGGGAACCTGTCAGCAGAAATTTCGCCCAAAACCTAAAATATTCCCCCTCTGCAGCTCCTGGGCTGCATTCTAGAAAGGTCCCTGTTATTATTGTGCCCCATGTGAGACCAAAATAAAGACTTTATAAAGTGGTACCTTTTGTATGCAGATTCTGTAAATGTGACACGGGGGCGGGCTGCCTGATGGCCGTTAGTCTGCCTCCTGCCGCTTTAGGCCGTCCCCCATCGCTGATTTCCATAGCTGTGGACGCCGCCCAGTGCTCCACAGGTCCCCGCGCATACCCAGTGCTCATCTCTCGTGAATGAGCACTGTGCCCAGTGTCACCGCTGGTGACGTGCGCGCAGGCTTTAGATTATGGGCGGTGCTGTGATGTTTATTACCAAGCAACCGCCCATAATCGTGGGACCGCGCGTTCCCCTCGGCGTCCTTCGTTCTGCGCAAGCGAGGTGCTGCTGACCCCACGTCGCCTCCTTCCCATCTTGCCCTGAGGCAGGAAATAGAAGGAGGTGACGTGGGGTCAGCAGCACCGCGCTTGCGCAGAACGAAGGACGCCGAGGGGGAAAGCGCGGTCCCGCGATTATGGGCGGTTGCTTGGTAATAAACATCACAGCACCGCCCATAATCTAAAGCCTGCGCGCACGTCACCAGCGGTGACACTGGCACAGTGCTCATCCACGAGAGATAGGCACTGGGCATGCGCGGGGACCTGTGGAGCACTGGGCGGCGTCCCCAGCTATGGAAATGAGCGATGGGGGACGGCATAAAGCGGCAGGAGGCAGACTAATGGCCATCAGGCAGCCCGCCCCCGTGTCACATTTACAGAATCTGCATACAAAAAGGTACCACTTTATAAAGTCTTTATTTTGGTCTCGCATGGGGCACAATAATAACAGGGACCTTTCTAGAATGCAGCCTAGGAGCTGCAGAGGGGGAATCTTTTAGGTTTTAGGCGAAATTTCTGCTGACAGGTTCCCTTAAACATATGCGACAAATTCCCCTCTAGGCGGTGGTCCCCTGCATCCAGTGTTTGGCAATTACTTTCCTTGCCGCATACAGCAGTCTGGCTATTACTATTTTAAAATTGTTGTCTACTCTAATTTCTTCCACGTAACCTAGAAGACATACCAGGGGTTGTCTAGGATGTTTACATCTATAAGCTCCTTCTAGTCTATTAAGAACAGTTATCCAAATGGGTGCCAACCTGGGGCACGTCCACATCATGTGGAAAATGCCGGCACCTTCTCCATTACATCTAGGACAGTCGGAGTTACTCCTCAATCCCGTTTTACACATAATTAGCGGGGATCTATATGCCCTATGCACCACGTAGAGGTGGGATAATCTTGCTGGTTCACTCATTGATAATTTCGGTATGCATTTCAAAACACTATCCCATACCTTATCAGTGATCCCGTCTATCTCTGCCTCCCATTTAGTCCTAGTGTTTACAGGGTGATCAAGCAAATATGTATGCAGTAGGTCCCTATATATTAGTAGATATGATTTCTCTTGTGGCTCCACTACTACACACATTTCAGTACTAGGTCTGCCTGTAGCAGCAATGATTGCTTAACCCCCGGAGCCCCCACTGCATGCGCCAACCGTTTATATTGGTACCACCCAAGTGGGGATATCCCAAACTCATCCTGTATTTGTGTAAACGATTTCAGACGTCCCTGGATAAGAATTTGCCCCATATACCTTTACGTGCCCATTCCTTAATTTTGCCTATCTTGTATATCTCAGAGCAGTTTTCATTGTCCCACAACGGAGAGAATTCAGTTATTGCTCTAATCCCTCTTATTTGCTTGATCTTCCTCCAGATTATATTCATCAGGCTAAGTGTGGGGCTCGTTTTTCCTATTCTCCCAAATGATCCGTCCTCCAGTCCGAACACTAATGGTTTCCGATGCAGAACATGCTCTAACAGTCTGGATGCTGGGTCTATCACCCCTAAATCTGCCCATCCCCTGAAATGTTGACTCTGAGCTGCCAGATAATATATTCCCGGTTTGGGTAGTGCTAGCCCCCCTCATCCTTCGGTCTCTGTAGCGTCTCGAGTTTAAGTCTGGCTTGTTTGTTCTTCCGTATTAGGCTATGTGCGCACTTACTGGATTTTGCCGCGGATTTTTCACGGATTTGCTGCATGTTTCGCTGCAGAAAATGTTCATAACATCTCTGCAGTGAATCACCAGCAAATCCTATGGAGAAAAAAAATCCTGTGCGCAGTGGGCGGAATTTGACAGCTGCATGTTTTGCTGCGGGAATCCCGCAGCAAAAACAAGTGCATGTCACTTCTTTTCCGCACATCGCTGCGGGATTTCACTCCATTGATTCCAATGTAATCGTGAAATCCCGCAGGGAATAACGCAGGCAGCAAATTATGTGCGGTTCACTGCGTTTTCCTGCGTTATTCCCTGCGGTATTTGCGGCTTACCTCCGGTAATGTACATCGCCTGTCTGCGATTTTGCAGGGAAGTGATGTCATTACAGGAAGAGGAAGCCGTGCAGAGTAAACACACACAGATCACAGACACAGACATCACACACATAGAAAGAAAACGGAAATATAGAAAACAAAGAACGTGGGCTCCGCTGTATATTTACCGTCCAACCGAGGTAAGCACACAGCGGCGGCCCGGTATTCTCAGGCTGGGGAGGGAGAGGGGCAGGGTTAATGTCCCCCGCCTCACTCCCCCTCCGGCAGCCGAGAATATCAGCCGCAGCTGCCCCGGCACTGTCGCATACATTATGCGGCAGCACCGGGAGTGTCCTCGGCTCTTCCTGCCGCCGTGTAGCAGTTGCGGTCAGGGTAATATAACAAGGGGTTAATGGTGGTGGACCACCGCCATTAACTCCAGGCTTGATCATGGCAGCGTCTATGTGACAGCTGACATGATCAACCCGTAAGTAAAGTGAATAAAACACAGACACCGAAAAATCCTTTATTTTAAATAAAACAAACAAGCCTCGTTCACCATTTTATTAACCCCTCCTGCACCAAAGCTCCGGCGTAATCCACAGGTCCGACATAATCCACAGCTCCGGCTCCGGCGTCCTGCACTGCTGACATCCAGCCGCGACTGTCACAGACACAGGCTGAATGCAGCAGACAGCAGAGGTAATTACCGGTCATTTCCCACGGCCGGTAATGTGAACTCACTGCCGACCGTGGAAAATGCAGCGATCTGTCCTCTATCTATCTATCTATCTATCTATCATCTATCTATCCCTCTATCTATTCTTCTGTCTCTTTATCTATCTATCTATCTATCTACTATCTCAGAATTAAATGACTTTTTTTTTTTTTTCAATGTGCTTTATTGCATTGAATGCAATAAAGCACATCCCAATACCGCGAATAATACCGCGGTAAAACCGCGGCAAACCGCATGCGGTTTTCGGGTGCGGTTTCCCGTGGGTTTTTTACCGCGGGTGTGGTAATCTTTGAGAGCATGCGGAATTTTCTCAAGAAAATTCCATTTCCCAGTGCGCACATTGCCTTAGAGCCCGGAACATGGAATCAATCTCCTTAAAGTGACTCTGAGGGATCCAAACAGGAGAATTGTGCGACACAGAGTATCTTGGGCATAAGCACCATTTCTTTGTCGCTCCATTGGGAGACCCAGACAATTGGGTGTATAGGTGTATAGCTTATGCCTCCGGAGGCCACACAAAGTATTACACTAAAAGTGTAAAGCCCCTCCCCTTCTGCCTATACACCCCCCGTGCATCACGGGCTCCTCAGTTTTTATGCTTTGTGCGAAGGAGGCAGACATCCACGCATAGCTCCACAGCTTAGTCAGCAGCAGCTGCTGACTAGGTCGGATGGAAGAAAAGAGGGCCCATAACAGGGCCCCCAGCATGCTCCCTTCTCACCCCACTGTGTCGGCGGTGCTGTTAAGGTTGAGGTACCCATTGCGGGTACACAGGCAGGAGCCACATGCTGTTTTCCTTCCCCATCCCTTAATGGGCTCTGGGTGAAGTGGGATCCTAATCGGTCTCCAGGCACAGGGACCGTGCTCCCTCCGCAGCCCCTGGGAATCTGCTGGATAGGAGCCGGGTATCATCAGGGACAAGGCCCTGCTACTGTGAGGTACTCTGTGTCCCCGTGGGGACCGCGCATGGAGCGCTTGTGCCATACACATTACAGCACTGCTGGGTGTGTTAGTGCGCCGGGGACTACCGCGCATGGAGCGCTTGTGCCATACACATTGCAGCACTGCTGGGTGTGTTAGTGCGCCGGGGACTACCGCGCGGCCGCGCTTATTGCCGGCCGCGCTTATAACTTTAGTCCCCGGCTTCTGCGGCCTAGTGTCGTATATTCCCGCCCACAGGCCTGCCAGTCAGGGGAAGGGCGGGACGCTGCACAGATCGTCAGCGCTGAGGGCTGGAGCATACATTAGTATCCTCCTCCCTCCTCACTCAGTACACTGGGGCACTAGATTCCCACACTTTTCTTGGGCACGCCCACGGTCCCCTCCTCCCCACAGAACGCCGGCAGCCATTCCTGTCAGCGATTCAGACGCTGGAGAGGAGAGACAACACAGGGAGACCCAGGCAGGGAATCTGGTGATCACACAACCGCTCTGAGCGGTCGGTAAGCAGCACCTGTGGTGCTGGCCCCACTGAGTGCCGAAGTGTATATATATATATATATAGGCTTATAGGCTATACATTTGCACTGTACGGTCGCTCTGTTGTTTTTTGGCTATATACCCTCCTGGATTGTTCTCAGAGGAGACAACAGCATGTCGTCCGCAAAAAGCAAGGGTGCCAAAGCACAGGCGTACTTTGCAACCTGTACCTCATGTGCAGCTATACTACCGGCAGGTTCCACTGACCCTCATTGTGTGCAATGCTCGGCCCCTGTGGCACTTACTCAGCCGGAGCCTCTGCTACAGGTGGCCCAGGTGGAACCACCTGCTACCACTGTCCAGGTGACAGGGACGGAGTTTGCAGCATTTGCTGACAAACTGTCTGAGAGTATGGATAAATGGTCTGCTAAAATACTAGAAGCCCTACAGTCCAGACCGGTGACTCAGGCCCCGGGCACTGTTCAATCTTTGACCCCTGGTCCCCCTCAATTGGAACAGCAAAGTGCCCCTGTGCCCCTGGGATGACCCATAGGTCACAGGGTGAGGTCTCTGACACGGACCGCAGTCCCAGACCGCCTAAGCGGGCTCGCTGGGAAATTCCCTCCACCTCATCACACTGTTCAGGGTCTCAGCAGGAGGACTCTCTGGAGGATGAAGCGGAGGTAACAGATCAGGATTCTGATCCTGAAGCCGCTCTCAACCTAGATACACCTGAAGGTGACGCCGTAGTGAATGACCTTATAGCAACCATCAATCAGGTGTTGGATATTTCTCCCCCAGCTCCTACAATTGAGGTGTCAGCTTCTCAGGAGAAATTCCGTTTCAGGTTTCCCAAGCGTACATTGAATACGTTTCTGGATCACTCTGACTTCAGAGAGGCAGTCCAGAAAAACCGAGACTGTCCAGACAAGCGTTTTTCCAAGCGCCTTAAGGATACACGTTATCCCTTCCCCCCTGATGTTGTCAAGGGCTGGACTCAGTGTCCTAAGGTGGATCCTCCAATCTCCAGACTGGCGGCCAGATCCATAGTTGCAGTGGAAGATGGGGCTTCACTCAAAGATGCCACTGACAGACAGATGGAACTATGGTTGAAATCCATCTATGAAGCTATCGGCGCGTCGTTTGCTCCAGCATTCGCAGCCGTATGGGCACTCCAAGCTATCTCAGCTTGTCAGGCGCAGATTAATGCAGTAACACGTACATCTGCCCCGCAAGTGGTGTCCTTAACCACTCAGGCGTCGGCGTTTGCGTCCTACGCCATTAATGCTATCCTGGACTCTGCGAGCCGTACGGCGGTAGCATCCGCCAATTCGGTGGTAGTCCGCAGGGCCATGTGGCTACGTGAATGGAAGGCAGACTCTGCTTCCAAAAAGTTCTTAACCGGTTTGCCATTGTCTGGCGACCGCTTGTTTGGTGAGCGATTGGATGAAATCATTAAACAATCCAAGGGAAAGGACTCATCCTTACCCCAGTCCAAACCAAACAGACCTCAACCACGGAAGGTACAATCGAGGTTTCGGTCCTTTCGGACCGCGGGCAGGTCTCAATTCTCCTCGTCCAAAAGGCCTCAGAAAGATCAGAGGAACTCCGATTCATGGCGGTCTAAGTCACGTCCTAAAAAGACCGCCGGAGGAACCGCTCCCAAAGCGGCCTCCTCATGACTTTCGGCCTCCTCAAACCGCATCCTCGGTCGGTGGCAGGCTCTCCCGCTTTTGCGACGCCTGGCTGCCACAGGTAAAAGACCGATGGGTGAGAGACATTCTATCTCACGGTTACAGGATAGAGTTCAGCTCTCGTCCTCCGACTCGTTTCTTCAGAACATCTCCGCCCCCCGAAAGAGACGATGCTCTTCTTCAGGCGGTGTGCACTCTGAAGGCAGAAGGAGTGGTGATCCCTGTTCCTCTTCAGCAACGGGGTCACGGTTTTTACTCCAACCTGTTTGTGGTGCCAAAAAAGGACGGATCCTTCCGTCCTGTTCTGGACCTAAAACTGCTCAACAAGCATGTGAAAACCAGGCGGTTCCGGATGGAATCGCTCCGCTCCGTCATCGCCTCAATGTCCCAAGGAGATTTCCTAGCATCAATCGACATCAAAGATGCTTATCTCCACGTACCGATTGCACCAGAGCATCAGCGCTTCCTGCGTTTCGCCATAGGGGACGAACACCTTCAGTTCGTGGCACTGCCTTTTGGCCTGGCGACAGCCCCACGGGTCTTCACCAAGGTTATGGCAACAGTGGTGGCAATCCTACACTCTCAGGGACACTCGGTGATCCCTTACTTAGACGATCTACTTGTCAAGGCACCCTCTCAAGGGGCATGCCAACACAGCCTGAACATTGCTCTGGAGACTCTCCAGAGTTTCGGGTGGATCATCAACTTTCCAAAGTCAAATCTGACACCGGCCCAATCACTGACATATCTTGGCATGGAGTTTCATACTCTCTCAGCGATAGTGAAGCTTCCGCTGAACAAACAGCGTTCACTACAGACAGGGGTGCAATCTCTCCTTCAAGGCCAGTCACACCCCCTGAGGCGCCTCATGCACTTCCTAGGGAAGATGGTAGCAGCAATTGAGGCAGTTCCTTTTGCGCAGTTTCACCTGCGCCCACTTCAATGGGACATTCTCCGCAAATCGGACAGGAAGTCGACGTCCCTCGACAGGAACGTCTCCCTTTCTCGGGCAGCCAAGGCTTCCCTTCAGTGGTGGCTTCTCCCCACTTCTCTGTCGAAGGGGAAATCCTTCCTGCCCCCATCCTGGGCGGTGGTCACGACGGACGCGAGCCTGTCAGGGTGGGGAGCGGTCTTTCTCCACCACAGGGCTCAGGGTACTTGGACTCAGACAGAGTCCTCCCTTCAGATCAATGTTCTGGAGATAAGGGCAGTGTATCTTGCCCTAAAGGCGTTCCAGCCGTGGCTGGAAGGCAAACAGATCCGAATTCAGTCGGACAACTCCACAGCGGTGGCATACATCAACCACCAAGGCGGGACACGCAGTCGGCAAGCCTTCCAGGAAGTCCGGCGGATTCTGCTATGGGTGGAAGCCACAGCCTCCACCATATCCGCAGTTCACATCCCGGGCGTAGAAAACTGGGAAGCAGACTTTCTCAGTCGCCAGGGCATGGACGCAGGGGAATGGTCCCTTCACCCGGACGTGTTTCAGGAGATCTGTTGCCGCTGGGGCATGCCGGACGTCGACCTAATGGCGTCCCGGCACAACAACAAGGTCCCGACATTCATGGCACGGTCTCAAGATCACAGAGCTCTGGCGGCAGACGCCTTAGTTCAGGATTGGTCGCAGTTTCAACTCCCTTATGTGTTTCCTCCTCTGGCACTGTTGCCCAGAGTGTTACGCAAGATCAGGGCCGACTGCCGCCGCGCCATCCTCGTCGCTCCAGACTGGCCGCGGAGGTCGTGGTACCCGGATCTGTGGCATCTCACGGTCGGCCAACCGTGGGCACTACCAGACCGACCAGACTTGCTGTCTCAAGGGCCGTTTTTCCATCTGAATTCTGCGGCCCTCAACCTGACTGTGTGGCCATTGAGTCCTGGATCCTAGCGTCTTCAGGGTTATCTCAAGAGGTCATTGCCACTATGAGACAGGCTAGGAAACCAACGTCCGCCAAGATCTACCACAGGACGTGGAAGATATTCCTGTCGTGGTGTTCTGCTCAGGGTTTTTCTCCCTGGCCATTTGCCTTGCCCACTTTTCTGTCCTTCCTTCAATCCGGATTGGAAAAGGGTTTGTCGCTCGGCTCCCTTAAGGGACAAGTCTCTGCGCTCTCTGTATTTTTTCAGAAGCGCCTAGCCAGACTTCCACAGGTACGCAAGTTCCTGCAGGGGGTTTGTCACATCGTCCCTCCTTACAAGCGTCCGTTAGAACCCTGGGATCTGAACAGGGTGCTGATGGCTCTTCAGAAACCACCGTTCGAGCCAATGAGGGATATTTCTCTCTCACGCCTTTCGCAGAAAGTGGTCTTCCTAGTAGCAGTCACTTCACTTCGGAGAGTGTCTGAGCTAGCAGCGTTGTCGTGCAAAGCCCCTTTCCTGGTGTTTCACCAGGACAAGGTGGTTCTGCGTCCGGTTCCGGAATTTCTCCCTAAGGTGGTATCCCCCTTTCATCTCAATCAGGATATCTCCTTACCCTCTTTTTGTCCTCATCCAGTTCACCAATGTGAAAAGGATTTGCACTTGTTAGATCTGGTGAGAGCACTCAGATTCTACATTTCTCGTACGGCGCCCCTGCGCCGCTCGGATGCACTCTTTGTCCTTGTCGCTGGCCAGCGTAAAGGGTCACAAGCTTCCAAATCAACCCTGGCTCGGTGGATCAAGGAACCAATTCTCGAAGCTTATCGTTCCTCGGGTCTTCCGGTTCCCTCAGGGCTGAAGGCCCATTCTACCAGGGCCGTGGGAGCGTCCTGGGCCTTGCGGCACCAGGCTACGGCTCAGCAGGTGTGTCAGGCAGCTACCTGGTCGAGCCTGCACACTTTCACGAAACACTATCAGGTGCATACCTATGCTTCGGCAGATGCCAGCCTAGGTAGGCGAGTACTTCAGGCGGCGGTTGCCCACCTGTAGGACGGAGCCGTTTACGGCTCTATTATGAGGTATTATTTACCCACCCAGGGACTGCTTTTGGACGTCCCAATTGTCTGGGTCTCCCAATGGAGCGACAAAGAAGAAGGGAATTTTGTTTACTTACCGTAAATTCCTTTTCTTCTAGCTCCAATTGGGAGACCCAGCACCCGCCCCTGTTCCCTTCTTCGGGGCTGTTGTTCTTTGTGTACACATGTTGTTCATGTTGAATGGTTTCAGTTCTCCGATATTCCTTCGGATTGAATTTACTTTAAACCAATTTATAATTTTTTCCTCCTTCTTGCTTTTGCACCAAAACTGAGGAGCCCGTGATGCACGGGGGGTGTATAGGCAGAAGGGGAGGGGCTTTACACTTTTAGTGTAATACTTTGTGTGGCCTCCGGAGGCATAAGCTATACACCTATACACCCAATTGTCTGGGTCTCCCAATTGGAGCTAGAAGAAAAGGAATTTACGGTAAGTAAACAAAATTCCCTTCTTTAATAAGATTAATCCATCCTATTACTGATAAATAAAGCTTATTCCAAGCAGTTAACTTACTTCGCAGTTGCTTCAGCAAAGGGACTAGATTAATAGTAATGTAATTCCCAATTGGCATGGATACCTGAATGGCCAGAATTCTAAACTGGTCCACAACTCGCAGTCTGTTGACCTCATCACCCAGGATCGACCTATCCACTCCTGTGTCCACCTGAAACAGATTCGATTTGGCCCAATTGATAGTCAGTCCAGAGAATACCCCCCCCCCCCCCCCCGTACCGCTCGATCACCTGCATAACACAGCTCAACCATGCCCCTGGGTCTCCCAGAAACAATAGAATGTCGTCTGCATAGAGGGCTATCTTCTCTTCTAGATGGCCATATACAAATCCCTTTATGTCTGTTCTGCCGTATAGCAGCCGCCAGTGGCTCCACTGCCAGAGCAAAAAGGAGAGGCGAGAGCGGACATCCTTGGCGAGTACCCCTTTGTAGATCCACCGTGTGTGACAACATTCCATTAATCCTCACTTTAGCTACTGGTCTAGTATATAATAGCTGTATCTAGAATAGTCATTTACCACATTAACATTGTATAAAATGTATTTCTGTTGAATTTACTGTTAGCGTCAATGAAGAAAAAAAAACTGCTTTTCTTTCAAAAATAAGGAAATATCTAAGTGACCCTAAACTTCGGAACTGTAGTGTGTGTATAAAATTATATATATACTGAGCTGTAAGTAACAATATATAAAAGTGTAGGAGGTTGTAAAGTGACTGATGTTCCTGAACCAGGAGAAACTGGATGAACAGTGATAGTATAAAGCACTGGACTTATGGGGCAGAAATAAACTTATAAATATCACCCCAATCCTACTAATCAGAAGGTGTGGCAGGTAGGACACTTCTGATTTGGTCAATAGCCCAGCATATCTTTTTGATCATCTCACCACTGTTAGGATTGATCCAGAGTCAGGTAAAAGATGAAGGGACATCAGAGCCTCAACCTTAACGGGGTCTGCAGATGGTCCTGCTGCATAGAAGGGAGCAGCTCATGGTGTGAACAGGGCTGGGTGAGAAGTTATGTAATTACATTTTTCATCAATCAAGATTTTGTTTATACTTTTGTAATATTCAATCACATTCCAAGATACAGTAAATAAAGACTCTTCTCCAATCCGTCATATGACTTAACATCTGGTCAAACAAAACCATATTTCATTCAATAATGAAAACCAAACTTCTACATATTTTGTAGAAACATACGAGTCTGCTTACTGAACCATGTAAGCGATTAGGAAATACAAAAGAAAAAGAAAAAAGCAGAGTAAAGATATTAAGGAGAGAAAAATAGATAAAGAAAGAAGGGGAGGAAGAAGGCAAGAGGGGGGGGGGGGTGATCCTAAGAATCTCACGTTAGACAATATGTCCCAAACCAAGATATACCTTTACCAGGCATAGAACTCTATCCAAAATGTGCAAATTGGGGTGAATCCCAAAACAAAATCCAGCTCTGCCATACCATATAGTAGCCTTCTGGGTGCATCTCACTGTGGGAAGACAATCTCTCCATTCTGCATAAGAAATCCATTTCAGCAAACCAGTCTCCTAAGGTAGGGGCATTGGATGACCGCCACTTTCTCGGAATTATTGAGTGTGCAGTTGGCATGCAATGTTTCAAAAGACCTTGTTTAACTATTTTTATAGACCCTGGAATCATGGACAGCAGGCCAATTTGTGGGTTTCTAGGTACCATCTCACCAGAGACATGTGAATAAACATCAAAGATTTTATTCCACAGTTGCTGAATAGATGGGCAATCCCACCATATATTTAGCATGTTACCAGAGGCTGAACCACATCTCCTGCAGGAATCTGAGACTGAGGGGTATATTTTGTGTAAGTCTGTTGGACATCTGTACCATCTGGTGATAAGTTTCTAATTTTGTTCCTGGGCTTTACAGGTCAAGGGGAGCTTGTGTGTACAAAAAAATTCCCATTGGTCAGTGGTAAATACCATTCCTAGTTCATTTTCCCATTCACTTTCAAACCACGGCTTAGTCCCATCATTTTGCTGGTTAAGGATTGAGTAGACCTGAGAGATGAAATGTTGGGGAGGTGTATCCTGAAGCAGCAGAGAATCAAAAGGCGTTAGTTCCGAACAAGGCACCTGAAACGGCCGGAGGGCATGTAGAAAGAATCGGAGTTGTAAATACATAAAGCAGGGTATATGCTGGTCCGGGAGAGAGCGTCTCAGGCTTGGTAAAGTAGGGAATGACTATATGATCTGGAGCTGTCCCAATATATCTTCGTACTGGCGGGGAGTGACTTCTCTGCTGACATCGATTGTGTCGATTCCTGTTTTGTGTGACCCTTTGATATGCCTGTTTGGGGTGGTGGAGGAAGAGTCCTGGGATCATTACATGACAATATTCCTCAGAGAGGCATTGATTCTGGCTAGGAAATTAATAGCTCTGAGGTGGATGGGAGATTCGAATCCAACTGTGCGGTCCTGGGTTACACTAGTCAATGCAACCATAGTCTATGAGCGGGTGGTATATTATAATAGGGGGTGCCCGGGAAAATTTAACAAAATCTGGGGTTTGTGGAATTCTTCTCCAGACACACTTGCGGAGGTTTGAGGGAGATTATGCGGATAATGGTGGTTCCCATTAGATGTTGGGATATGAAACACTGTCCAATGGTATATCGAGCTATAATAATGCAATGTGGCTGTTGTTGTTCTTTCTTTCTTCCTTTTTCTATTCCTCTTTCTATCTTGTTTTCAAAATATGGTCATGCAAGTACTAATTTGCCTAATAATTCTGCACACAGTGTAGAAGCATTTTGTTTTTTCTTCATAGAAGCACCATGCCACATAGGATGTACTGGGGGATGTACTGTGGGGACATTATACTGGGCGATGTACTGTGGTGACATTATACGGGGGGATGGATGTATGGTGGGGACATTATACTGGGGATGATGTACAATGAGGACATGATACTGGAAAGGGGATTACTATGGGGATGTACTGTGGGGACATTATACTAGGGGTGTAGCACCACCATTCCTGTTCTACTTGACAAGGATGCCCTATCACACACCGCCGTGTATCTGCTGCGTCCTCCCCGCGGTTGTCCAAGTGCTGTCCTGCTTCCTCCTCCCAATGCTGCACAGGTCCTGCGCTTAGGGCACGCATGCACACACCTGCCCTCTTTAAGGGCCAGCTCGCCATTTCCTGGAAATGCCTCTCAGCATATGGCTGAGAGGCAATAAGTATTTAAGGCACTCTCCCATTAGGAGACATGCCAGTCTGCTAGCTAGTTGTCAGGTCCTGTGCGCCTATCCTGTCCCGTTACATATTCCTGAGTCCGCCTTCCCATACCTATCTGTCCCTGCTGTGCCTACCATACCTGTCTGCCTCAGCTATCCTGCCTGCACCAGTATCCGTACCTGAGTCCGTCTCCTGTTCTGGGGGTCAGCTGTCATAGTCCCGATCACTGTCCTGGGAGTGGTACCTAGCGTCTGTCTCGTGGAAAGCGCTTACTTAAGCCTCTCCCACTAAAGGGTGAACAGGTCCCCCCTGTGGTCTAGTGAGTCCACTCCCGCTCGCCGCCTCATCGCCATCAGCGACAAGCATTACAGTTTGCACAGGCCATGGACTCTACCAACCTATTGCTGCCAGCACTGTACCGATGTTGCAGATGCAGGAACAACAGGAGTACATAATGTCCTTTCGGCGGACCATCAACACCCTTCTGAATGATCTGGATATTCGGCATCTCTCCAGCACGCAGCTCCGGCACAGACAGAATCCTGGCCCTGTTTGTCTGCTCGCTCCACCACGTATTGACAGCGATCTCAAAGGAATGCCAAGGGTTCATTAAAATCAGTGGTCTTTGCACTTTTAACTTTTGCCACATGGGTTCATT
Organism: Anomaloglossus baeobatrachus; assembly: GCF_048569485.1. Classification (NCBI taxonomy): domain Eukaryota; kingdom Metazoa; phylum Chordata; class Amphibia; order Anura; family Aromobatidae; genus Anomaloglossus; species Anomaloglossus baeobatrachus. The sequence continues at coordinate 92,316,650 of NC_134364.1, read as the reverse complement.
TCGGAGCGGGCCAAAGTGGCTTTTCTTATGTCACACCTCGGCAGGGAGGCTCTCGCTTCGATCAATCCACTGTGGGAGAGAAGAGATCCGGTCACCTCCAATGTCCTAGACTTTCTGGAAGCCTTCCAAAGAGTTTTCAATGAACCGAGTCTTCTCGCCACTGCGGCATCCTTCCTCTGGCCGTTAAATCAAGGTGCATAGACTATCGGCCATTATATGGTTCAATTTCACACCCACTCCTTGGAGTTAGGCTGGAATAATCAGTCGTTGGTGGCCACCTTTTGGGAAGGTTTATCCAGGAGGATACAGAATGAACTGTCAGGCAGTAATATTTCCGCTACTCTGGATGACCTGATTTCCTTGCATTGGTCATGCTCAGTTTCCAGGAGCCATCCATGGAGGTGAAATGTAATAGGGGATCGATATATCTGGCTCCATCCCTCTGGAGGTCGCTGGTGTCCCTGTCTCCAGTTGCAGCTCCTGCTCCTGAACCCATGCAGGTTGACCATATCGAGATGTCTGAACGTCAAGACCATCGTCGAGCCATGGGTCTGTGGTTCTACTGCGGAGGTGTGGAACACTTCTTCCATGCATGTCCTGTGAGGCCGGGACCCTCTTGTCTAGGGTCAGTAAGAGGGGTCATCCTTGGCGAGAACAAATCCTCAACGGTCCTGTCTGTGTCCATATTGTGTAAAGGTATTCGGTTGTCTCAGATGGTGCACCTAGATTCCGGGTCTGCTGAGAACTTATTCAACAGGCTGTGGTGGATTGGTACCAAATCCCCGTCCGAACGCCTTTGAAGTTCCTTGATGGTGTCTGTGGTGGATGGAATACTCTGGAAGGAAACAATACACTTTGTTTCCAAGCAAGTGGAACATCAAGTGGTAGCTTCATATTCAGAGAAAATATCTTTCCTGGTGCTTCCGAACTTGTCCTGTCCACTTGTCCTGGGTTTGGCATAGCTCCGAACCCACGAGCCTGCCCTGGACTGGAAATCAAAAGAGGTGCTTCATTGGGGATGGAATTGCCATAAAAGATATCTGGTTCCTAAAGCTTCTGTGATGATTACCCTGGCAGCTGGTATCATCGGCCTTTCAGGGACCATGAAGAAGCCACTCAAGCAACCACCATCCATCCCACCTCTTCCACTGGCCATTCCTACAGCCATCAAGGACTTCTTGCTGGAGAAGAAACCTCCTTCTGGCCTGGTGAAAAGGGTGCGTAACGGTAAGGGGAGTACTATAGTGCCGGCGTCCCTACTCTACCCAGCCTCTCCTCAACAGGGATGCCGACTCACCACCATGCTTTGCTGTGTCCTCCCCGCGGTCGTCCACATGCTTTTCTTGCTTCCTTCTCTCGTGGCCTGACCTTGCACTGGTTCCCTGTGAACATGTTTGGGGCGCACGTGCACCCACCTGCCCTCCTCTTAAAGGGCCAGCATGCCATTTCCCAAAAATGCATCTAAGCCTATGGCTGAGAGGCACTAAATGTTTTAAGCACCCTCCCATTAGGGGAGGTGCCTGAGCAATGCTCTTAGTTACTTAGTCTGCCAGTCTTCTAACTAGTTGCCAGGTTCCATACTCCTTTCCCTTTACCTATTTCTGAGTCCACTTTCCCATTATATTGAGGGGGATGTACTGTGAGGTCATTAGGGAGGAATGTGCTGTGGGAACATTATACTGAGGGTGAAGTACTTTGGGGACATTATACTGGGGGAAGTACTGTGGGAACAACTGGCAGGGATGTACTGTCGGGACATTATACTGGGGAGGATGTACTGTGGGAACATTATACTGGGGGAATGTACTGTGGGGATATTATACTGGGGGATGTACTGTGGGAACGTTATACTGGGGAGGATGTACTGTGGGGCATTATCCTGGGGGAATGTACGGTGGGGACATTATACTGGGGAGGATGTACTGTGGGAACATTATACTGGGGGAATGTACTGTGGGGATATTATACTGGGGGGATGTACTGTGGGGCATTATCCTGAGGGAATGTACTGTGGGGACATTATACTGGGGAGGATGTACTTTGGGAACATTATACTGGGGGAATGTACTGTGGGGATATTATACTGGAAGATGTACTTTGGGGACATTATACTGCAGGAAGTACTGTGGGAACTTTATACTGGAGAGGATGTACTGTGGGGCATTATCCTGGGGGGATGTTCTGTGGGGACATCATACTGTGTAGAGGGGAGGTATCATTCTCTATGTGGACTATAAACACGATATCAGTGGGTGAGAACATTTCTGGGCTTTACTAGAGACACTTTTTTTGTGCGGGCGCAGTACTGGGTCTGCCTTGGTGTATTAAAACTTTTCCTACATCCTGTACAGATCCCTCTTTCCTGCCTTTAATAGTTAGGAGACATCTAGGTCGTCTCTAATTGTCATCCTTCTCATGTCGCCATGTGCACCCCCTATTTGTAGAGTGATTATGATTCCCACTCATGGTCAGGTTTGATAGCGCGAGAGATTCTCTCCTCGGTATAAGAAGAGGCATAATAGGAAAATAATAAGTCTCCAGTGCATTGTGAATTTCAGTAAAACTCCGCTGTGAAATCGACTATTTTGCACAGTTCATAATTGTGGATTCTGGTTTACGGCCTTGGTAAATACCGCTATCCTGGGAGTCTTTCCAGAAGGATGATTAGTGCTTAGTGATGTCCGCACAGTCGGGGAAATATGTGCATATTTTGATCGAATTTTTTTTTGCTTTATTTATCTTTGTTACCCATTTTTTAAAGGCTCCGCTCTGATTGATCAGTTGCTATGGAAACTAAGATAATTTTAAGTACAGTATCTTTGCACACCCCCTAGAAGCCACAGTCAATATACCTACAGCATCTAAACAGTTTAATGGAAACCATAAGCCTGCTCATTAACCAAATAAATCCCTCCCCTCCGTATAATCAAAGTGCCGCTCTCCTGTCAGATTTCGTAGACTTTCTATTAAATCCGTTTCGAAGGAGAGCAGCTCCCTCCACCCCTCTGTTTTAGTTTTGTGGGGTCTTCGGACCTAACTGCGGCATCTAAACTGTTAACAGGCCTTGCAGACTTCCGTTACGTGGCTATTTCTGCGCGTCCTATTGTACTAAGACATGGATGTCAGAGTTAAGCATAATGTAATTGATATGCATTGGAGCTGTATAAGCAAAACGGTGTCACATTCTGCAAAGCTGCTTTACTTATTTTTTGGGGGGAGTTTGCAAAGCTGCGCATTTTCAGTTTGCTTAGATATTTTCCACTAACAGCCGGGAGGGATTCTTCTCTCCTACAGCAGTGCTGTAAGTGACGGCACATAGGAGGCTCCACTGCACAAGCCGCGGATGGCAGTGAGGGATCAGATAAAAGTCACTCTGCACCCGAGGTCACACATCTATTTATACATCAGCAGAAAAATGGAGGCAAGCGCAGCCGGCGCTCATTATCTACAGCCCTCTGTGGCACAGTTTGGAGGATTGTTTCACACTGTGAATGGCCACAAAACCAAGAGTGATTGGGGGCGGAGGGGTCTGCTAAAGGTCTGCCATCGTGTAACACTTTGTGTTTCGATTTCTCACCCTTTTCAAGAGCTCTGCTTGATATCAGAGAGTTGACCTATTTTATTTTACATATCATGAGGGCATCTATGACTGTACATTTTTACAGGGACGTCTGTGACTGGTGCACTGTTATGGGGGCGTCTGTGACTGTACATTGTTATGGGGGCATCTGTGACTGGTGCACTGTTATGGGGGCATCTGTGACTGTATATGGTTTTGGGGGAGTCTGTGACTGGTGTATTGTTATGGGGGCGTCTGTGACTGTATATGGTTTTGGGGGAGTCTGTGACTGGTGCACTGTTATGGGGGCATCTGTGACTGTATATGGTTTTGGGGGCGTCTGTGATTGGTGTATTGTTATGGGGGCGTCTGTGACTGGTGTATTGTTATGGGGCATCTATGACTGTACACTGTTATGGGAGCGTCAGTGACTGTACATTGTTATGGGGGCGTCTGTGACTGGTGCACTGTTATAGGGGCGTCTGTGACTGGTGTATTGTTATGGGGCATCTATGACTGTACACTGTTATGGGAGCGTCAGTGACTGTACATTGTTATGGGGGCGTCTGTGACTGCACTGTTATGGGGGCGTCTGTGACTGGTGTATTGTTATGGGGGCGTCTGTGACTGGTGTATTGTTATGGGGGCATCTATGACTGTACACTGTTATGGGAGCGTCAGTGACTGTACATTGTTATGGGGGCGTCTGTGACTGCACTGTTATGGGGGCGTCTGTGACTGGTGTATTGTTATGGGGGCATCTATGACTGTACACTGTTATGGGAGCGTCAGTGACTGTACATTGTTATGGGGGCGTCTGTGACTGCACTGTTATGGGGGCGTCTGTGACTGTACATGGTTTTGGGGGCGTCTGTGACAGTACATGGTTTTGGGGGTGTCCGTGAGTACATGGTTGTGGGGGCGTCGATGACTGTACATAGTTGTGGGGGCATCTGTGACGGGCACTTTCTTTGCACTTTTGAGCTTCACATGAGGTCAGTGACATACCCCTGTGGTTCCAGCCGCTGTCGCCTCTCGCCCTTTGCCTCCCTCCTCCTCTGTGCCTGCTGCGCCCCTTCCCTCCATGCAGCAGTCAGGGGGAGCTGTCAGCTGGAGAACACTAATAATAACACACAATTTGTCAGGTTCAGCTCCCTCAGTGCATTTCAATGAGGGCTGGGGGGAGGCACAGGGAAGCCCGCACCTGCCTGCAGGTGGTAAAGCCGCTGTGTCCTGCCCTCCTCCCGCCCTGACTGGAGAGGGTGTGGGGGATAGATCAGATGGCAGGCCCTGCCGCCTGGGGGAGGCTGTGAGGGGGGGAATAGATGACTCCTCATTGCCCTCCCCCCTATTTGGCTGTGCTGAGTGGTTTCACCCGACGCTCTGTTGTAAGAGCAGCTCTCAATCTGGTACCCAGAGCCTCAGCATCCCCATCCCTCCTGCATCCTCCCACAGAGGCACTGCCCTGGCACCCACACCCACTGCCACAGCCTGGCATGCCGGACACAAGGTAAAGACTACTGCCCAATTTAACCCTTTGCTTCCATTTTGTCCTTGCCCCCCCTCCCTACCTTGACAACGCTTTCTCTAAATATATGCATCCATGTACGTGATTGCCCGTCACAGTTGGCATCGCATATTATGGCCCAGGGTGCATGGGGTTGGCATCGTCCTGGCGCATTAACCCCTCTGCTATAAACTACACTGTGACCTTGGAATATAACCCCAGAAATGGAGGGTGAGGAGGGTGGGGGTAGGTGGGGGGTCCGCTGCTTTTATGGTGTAGTGCCAGGGGGCACAACTGAGTAACACTGGAGGGCATGAGGCTGGGCGTCCCAGTGACATTCGCTGTCCATGTATTGGGTGGTCACGTAACCTTGAGGTGACAGGACGGGAGAGGGTTAATCCCATGTGAATAGTTGTTATTTATCCTCTAATACCGGGGGAAATATTATTATTGCTGATGTATAATATGTCTCATCCAGAGTGACCTTGACTTTCTTAGCCCTAATAGTGGAGCACGCGGCTGTTAATGGCTCGTCTTATAGCAACGAGCTGCCTCCGTCGTTTGCTTTGGGAATTTCCATCCCCCCCGGTGCTCAGGGTGAGGACGGCTGTGGTAGTGCGCTGGAGATCCACGGCCTGGGGCACGATATAACGTACTGTTAAATCTTTATATTGAAACCCGCGACAGAATGGCATTTGTAAGATGGAGAACACTGGTGTCACATATATATATATATTATAGGGCCTGAACCTGCGAGGCCGGGGTGCACAGGGCTGCCGGGTGTGGGGCGTCCTCTGCACCCCTTGTGCCCTGTGTAGAACAACTTGTCCCTTTCTATATTTGATGCACAAATGACTTCACCCACGACAAAAACCAGCCAGACGGAAAAACCTAAAGAAAAATCACCCGGGGTTGTGGCATCAAAAATGTACAGTAATTGGCTCCGAAGGCTGCTGGCATCTCTGTGCCCAGTGGCACCGGTTTGTCAGCAGGGTCTGCGTTCTCTATTATTCAGTCAGAGGCCCTGTATCCGGTCAGAGGCCCAGTATGAGGCGTATTATCCAGCCAGAGGCATAGTATTTGGTCAGTGGCGTAATATCCGGCCAGAGGCCCGGTATCCGGTCAGAGGCGTAGTATCTATTCAGAGGTGTAATATCTGGTCAGAGGCGTAGTATCTAGTCAGAGATGTAATATCTGGTCAGAGGTGTAGTATCTGGTCAGAGGTGTAATATCTGGTCAGAGGCCCAGTATCCGGTCAGAGGTGTAATATCTGGTCAGAGGCGTAGTATCCGGTCAGAGGCGTAGTATCTAGTCAGAGATGTAATATCTGGTCAGAGGTGTAATATCTGGTCAGAGGCCCAGTATCCGGTCAGAGTTGTAATATCTGGTCAGAGGCCCAGTATCTAGTCAGAGGTGTAATATCTGGTCAGAGGCCCAGTATCCGGTCAGAGGCGTAGCATCTAGTCAGAGGTGTAATATCTGGTCAGAGGCGTAGCATCTAGTCAGAGGTGTAATATCTGGTCAGAGGCGTAGCATCTAGTCAGAGGTGTAATATCTGGTCAGAGGCGTAGCATCTAGTCAGAGGTGTAATATCTGGTCAGAGGCGTAGCATCTAGTCAGAGGTGTAATATCTGGTCAGAGGCGTAGCATCTAGTCAGAGGTGTAATATCTGGTCAGAGGCGTAGTATCTGGTCAGAGGTGTAGTATCCGGCCAGAGGTGTACTATTCGGCCAGATGCATAGCATCTGGTCAGAGGCTTAGTATCTGGTTAGAGGCCCAGTATCCGGTCAGAGGCGTAGTATCCGACCAGAGGTGTAGTATCCAGTTAGAGACCAGTATTCAGCCAGAGGCGTAGTATTCAATCAGAGGCTTAGTATCCGGTCAAAGGTTTGGTATCCAGCCAGAGGTACAGTATCCAGTCAGAGGAGTAGTATCCGGCCAGAGGTACGGTATCCAGTCAGAAGAGTAGTATCTGATCAGAGGCCCGGTATCCAGCCAAAGGCATAGTATTAGGTTAGAGGCCTGGTATCCAATCAGAGGCATAATATCTGCTAAGAGACCTGGCATTTGGTCAGATACATAGTATCTGGTCAGAGGCCCAGTATTCAGTCTGAGGCGTAGTATTGGGTAAGCGACCTGGTATCCGGTCAGAGCCACAGTCTCTGGTAAGTGGCCCAGCATTCTGTCTGAGGTGTAGTATACATTTAGATTCTGAAGTATTCTGTCAGAGGCTCGCTATTAAGTTACAAGCCCAATATTCGGTCAGTGGTGTAGTATTTGGTAAAAATGCAGATATCCGGTCAGAGGTGTAGTATCTGGTCAGAGTCCCGGTATAGAGGCCCAAACTATAGAAGCTTGTACCCATTCCCAAGAACTTATACTCTGGGTGCCTTTCCCCATTAATGTCTGCTATCTTACACTCTTTTTATCCTTCATTATATAAAAAGTGGCCATATTTCAGCCATATTTTATGCTTAGAGGCTTCACTCTCACTGACCCTCACCAGCCATGGGGTCATATTATGACTCAGAGGGGCAGGTGTGGTATGGCGGTGTAGACAATCGCTACGTGCCGTATGTAATTTGTGAACGCTGTAGTGTGATGGGGCCGGTGCCACCTGTTACATATGGTGTAAGTCACATGGGTAATCCATAAATAACGCTGCCTGTACACTGCAAAAAAACTGTTATCCCCTACCCCTCTTCTCAGTAGTCATGTGCATACATTAGTGATCTCACCTGCTGCGAGAGTGTGAAATCTGGCAGTAATGCTTGTCGGGGTGTGAAGATGTTTGATGGATATGAGTATAACGTTATTGGTGCAGTCAGGTGTGCTGAGCTCCTTGTACTCAGGAATACAGCACACTGTACCGCCACTAGTGCAACCGTGCCCCTCTTGTTAACAGGGGCTTGGACAACAGGGATAGATACTAGGATAGCCAACCTCACTGGAAGTAGTATTTGTGAATTGTATGGTGATATGATATAGGAGCTGCATTAATAGGGCACAATATATGGACATGGTATAACAGTATTATTTGGGAATGAAATGGAGATATTATTTGAGAGCATTATGTGGTCACTATTTGGCAGATTTTGAACCATAGGAATATGTGGTCACTGTATAGCAGTAATATTTGGGAACTTTATAGTGGTATTATTTCGGAAATATGTGGTAGTAGTATTTGAGAGCTGTATGGCTGCAGCAGCAAGGAAGTATTGTCTGGTAGTTTTATATTGTAATTTTAATTGGGAGCTGTGAAAGTGTGTACTAGAATTATTTGGGAATTATATGGTAGTAGTATTTGGGTGCTGTATGGCAGTATTACTTATGAAGTAGCATCATATGGGGGCTGTATGACTGCATTATATAGCTACTGTATGGCAGTATTATATTGGAGCAGCATGGAAGCATTATGTAGGTAGTTTATGACAATAATATTTAGAATTTGTATTACTTGAGGGATGTATAGCACATTATGTGGGCACTGTATGGCAGTATTTGTGAGCTGTATGGCTTTATTATGTGGGTGCTGTATGGTAGTATTATTAAAAAGCTGTTTGTATTATGTGAGCACTGTATGGCTGTATTATGTGGGCGCTGTATTATTTGCAAGCTGTATGGCTGTATTATGTGAGCACTATATGGAAGTATTATTTGGGAGCTGTATGGCTTTATTATGTGGGCACTGTATGGCTGTATTATTTGGGAGCTGTATGGCTTTATTATGTGGGCAAAATATGGCTGTATTATTTGGGAGCTGTATGGCTTTATTATGTGGGCACTATATGGAAGTATTATTTGGGAGCTGTATGGCTTTATTATATGGGCACTGTATGGCTGTATTATTTGGGAGCTGTATGGCTTTATTATGTGGGCAAAATATGGCTGTATTATTTGGGACCTGTATGGATGTATTATGTGGGCACTGCATGGCAGTAATATTTGGGAGATGTATGGCTTTATTATGTGGGCACTATATAGCTGTATTATTTGGGAGCGGTATGGATGTATTATGTGGGCACTGTATGGCAGTAATATTTGGGAGCTGTATGGCTTTATTATGTGGACACTGCATGGCAGTGTTATTAGGTAGTTGTTTGGCTTCATTATGTGAGTACTACATGGTTGTATTATGTAGGCAGTGTATGGTTGTATTATTGGGAGCTGTATGGATGTATTGTGTGTGCACTGTATGGCAGTAACATTTGGGAGCTGTATGGCTGTATGGCAGTGTTATTAGGAAGTTGTTTGGCTTCATTATGTGAGTACTACATGGCTATATTATGTGAGCAGTGTATGGTTGTTTTATTGGGAGCTGTATGGTTGTATTATGTAGGCACTGTATGGCAGTATTATTTGACACCTGTAGGCCTTTAGTATGTGGGTACTGTATGGCTGTATTATTTGGAAGCTGTATGCATTTATTATGTGGACAATATATGGCGATATTACTTGGAAGCTGTATTGACGTATTTTGTGGGCACTGTATGGTAGAATTATTTGGGACTGTATTGATATATTATGTGGGAGCTATATGGATTTATTATGTGGGCATTGAATGGCAACATTTATATTTTAATTCTCTGGTAGTATTATTTGGAAGCTGTGTGCCTGTACACTTTATTACATGTACCATTTGTTGTGTAATAGATGAAACTGCAGGATATAAGAACTACCAGCAACCGAGGTGTCTGTGCTTTATGTACTGTTTATGTAATGCAGATATTACCCCTCTCGTTTTTCTGATCACGCCATGCTACGCACTCATGTATTTTCGTAACGCACAATATGTGTTGTGTTAGCAAGATACACAAGTGTTATCGCAGGGCAGGCTGCATGCTGTTCCTCCTTGCAAATCATTTTGCTGTCGGGATTGTGCTAGTGATCTATTCTTAGAGGCGCAGCAGCGAGTGAGGCGAGAGGTCTGCGTGTAACAGTGTGTACGACGCACGGGAATCGGATATTTATAGAGACTGCTGCACCAATGCAGCTCACTAATGGCTGCCTAACCATCATTATGGTACCAGACTGGACGACTTTCTGGATTACTAGACTTTTATCTGTGTCCAATTAAAGAGGTTTTGTACCTAAAACTATTTCTACAGGTGTGCTTCCGGGTGCTCAGTGCTGCTTCATTCATACTGGGGACCTTAGGACCACGATCGGTGATCATAAGGGTCGCACCGGTTTTCATGACAGGCACCTAAGTCCCCCCTTACGTTTACTTTACCAGCATTTACTTTTGATAGTTTTAATGGAACCCCCCACATATTATTATGCTGCCAGTTTTGGCCAACACAGCTTAAGGCCCCCTTCACATGTCCGTGTCTCCGGTACGTGTTTGGTCCGTTTCCTCACGTGCCGGAGACACGGGCACACGTAGACCTATTAAAATCATGGGGTCTGCGCTCACGTACGTGTTTTGCCATGGACTGTGTGTCCGTATGGAGCATATGTGTGTCCGTGTGCTCCACACGTAGACATGTCAGTTTTTCTCCGCCATCACAGGTGTCACACGGACCGCACGGATGTGATCCGTGTGACACACACACACCGGACAAAACACACGTGCCTGTGAAATAAAAAGAATTTCTATGCTTGCCTTCTCCAGGACTGCTGTCTCTGCCACTGCTGGCACTTTCTTCCGGCCCCCACTCATTGTGCTCTTGAATATTCACTCCAATGCGGGCCGGAAGCAGCAGCAGCGAGGAGTCGGCAAGGCGGGAGACCGCAGATCAGCACCATGGACAGCAACGCCAGGGAGAGGTGAGCAGAAAGTTCCCGTTCTCCGTGTATTATCATGGATAGCACACGGAGAACGCACGTGTGCCATAAACACGGCTCACAAAGGCCAATACGCACCTTTGACACGTCCGTGAAAAATGTGCGTGATTTGCGTGTGAAGAGGGCCTAAGGGACAATAGAATTATTCGATTGTTGCTCTTTCCGTAAAAAAAAACCCTCGTACGGCAATCGGGACGGAAAAAAATAAAAATTTCTGGCTCAAATGTATTGCCTCCATTCACTCAGAGCAAGCAGAGATCTTGAAAAAGATATTAAACCCTTGCATATTATGCAGCGCCTAAGCTTCATTTACATAAAAGCCGCGGTATCCCAGTCCTGGTTACATTCTCTACAATATAAAAGCTGTTTATGATGCCGCTCCGGAGGGACGGCGTAAGATTTGCTGCGCAGTATTTGTACAGCGGGTCGGTGTGGGGACGTGACATGAATCTTAATGGTAGAGCGCCTCTTGTCTTGCAGTCATGCCTGGGTCACCGTGATTTGGGGACATTAATCAGCCGAACCTTCAGAACGAGCCCGGAGACGATCCCGCCACCCTTGTATATCAGATCTGGGCTGCTGTAACCTTGCGAGGCCATTATAGCGTCTGCAGGGATCGGTGGGAGAAGTGAAGCGTCGGCTCCTCACTCGTACTGATGCATTTTTGAAGACTTTGGATGTCATGTGCCATTTAGTATCTGAATTCAGCAAATTACACCCCTCCGGGCTTCTGAATGTGGTTTATATTCTTCTTGACAGTACAAGGATACTTACAGGGTTTGCTAGAAAACTCGATAAGAATCACTGGTACAGACAAGTAACAAAATGATTATGTTGTCCCGGACTCGAGTCTACAGGGGAATGTGGAGTAATTTTGCAAATATTTCACATCCAGAGCTGCAGTCAAAGTTCTGTGCATTGGTGAAGACTTCTTGGTGGACACCACCAGTACATCAGACTGATATAGCCTTTCTATATCTGTCATAGTGAGAATATTCCCATTCACTGACTTTTAATGGTCCTCAAAAAGTCGATAATAAAAGCCAAATATTTACCGTATATTAAAAAATAAAACCTCTATATCTATCTGATCAGAGAAATATGTTTCTTTCTCCATTTATGAGCCACTTCTCCTCTTCCCAACCTACTAAACTCACCATTTTATCTGAAAATAAATAATCCTCAAATAGTCGATAATACAAGCCAAATATATTAAAAAACCTTCGTAATATGTTTTATCAGAGAAATCTGCTTCTTTCTTCACTTTTCAACCACTTCTCCCCCTTCAAACCTCCTAAACTCATCATTCTGGTGATTTCCTCATCTTAAACAATTTAGTGAAACAAAACTCAACAACAGCGGTGGATATACCCTCCAAAAATGTCAGTGTATCAATAACGTGTCACGTGGCCTTGAGCATCAATTACAACTGACAACAACGCCTCCTGCTAGTCACAAGTGGAGTAATTGTCTGTGGAGGCGGCATCCAACTCTTGTTGAAAGGCGGCCCTCAGGTGCTTGAGGTTCTAGGGTACAGAGTTACGGCTTCTACACGGCGACTCAGATGATCTTATGGGTTTTCTATGGGATTCCGATCTGGAGAAAATGCAGTTGCTCCATCTGAGGTACCACAGTCTCCATTAGTTCCCTAATGATGTGACATCGATGAGCTGGAGCATTGTTCTCCAAGAAGATGAAATTAGGTTCATGCAGAGGTACAATGACTGGAATGAATGATATTATTCCAGTACTAGAGGCTGTCACTGTACCATTAACACAGTGTGTGGCAGGTCTGTAGTGACTAGACACACCGGCCCACACTGTAACACCACCACCACCAAAGGTTCATCTGGTGACAACAGTGGCTGATGCCTAGCGCTCTCCTTGACGTCCCCAATATTGTTGGAGGCCATCATTTCTGCTCAGCGTGAATCGACTTTCATCAGTGACCCAGTACTGAGGCCCACTGGTACCTCGTTCAGTGTAGATAACACCTGTGCCTGGTGGTGTGGTCCCGTACCTTGCAGGTTATCTAGCACGCAAACCACGCTGATGTAAATGGTTTCTAATAGTGTGATGTGACACTTGGGTGCCTCTCTCCTCCATTAAATGTGCCTGGAATTTTGTGCCATTCATCATCCAGGTCATCAGGGCATTGTTCACAATGAAGTGGTCATCAGTGTAGAATGTGGCCAAAAGACATCCAATTCAATTCCTTTCTATAAAGGCCCTGTCACACACAGAGATAAATCTGTGGCAGATCTGTGGTTACAGTGAAATTGTAGACAATCAGTGCCAGGTTTGTGGCTGTGTACAAATGGAACAATATGTCCATTATTTCACTGCAACCACAGATCTGCCAAAGATTTATCTGTGTGTGTGACGGGGCGTTTACTCTTCCAGTCTCTCTGTGTCTCTGTACAACCTACTGGTGACACTCTAAGCTCAGTGGCCATTTCCGTCTGAGAACTTCCTGCTTGAAGCCTCACAATGTACTGCCGATCAATTGTTAGGTGTCGTCTTGGTCTCACAATGACAAAAAGTGAACAGCAAGATGAAGAAGACTGTTTAATACCAATTCTAACTGAACCCTGAAATTTACTGGGCGATTCATGGATCAAACATCTCTTGTGAATTTTGCCGCTAAGCTCCTTGTTAGGCTTATGTTCACGCAGTGCATCTTTTCTAACCACAAAGATGCAGCGTTTTTGGCCCCAAAAAAACGCACAAAAAAATGCATTAGCGGTAAAAACGCATGCGTTTTTGCTGCGTTTTTACCGCATTTTGTTCGATGCATTTTTTAAGTCAAATCTATTGACTGGAAGGGCTCAACGCTGGAAAAACGCAAAGCGAATTGACATGCTGCATCTTGGGTGCATCTTCAAAAACGCAGCCAAGTTGCAGACAAAAAAAGATGCCCAGTGTGGACAGCAAAATCGAAATCTCAGAGACTTTGCTGGAGGAAGGAAATGCGTGCATATTGGTGCATCTTTGTGACCCCAAAAACGCAATAAAAGATGCACTGTGTGAATACAGCTTAAGGGTGCGTGCCCACGATCAGTATTTGCAGCGTTTGAAACGCAGCATGCTTCAGCTGCGACCAAACCGCTGCGTTCTACAGTACAAAAAAAGGGGAGCCAGCACGACCTGAGAGTGGCATGCTTCACATAAAAGTGCAAATTCACGGATTTATTCCAACTGTACTATAATACAAAATGAGATTTTTAGCAAATAATTAATCAATTCTTTGAGCCACTCCTGCCACGTCACGGCAAATCTCAATAGGGGGGTCCTACTCTATATTATGTATTTCATGTGCCATGCGGCCTCCCAGATAAAAAAAAATAAAAGTAGAACCATATTGAAGCACACATACCTGTAATCTATATATAACCGCTTCCATGTCGCAAAATGTTCTACAGTACAAGCATAGTGGATGGATTTCTAGAAATCCCGTGCCCACTGTGCTTCTTTTTTCTGCAGCAAACACTGACCTGCGGTGCGGCTTTCCACATGACAGCATGTCAATTGTTTGCTGCGGAATCGCATGCGTCCTCCGTAGGGAGAAGACAAGCGAGAGACCAAAGCGCACTGAACCCTGATCGTGGGTACAGTCAGCTGAGGTCTCCTGCGGAGGAGACATACGGCCACTCCGGTCAGGACTCGTTGCGTTCTGAACTCGCAAATGAAAAAACGCCCTTACCAACATCCTAAACTCACCATTTGATCTGAAAAACTACTAAAAACCATCTTGGTCAAAACAAGACAGACAGACAGACAGCTCACTGAGGATTCAGATTTCAGATGCTTAATGAAGTCTGTGGAGAAAGAGACATAGACTGTGCTGCCGACTGCTAGTAAGTGTTTTATCTCACCCCTGAGCTGCTTTTACAGCTACACTGCTAAGTACTGCGGTGTAGTATCCTCATGCTGCTGCTCCTGAACATGCACTACATAGATACAGGAGAAGAATAATCCCTCATGTCTGTGTCGTATAGCAGTTGGTGTCCACCAACCAGCTCAGAGACAACTGAAAATTAGAGATTGATCCTGCATAGGTGAAAGCTGCTGATACAAGTCATATAAAAAACGTCTTCTGAAAAGTCACCTTAAAGGACAGCTAAGCTGTAAACTTGCAGAGGTTTTATTATACTTTAATAATTTATATAATTTTTATTATTTTCCTTTTCGTTTTTATATATTTACAATACACTTATTAATTAATATATTTTATTGTTTTACATATTTTACAAATGTTTAACAAATTGATACAGTATCCCTCTATTATCTATCTATCCCTCTATTATCTATCTATCTATCCCTCTATCTATCTATCCCTCTGTTCATTCATTCATCCCTCTATCTCTCTCTATCTATCCATCTCTAGATCTACTTTTGGCCAGCACTGTATTTATTTATTTTATTTTTTTTATATATCTTTATAATTCATATTATTTTATTTTCCTTTTTAGTTTTATATAAACTGAACAAAAATATAAACGCAAGAATTTTGTTTTTGCTCTCATTTTTTATGAGCTGAATGCTACGATCTGTCATTTTCTACGTACACAGAAGGCCTTTTACTCTCAAATATCATAAACAATTTGTCTAAGGGTATGTGCGCCCCAGGCGTTTTTTTGTGGCATCAAAAACGCTGCGTTTATGGCCGCTAAAAAACGCACATAAACGCAAAACGCATTAAAAAACGCATGTGTTTTTACCGCAATTTGGTGCGTTTTTGGCTGCGTTTTGCTGCGTTTTTGTTCACTGCATTTTTAATAGTTTTTTATCAGTGACAAATGCCATTAAAGATTGGTGAAGAAAAAAAAAAAAGATATTATGTCATTTCCTACTTCAATCTGTTTTTCTTCATTCTCCACTAGTGTATGCAGGAGAGCAGACAGCTGCAGAACTACAAGGCTCAGCATCCTCCATCCAGTATTGTGTGCTGGAGGGAGAGGCAGGGGGAGCAGAACTACAAGGCTCAGCCTACTCCATCCACTAGTGTATGCAGGAGAGCAGACAACAGCTGCAGAACTACAAGGCTCAGCATCCTCCATCCAGGACTGTATGCAGTAGTTTTTTGCCCAAAAACGCAAAAAAAAAACCAAACGACGTGGGCTTCTTCATATTTTTGTATGCTAGCCAGGTACAGCAGGCAGGTACGGCTGCCCCCAACCCCCAGCTGCCTATTTGTACTTGTCTGGGAACCAAAAATATAGGGAAGCCCTTTTTTTTTTTAATTATTTCATGAATTTCATGAAATAATAAAAAAAAAATGACGTGGGCTTCGCCCAATTTACGTGTCCAGCCAGGTACATCTAGGCAGCTGGGGATTGAAATCCGCAGCACAGGGTGCCCATGCTTTCTGGGCACGCCCGCTGCGAATTGCAGTCCGCAGCCGCCCCAGAAAATGGCGCTTTCATAGAAGCGCCATCTTCTGGCGCTGTATCCAACTCTTTCAGCGTCCCTGATGCCGGGTGGTTCGCTGGGTAATAATGGTGTTAGGGCTAGCTGTGTATTATCAACTGGCCCTAAGCTCGAAATTCATGGTGTCACGCCAATATTAGACATGGGCGCCATGAATTTCTAGTAAAGATTAAAAAAAAATACACAGAGAAAAATATTTTTATTAGAAATAAAACACAACACAATTAGTGACTCCATCTTTATTGAAATAAAGAAACCCCCCCCCCCCCGCAGTAATCCTGGGTCAAGGGTCCCGTGATGTCCAATCCGGATCCAATATCATCTGATCGGTTTGCTTGAAGGCAAAGCGATCAGATGATGTGTAAGGTTCAAGGATGTGAATCACATGACACATCAGCTGATTGTATAAACGGCGTTTATACAATCAGCTGATGCAGTAGAACAAAAAAAAAGCTACACACCTCTGTGCAGACTCCCGTCCGATCACTGCAGGAGCTGCTGGTAAACAGTGATGCGGTCACCTGACCGCATCAGCTGATAGTTTAAGCCGGCCGGGCGGTAAAAAGCCGGCCTGACTGCATCAGCTGATCACCGGCAGGTTCTGCAGCGATCGGACGTGTACCGGGAGTCTGCACACAGCCGGAGCAGGGGTGATGGTACCGAGAAGAGGAGCTGGGAGCAGACATGTACCGGGAGTCTGTAGACAGGTGAGTATGAGAATTTTTTTTACTGTTCATTTTTTATTTCACAGCTGCTTCCACCTCCCGTCTGGACATGTGGCGGTACCGGGAGGATTCACGCTTCTGTGTTAACCAACAGAAGGAATCCTCTTCCTGTACACGTCACTGTACTACCCACCCCTTGCGTTTATAGCTGTGTTTTTAGTCATACGGTTAATCCATCCACCTCACAGGTGTGGCATATCAAACTGCTGATTAGACAGAATGATTATTGCACAGGTGTGCATTAGGCTGCCCACAATAAAAGGCCACTGTAAAATGTGCAATTTTAGCACACCGCACAATGCCAAAGATGTTGCAAGTTGTGAGTTGTGTAGGCTGATGGCAGTAATGTCTTCCAGAGCTGTTGCCCATCAATTGAATGTTCATTTATCTACCGTAACCCATCTCCAAAAGGCATTTCAATGAAATTGACAGTACAGCCAACCAGGCTCCCAACCGCAGACCACATGTAACCACACTGGCCAGGACTACCACATTCAGCATCTTCATCTCCAAGGTCTCAGGGAAGCTCATCTGCAGCTCGTCGTCCTCATCGGGGTCTCCACCTGACTGCAGTTCCTCATCCTTAATATGTTCTCCACCTGACTGCAATTCCTCGTCCTCATTGCGGTCTCCACTTGACTGCAGTTCCTAGTCCTCAACGGATTCTCCACCTGACTACAGTTCCTCATCCTCATCGGGGTCTTACCTGACTGCAGTTCCTTGTTCTCATTGGGGTCACCACCTGACTGCAGTTCCTCGTCCTGATCGCAGTCTCCACCTGACTGTAGTTCCTCGTCCACATTGCGGTCTCCACCTGACTGCAGTTCCTCAGCCTCATCAGGGTCTCCACCTGACTGCAGTTCCTCGTCCTCATCAGGGTCTCCAACTGACTGCAGTTCCTCGTCCTCATCAGGGTCACCACCTGACTACAGTTCCTCGTCCTCATCAGGGTCACCACCTGACTGCAGTTCCTCGTCCTCATCAGGGTCTCCACCTGACTGCAGTTTATCGTCCTCATCAGGGTCTCCACCTGACTGCAGTTTATCGTCGTAAGTGGCTTGATTGGGCAAACGCTCACATACGATGGCATCTGGCATGTTGGGAGAGGTGTTCTCTTTACGGATGAATCCCGGTTTCACAGCAGATAGCAAACTGTATGTATGGCGTCCTGTGGGTGAGCGGTTTGCTGATGTCAATGTTGTGATTCGACTGGCCCATGGTGGAGGTGGGGTTATGGTAAGGGCAGATGTATGTTATGGACAATGAACATAAGTGCATTTTATTGCAAAGCGAGGCAAATGGTGGTTACATCAGATAGTGACTGGTTTTCTGACTCCACGGACCTCTCCAATACGGTAAAACTGCACATTTTAGAGTGGCCTCTTATTGTGACTAGCCTAAAGCACACCTGTGCAATAATCATTCTGTCTAATCAGCATCTATATATGCCACACCTGTGAGGTGGATGGATTATCTCGGCAAAGGAGAAGTGCTCAATGAATAGATTTAGATACATTTTTGAACAATATTTGCAAACAAAAAAGGCCTTTTGTGTACGTAGAAAAAGTCTTAGATCTTAGAATTAATTTAACGAAATATGGGGACAAAAACTAAAGTACTGTGTCTATATTTTTGTTCAGTGTATATACAGTATATACTCTAAACTTTGTAATATTTTATTTTTTTAAAAACTTTATTCATTTTACATATGTTTGCACTATACTTTTATATTTTTAAAGTATATATATATATATATATATATATATGAATATATATATATATATATATATACTTTTTTAGTTATTTTATATGCATTTATTTGATACATTTTCCGGTTGCTGACAGGGCACATTCCATATTGTATATCTAAGCTGAAGAAAAATTCAAGTCCCCCACTGATTTCAGCTACAACTCCCCAGATGCCGCTGTATTCCCAGCAGTTACGGTTCGGTGGCGGACTGCTCACATGAGGATGGATAACTCCATGGATCGCAGCCAGGATCATTTTACACAGAAAGGAAAGATGTAGCTGTCCATAACGACACACAGATTGGAAGATTATGGAGCTCAGCGACTCCTTATTATGACTACACGGTCTGTTGGTGACGGCAGGTTTATATACTATGGTCATTATAGGCCAGGCTTCAATTATTTGCATTGCGGACTTATACCCAGACGTCTTTGCAGATAGATATTGCAGGTTATCCCCATACTCAATCAGTGCTAAATGGTGCTAAATAATATATATATATATATATATATATATATAAAATCTTTGGTTCCTCCTGGAACACTTACTATTTCCGGCCGCATCATAGCCTCTCCTGCGCTATGGCACCGGAAATAGCAGCAGTGTAATGAGGTCACAGCATAACGCCCTAATCATGCCACTGCATGCTGGGGTGGGTAATGATGAGTGTTCATTTGCCCAGTTCCAGCGCTCAAATATTCAACGTATTTATGCCTGAAAGACGTGAATACAGTTGAATATAGGAAGATGAGAGCCGGAATCTCCCAATTCTTCATGGGTTGCACAACATGTTTCAGCAGGCCACATGTAACCAGCAGGCTGTATGTTCTGCAGGCCTGTCAAATAGTGTTAATTTAGAACTGCCATATTGTGCTACAATATTACAGGCATATAGTGATTCAATTCCAAAGCCATACAGTGCTTAAATAATCTCATATAACACTGTTGTATGTTGTTGTAACAATACTGCCATATGGTGTTTTAATATAACCATAAAGTGATCACATAATACCGCTGTATGATGATGTTATCCAAATTCATAAAGTGTATAAATATCAATGCAATATAGTACTTAAATAATCTCCCCATATAATACGGCTATATGTTGTTCCAATCATAAAGCCATGTAGTATTATAAAAAAATATCACCATACAGTGGCAGCGGGGTGATGCCACTATACATGCACTCAGTACTCAATCAGATCATGAAGACTGTCACCTTCTTCACATTGGTTCACTGTCAGTTGTTTTTTTGTGTCCCCATTTGCTAGGTTTAAAGCAAGTGACTTGTGGCAGATAAGAACGCTCATTCCATATAGTAATAGTCATCTACTATATACGGATTTGGCAGAAAAACCACGTGTCATTAATTAGCAGCGGTGAGTCTCCGGGACTTTATCCATCGCTTCGATTTCTCTAACACCAGCGTCAGAGACAGATGAAACAGATTTCCAACAAAGTAGTTTAACCCGGCACAAATCCTCGAAGTAAATGGAAATCCTATAATTAAGCCGAAAAAGTCATTACTATTTCTTGTAGAGCAGTTACGTCTTCTGGAGTTCAAGTTCCTTTTGGAGGCGTAATCATACAGAAAGAGAGCATGGCATCCCATCTATTTTCACATCACTCCCTAGGCAGGTTGAGAGAGTTAGAGGGGTTTTCTCAACATAAAGTCCCCCGAAAGAAAGGAAGAATATTTCATTTAGATATACGTTTCGACTGTTACAGCAGCAATGTCATATGTGACAGGTCATACCTTCCAAGGCAGAAACTCTCCACTATGGCTAACAGAGTGAGATCCTGAGTGGACAACCCCCATCTTGCTAATAATCTTAAAAACATGAAGTCAGGAGAAGCTGAGCAGCAGAAAAATGTATGTGCCATAGCTGGCTAGCAAGTGGGGGTGAGTAGAATGCACCCAGATTAAGCAGAGTTTCCATGGTGTAGATTAAATCCATATAAATCCTCAATGCAAATGGAAACACTACAGAATCACTGTTAGCCTGAGGGGCTCATGCATCCTATAATATAGGATGAAAAGTGTAGTTAGCCATATTTTGTCACTGCAACTGTCACTGCTGGCAGGCGGCTGCCCTTCTTGCTGATGTCCTTAAGAAAATCAAGTCAGGAGAATAAAAAAAAAAATCTGCACCATAGCTACCTAGTGAGTAGGCGTGAGTAGAATTTATCCAGATGAAGCATATTTCTCCCTGCAAAAATCTTTGATACAAATGTAAATCATATAATTAAGACTAAAAAGTTCTTAGTATTTATTGTAGACTGGTTACAGATTCTAAAGGTCGCTTTACACGCAACGGCATCGCTAACGCAATGTCGTTGGGGGTCACGGAATTCGTGACGCACATCCGGCCTCATTAGCGACGTCGTTGCGTGTGGCACGTACGAGCGACCGCTAACGAGCAAAAATACTCACCTTATCGTGGCTCGTTGACACGCTGTCCAGTTCCCAAATATCGTTGCTGCTACAGGTACAATGTTGTTAGTCGTTCCTGCGGCAGCACACATCGCTATGTGTGACAGTGCAGGAACGAGGAACATCACCATACCTGCGGCCGCCCGCAATGAGGAAGAAAGGAGGTGGGCGGGATGTTACGTCCCACTCATCTCCGCCCCTCCGCTTCTATTGGGCGGCCGCTTAGTGACGTCGCTGTGACGCCGAACGAACCGCCCCCTTAGAAAGTCACAGCGACGTCGCTAGGCAGGTAAGTAGTGTGACGGGTCCGAGCGATGTTGTGCGCCACGGGCAGCGATTTGCCCGTGACGTACAACTGATGGGGCGGGTACGCACGCTAGCGATCTCGCTAACAACATCGCAGCATGTAAGGCAGCCTTAATTCATGTTCTTTTTCAAGATGTGATAATAGACCCTTTTCACACTCTATATAAAGACAAACGGCATGGAACACTACCTATATTCGCATCATCATAGAAGAGTTGGGATTTTTAACACAAACACCCCTTAAAGGAAGAAAATTGTAGTTAGACACTACACAATTGTACTTAGGCCCTGCAACTGCCACCAGCGGCCAACAGACTTGGGTAGCCATATTGCACATAACAGGGTCATGACCTCCAAACTAGGAGCCAATGTTTGCAGTAGATTTTCCCTATGACAAGTAGATTGAGATCCCAAGAAGAGGACAACTCTCTCACTGATGTGGATGTATATAACACCTTAAGAAATTCAAGTCAGGAAAAGCTGGATGGCAGTGCAAAAAAAAAAACACCTGCACCATAGCTAACTAGCATGTGGGAGTGAGTAGAATTCACAATTAAGTCAAGCTATCCCAAAGATTAAAAAAACGAAAAAACTGTGGGAAGAAGGCGCAAATAGGGTCTTACCCGGTATAACAATGGGAGGTGAATGTATAACAGGAACACTCACCTGATGCGGTTGTGCCAGTCACAACCCCTTTGACAGCATGAAAGTAACGTGGAAGGCAGCGGTCCCGCAAAAACGGAGTGATTTCAGACAACAGGAGAAAAGCAGGTTTAAATACCGCGCCAAACCACAGGAGTCCAGATGAAGTTAGTAAATCTCTTTTCTTTATTTTCACAGGTCTACGCGTTTCAAGGACATATCCGTCCTCTTCCTCAGGACAAAATGCAGAGAATACTATCACTTACTAGTATTCTCTGCATTTTGTCCTGAGGAAGAGGACGGATATGTCCTTGAAACGCGTAGACCTGTGAAAATAAAGAAAAGAGATTTACTAACTTCATCTGGACTCCTGTGGTTTGGCGCGGTATTTAAACCTGCTTTTCTCCTGTTGTCTGAAAAGATTAAAAAAAAGTACCACCATTAGAAGAGGGTGATGCTTTTTTAGGATATGATACACATAATGGACCTCATTATAACGTGATTGGATCTGACAGATCCAGATGTAATTATAGTCTTGGTTTATAAAGTGCCATGGATGTGGCAAAGTGGAACTGGTTGTCTTCTTTCTCCCACATTCTTAATCATTGTGGCCTGTGCATTTATTCTCTGGTGGTGACTTATCTACTCTGAGAACAGAATCAGGCAGGGAAATTCAACATGACTGATCCTTCTCTCCCCTGAAATCATTAGTGGTAGGACATTAAATAGGTCCCTAAAAACATTAAATGTTCGACTGTTTCTGAGATTGTCGAATTTGGACAATTTCATGCTAATGTATATGGAGTATAAAGGGATAGTCCTATCTGGGCTATTTATCACATATCAAAATGCCAAAAAACTGACCCGCACAGCCAACAAATGTGAACAGGTGCTACCTGAAAAAAACATAATAACTATAAAATGCATACAGCTGCACACTGAAAAGCCAAAAATGTATAAGGGAAAATATGGTACTGCATTACTGCAAAAGAGAGAGTTTATGTATTGGCCAATGCATGTAAGCCCAACGGCAAGGTAATCTCTGTAATCCGGGAACCTAACTTAAATGCCACTATCTAGGTTATATTTAAGTTAGGTTCCCGGATTACAGCGATTACCTTGCCATTAGTTTCCGGGCTTACATGCATTGGCCAATATATAAGCTAAATATCTCTGTTTTGCAGTAATGCAGTACCATATTTTCTCTTATACATTTTTGGCTTCTCAGTGTGCAGCTGTATGCATTTTATATTTATCACATATCAACGGGATATGTCTTAAATGTCTGATAGATTGAAATTCGACCACTGGGACCTGCACTTTTCTCAAGAACAGGGCACTATAGCACATTTGTAGGAACAGAGTAGAGGCCATTATATGCACCTCTCTCAATTAATTGAAAAATTGATAGTGCTTTTCAAAGCTCCAAAAACAATGAACAGAGAGGTGGGTGCGCATGTGCATCCTGACAGCTATTATTGTGGGCGCCATTCTTGAGATAAGACATCGATGTGCAATAATTCTTCCGGATGGGAGATTCCCTTCAAGACATCATCTTCAGCAAGTTTTCAATATGTCTATCATGATATTTCTTAGTTATATCCATTCCTGAAAAATCTGTGCGACACACAATGTACAGAAACCCAAGGATTATATTCAGACGTCATATTTTTTTTTTGCTCTTATTTTTCCAAAACTGCAGAGATTTGCTGCCATTTAATAATGCGCATAATGCAATTGGATGGCAGTATTATGTTATAATCACCCTTCTCATTTTCTAGGATGAGGATGGATGTGTTATAAGCTGTTAGAGTTTGTCGATCCCGGTGGTGATTAGCGGGTAGAGGATCACGTAGACTGAATGAGCATCAGCCTCACAATTTACGTACATGTGGAGAGGAGGAGGGGAGGCTGCGGGGGTGGACGGAGCAGTCTCTGCGTAGACTGGAGGTGGTTGTGTACTTACGCCGATGAATACTGATTGATTTCTATAGTGTAGGACCACCTGGTAAGACAAGGGCTGCAAGTACTAGACGCCATCAGTAACAGAACCTACAAGATCGATTACTTATCAGAGACACTGTGGTCATATATGTATACCGTGCCTTGAAAAAGTATTCACCCCCTTGGCTTTTTACCTCTTTTGTTATATTACAATCTGTAAATAAATGTGTTTGTAATCCGATTTGTGTTGTGATGCATCAGCACTAAATAGTTTACGTTGGGGAAGTTAAGTGGGAAAAATATAGGTAAAAATTAATGGGATCAAATACCTAAAAATTGGCATGTGCATAAGTATTCACCCCTTTTACTATGAAACCCATAAAAAATTCTGGGGCAAGCAATTACCTTCATAAGTTCCATGCTTAGTGAAAGGAAGTCCACCTGTGTGCAATCTAGGTATCCCGGGGTCTGTCAGTATATACACACCTTTTCTGAAAAGCCACAGAGGCTGCAACACCATTAACCCTGCTGTTCTGTTCGCATTTGCTATACACTTGTACTGTTCCCGGGTCAATATGACCCGACCTATTAATTCTTGATTTTTAGCTACTCTAATTGTTTTATTTGAATACTTTTTTCATTGAAATACTGTATGTGAACATGGTTGATCATAAACAAATGAAAAATTTAAATTCAAACTTAATTTTTTTTTTTTTTTTATAGAAAGGTTACATAGGCTTTTTGCAATTATCTTCGATTGTTGACATTCTGCACACAAATAATAAAGAAGCTTTACATTACTATTACTAAAACATGAAATTTAACTTTTTGAAAACAAATTTTATAAATCAACAAATGAAAAATCATAAAAACTTCAACCTTTTTAGAAAGAAAAAAGAAAAAACTGAACATGTTCATGCGTTTTTACACTGAACACAGTAATAAGACACATGTCCTTTACACAGATATTTTGAACATCCAGCACATGTCAGATTAGTCTTAGGCTATGTGCCCACGCTGCGGATTTACCGCGGATTTTGCCCGCGGATTTGCCGCAGATTTCCCGAAAATCTGCAGCAGCGGCACTTCCAAGCCATTTCAATGGCATTTTGGAAATGCTGTGTCCATGCTGCGGATTTTTCCGCGGCGGATTTGCCGCGGATTTTGATCCGGAAAAATCTGCAGCATGTCAATTATTGTTGCGGATTTTGGTGCGGATTTTGGGTATAAAATGGGGGGGAAAAAAAAAAATCCGCATCAAAATCCGCGGTAAATCGGGTGTGGATTTGCCGCGAAAGTCGCGGATTTTCATGCAGAAAAATCCGCAGGTACATTCTACCGTGGACACATAGCCTTATTGTCACAGGAAGATGGACAGAAGCTACATCTCTTCCTTATTTTGCTGGCAGCTGTGCTGGTGGAGGCCGTGGATGTGGAGTCTCTTTCTTGAGCATGCTGGACACTTTTTACAATGGCTGTTGCTCCATCACTTCTGGGGTTCACTTTTCTGCTCTCAATATATGGCCTCACCAGGGATTTTCCCAATTCCTCAAGAAATAATCTTCTTTTATGCAGCTTATTCCGGTTCCAATCGGGGTCGATTTCTCTCCATTAGACAAATGCATTGTATGCAGAAACGTCCAGTATGTTATAAAATAAAATCATTGGCCACCGATTGGTTTTGCGTTTGCATGTATATGTTGATATTGCTTGGTCTAAAGTATCAACTGCTCCCTTTGTGGCATTATAATCCAAAATAATGTCAGGCTTTCTGTCTTCTCTATCACTTACGGCATTGTCATGGTGCATTGTGCTCATTAGAATTACCTGTTTGGGTTTTTTTGGAACATAAGAAACAACAGTTGTATTTCCAGAAAAATAAAAAGTAGAACTGTACACCTCTCTCTTGCTAAGGATACCTTGCGGTAGTTCAGGTTTGTTTTTTCTCATAGTACCCAGCATGGTAAGTTGTTTTTTCTTCAACATCTGGCCTAGTTGATAGGATGTAAAAAAGTTGTCACATGTGACATTTTGTCCTTTTAGCTCATGAGTCAAATCTAGAACAACACGCATACCCTGATTTTTTTCAGGTCTTTCATCAGTCGTTTTTCCTGTATACACCATTTTGAGATGAAGTACACATAAAAAAACATAACTTTTGCAGTCAGAAATAATCAGAGACCTGTAGAACAGTATAAAATGCTATCGGGTCATATTGACCCGAACAGTACAAGTGTAACAATCAGCGTGTAGCAAACAATAAACAAAAAAAAACAAAACAAAACAAAAAAAAAATGTAAAGCTCCACAAATGAGGAGAAGTCAAGGAACCACTAGTTTCAAATCCTCATTAAAAAAAATCTGCAGGGTCTCAAAAATCATTTCGGGTCATATTGACCCGAACAGTACAGCAGGGTTAAGCAAGAGGCAGCACTAACTAAACGACACCAAGAAGACCAAGGAGATCTCCAAATGACACCAAGAAGACCAAGGAGATCTCCAAATGACACCAAGAAAACCAAGGAGATCTCCAAACAACATCACGAAGACCAAATAGATCTCCAAATAACACCATGCAGACCAAGGAAAGCGCCAAAGAATTCGGAGACAAAGTTGTTAAGAAGTACAAGTCAGGATTGGGTTCTAAAAAATATCCCAATCTGAAATGGTCCCCAGGGGCACCATTAAATCCATTATCATCAAATGGAAAGAACATGGAACCATAACAAACCTACCAGGAGAGGGCCATCCACCAAAACTCTCAGCCCGGGCAAAGAGTGCATTAATCAGAAAGGCAGCACAGAGACCAAAGGTAACGCTGGAGGAGCTGCACAGTTCCCAAGCAGAAACGGGAGTATCTGTCCATAAGACCACAATACGCCATACACTCCATACAGCTGACCTTTATGGGAAAGTGGCCAGAAAAAAACCCTTTACTTACAGCCAAGAATTGGAATACTCATTTTGATTCTGCCAAAAAACATGTGTTAGATTCCCCAAATGTACAGAGGAAAGTGCTATGTTCAGATAAAACCAAAATTTAAGCGACTTGTACCTGTAACTGATGTAAAAAGAGGCTCTACAACGTATTGACTTTAGGGGACTGAATAGTTATGCACAACTTGCCTCACAGTAAAAAAGAAACCAAAATGTTTAGTTGTAGGCATGTTTTTTACTTGAACTGATGTAAACCCTCAAAAAAACCCTGTGAAATTCTAGGTTAGGAGGTAGCAAAACACAAAAAATGCCAAGGGGGGAATACTTTCACAAGGCACTGTGCAAGAACATTTTTAAAAAATTGTAACTTGGTAAATGAGGTAGATTTCGCATTACCAGGATCACGTGAGCCCCCCCCCACCCCTCTACAGTACTGTACCTCCATCCCTGGGCAGATACAGTACTGTACTGGTAATACTCACTGCTGGCACATAGCTCATCTATCGTGGTCTTTTCCTCACTTCGGGGTTCTGGCCTTTGCGTGTTCACCGCGCTCCATACTTGATACGTCATTACTAAACCAACTTTAGGTAACAGATTAACTTCCTGTACATCTCCGATGCTTGTGGAGCTGGCATGTGCTGTATATACAGCTCTCTCTGACTGTACTGTATACTTTCGCGATCGTTTATCGGTGCATCTAGGCTTTACACGTTGCGACATCGTTACTGGCGCCGGATGTGTGTCACTTTCGATTTGACCCTGACGACATCGCAGTAGCGATGTCGTAATGTGCAAAGGACCCCTTAGTGTATGTAAACTTTTGACTTTGCAGAACGTAATAAAAATGCCTTAAAACATTCTCTCTCATTATTCTGGCATTTGGCAAATATAAATAATTTTGGTCCCTAATTGACCTAAAACTGCAAAGATTTATTCTGATTTCATGAAAGATAGTAAGAAAAACCTGCAGATGTGTCTTTATAGAGAGTGGAGGGAAAAACCTGCAGATGTGTCTTTATAGAGAGTGGAGGGAAAAACCTGCAGATGTGTCTTTATAGACAGTGTATGTAAACTTCTGGTTTCAACTGTATATATGCACACACACAAACACTGAACAAGAATTTTCAAGATTTTGCTCCCATTTTTCATGAGCTGAACTCTAAGATCTGAGCCTTTTTCTCTCAAGTATTGTTCACAAATTTGGTAAAATCTGTGTTAGTGAGCACTACTCCTTGATGAGATAATCCATCCACCTCACAAGTGTGGCATATATAGATGCTAATTAGACAGTATGATTATTGCACAGGTATGCCTAGGCTGGCCACAATAAAAGCCCACTCTAAAATGTGTAGTTTTGCAGTATTGGGGCAGGCCGGGGGTTGAGAAAACCAGTCAGTATCTGATGTGAGCACCATTCGCCTCATGCAGTGCAACCCAGTCCTCACCAATAAGGACGATGAGTAGGAAATTTGGTAAAATTTGCTCCTCCATGCTTTATGTGATTCCGGTCTATGTGCATGGTGATCCAGCTTCTGGTGAACTGCTGTATGCTACTTTGGTGTATTGTGGAAAATCTCTTGTTGTTTTAATATTTCCTTTCTTTTCTTTATTTCCTCCTGACCAAGTTTTGTCTATACCTCTGTGAGTGATTGCTGGGAGCATGAGTTTCGTTTTTCCCCAGTCTGTCTTTGTGTGTGGGATTTACAACTCCAGTCCTGGTTCTCTCCTGGGTTATGGGGAGGGGGTATTAGATCTAGGGCTGATCATGAGTCATGGCTACGCTGGTGGTCCAGACTTCTTCACCTTCAGAAGTATCTTTGGGCTAAGGCAGGGGTGGGCAATTAATTTTCCCATGGGGCCGCATGAGAAATTGGGATTGGTTTAGAGGGCCGGACTAATATAATTACCTCAGTTCTACCCAATATACTACATCACTACACCCCCTCCATATACTACACCTGTAATAAACTACACCACTACACCCCTATATACTACACCTGTAATAAACTACACCACTACACCCCTATATACTACACCTGTAATAAACTACACCACTACACCCCTATATACTACACCGGTATTATACTACACTCCCTCCTTATACCTGTAATATACTACACCCCCATATACACCTGTATTATACTACACCACTATATAATACACCTCCGATATACTACATCATTACACCCCTATATACTACACCTGTAATATACTACATCACTACACCCCATATACTACACCTGTAATATAGTACACCTCCATATAGTACACCTGTAACATACTACACCTCCATATAGCACACCTGTAATATACTACACCTCCATATAGTACACCTGTAATATACTACATCACTACACCCCATATACTACACCTGTAATATAGTACACCCCCATATAGTACACCTGTAATATACTACACCTCCATATAGCACACCTGTAATATACTACAACTCCATATAGTACACCTGTAATATACTACATCACTACACCCCTATATACACCTGTAATATACTACATCACTACACCCCATATACTACACCTGTAATATAGTACACCCCCATATAGTACACCTGTAATATACTACACCTCCATATAGCACACCTGTAATATACTACACCTCCATATAGCACACCTGTAATATACTACATCACTACACCCCTATATAGCACACCTGTAATATACTACACCTCCATATAGCACACCTGTAATATTCTACACCTCCATAGAGCACACCTGTAATATACACCTCCATATAGCACACCTGTAATATACTACGCCTCCATATAGTGCACCTGTAATATACTACACCTCCATATAGTACACCTGTAATATACTACACCTCCATATAGCACACCTGTAATATACTACATCACTATACCCCCATATACTACACCACTATATACACCTCCATATAGCACACCTGTAATATACTACACCCCTATATGTCACACACCCTGCTCCCCATACAGCCTGCACCCCCATATCACACACTACACCCCATACAGCCTGCACCCCCATATCACACACACTACACCCCCATATGTCACACACCCTGCCCACATATCTCACCCTGCCTGTACCCCAACTTACCCCTCTCAAACACTCTGCACCCCTTCACATCCTTCTGTCAGTCTGCAGCCCTCATATGCCACTCACCCTGAAACTCCATCTTCCCTCATATGCCACTCACCCTGCAACTCCATCTTCCCTCATATGCACTCACCCTGCAGCTCCATCTTCCCTCATATGCACTCACCCTACAACTCCATCTTCCCTCATATGCCACTCACCCTACAACTCCATCTTCCCTCATATGCACTCACCCTGCAGCCTCCCTCCCCCTCATGTCCCCTCTTTTCTCATTACCAGTCATCATGTGTCCACATCTCCTTCAGGATTCAGCATGTCTTGCTTTCTGCCCGGCATCCTGTGTCTCCTCCCACACAGTCACATGGGCGTGACATCATCGCAGGTCCTGCAAGATGAATTATTCCGTCTGCTGTGCTGCTTCTTCTCCTGCCGGGCGGGAACTTTTGAAATGACACACGCAGCGCAGTACTGACAACGTCAGAGCGCGCTCGTGTGTCACTGACAATTAGTGCCGGCAGGGAACAGAGGAAAGACTCCTGCATTCCGCTGCCTGCACTGACTGTGCGGCGGACCTGCACAGGATCTCTCCCTGCTCGGCACGCTGCAGCCCGGCTCCACTGCACCGGCTGAAGACGGGCGGGCCGGTCACAGAGAGCAGGCGGGCCGGATGTGGCCCGCGGGCCGCTCCTTGCCCAGGTCTGGGCTAAGGGATAGTTAGGGCTCCCTAGCCTGAGGCCCAGTTTAGGAGCCCCTATTCCGAGTTACTATGTTACCATTGTGACATTATTATCAGCCCATCCAAATTTCATCATGGACTCCGTAGCCTCCCTTGTGAGGCAGTTGCAGGAGTTGTTACACTTGGTGGTAGAATTAAAAAGGGCAGTTCAGTCTTCTACCTTGGCGCAGTCCAGGTTGGTTGCTGGATCACGTGAACCTACACTGACGCTTCTGGAGCATTTTGCTGGGGATTGTGAGGAAATAGGGATATATTCTGATCTATTAAGCCATATTCCTATAGCCGCCATCTTGTCAAGGTACGAAAGGTACGACCGTATCTCACTCCTAGGAGAAGCCCCCACCTTGAGGCCTAAGGAGGCTTCAATCAGTATGCTAATTAACTTGAGGAAATTGTCTTTTAGCCAGTGGTTGTGACACAAGGTAAACTCCTATGAAATGGAAATTAGATGAGCTGGTTAGGCCTGAGAACAGTAAGGGAAAGGAAGACCCCCCCTTTGTGACGCTGCAGAGAAGTGACAAACTAATTGGAGGCGTCCTGTACACCTGAGACAGAGAGGAGCCAGGAATAAATGTTTAATATCTCATGAGCCGTGCTTCCTATAAACATGTCAACCAGAAATATCGCATCCAGACTTTCAGACGATTCTAGAACATATTTTACATAGGTGTGGGACCTCTGTAGGTATCCCAAACTTGATATTGGCCAGTGGGGTATCAGCAGACTAATCATGTGTCCTATCATTGTGAAGATAAAATCATAACTGAAAATATGAAAGCATTGTCGTCCGCCTACGACATTCCTAGGCAAAGTTATAGCCAATAATCACTTTGGGTTATTGTTTTAGACTCAGGACAGGGGTGGGGCAGTACATCCCTGCGAGTTCACCAGGTGGGAGGGGACATGGATTGTAGCAAGTTTGATAAAGACAATGTGGACATTCTTGGCTTGTCTTTACTCGGGGGTCATGCGTACTATACACATGTGAGAAAGTCTATGGAACCCTGGTCAAACGGCGCCCCTCTGTGGCCAGACGCATAAGGTAACCGCTTGATCTGACTCTGTTTGTGACCACGTCTTATCTGTAAATTTACTCTGACATATATACATATATATTCTGTAGATTTCATATTGTATATATTGTAGTATCTAGTGTGCCCTTATGGCGATTAAAAATATAAAATTTAATCTTGGGTTGTTCTGTTATCTCGATCCTGAATCCCACGTCTGTGGGCTCGGCTTAATAGTTATTATAATCGATTGGTGGCAGCAAGTTTATGCCAAGGATCATTGTGGGGCAACCAGTGAGATCTGGTAGGATTAGATATATTCTGCCTGCGGGAGTCGGGGGAATATATACCTTACTCTCACTGGGAACCCTTCAATCATCGGCATAGTGGAATAGCGGCCTCCTTGTTTATTGTCGGGCAATTCCATAATTGGCCTGACTATAAGAGGAGCACTAGAGAGCGAGTCACATGCTCTATTGGGCGGAAAGGGTGGGTGTAACTTCCTCTTCCTCCCCCTTTTCCTGACAAGCCCATCCAAATTTCTTCATGGACTCCATAGCCTCCCTTGTGTGGCAGTTGCAGGACTTGTTACGCTTGGTGGTGGAATTAAAAGGGGCAGTTCAGTCTTCTACCTTGGTGCAATAACGAATAACGTTTGGAACACCATTCTAAGTCTGAACTGGGTGCAAAAAACCTAAAAAAACATCACTATGGGGAGATAAGGCATGCACACCAGTGACTATGTAAGGGGAATACATGGAATAGCAGAAACTGCTGTGTGAATACTGACTTGAAAAATCCAATAGCTATATATAAGGGTGAAAATGTGAAAAATGGAATCTGCATTGCTGCCATGAACATATGAATCAAGAGAAATTTAGCTACTGAATTGATCAATGCAATAGAGCCCCAACACTACGCCAAAGTATTTCTCTACGTTGGGGTCCCTAGCTTGTGTGTGTCCTCTCATGCAGTTAAAAAACTTACCGTGTATGGGAAGCTGAGACCCAAGCTATTTATGCGTATTATATGGATTGGCAATAGGTGTGGTGGGGAGGGTTCACAAACGAAAAACTACTAACAATAACGAATAACGTTTGGAACACCATTCTAAGTCTGAACTGGGTGCAAAAAACCTAAAAAAACATCACTATGGGGAGATAAGGCATGCACACCAGTGACTATGTAAGGGGAATACATGGAATAGCAGAAACTGCTGTGTGAATACTGACTTGAAAAATCCAATAGCTATATGTAAGGGTGAAAATGTGAAAAATGGAATCTGCATTGCTGCCATGAACATATGAATCAAGAGAAATTTAGCTACTGAATTGATCAATGCAATAGAGCCCCAACACTTCGCCAAAGTATTTCTCTACGTTGGGGTCCCTAGCTTGTGTGTGTCCTCTCATGCAGTTAAAAAACTTACCGTGTATGGGAAGCTGAGACCCAAGCTATTTATGCGTATTATATGGATTGGCAATAGGTGTGGTGGGGAGGGTTCACAAACGAAAAACTACTAACAATAAGGAATAACGTTTGGAACACCATTCTAAGTCTGAACTGGGTGCAAAAAACCTAAAAAAACATCACTATGGGGAGATAAGGCATGCACACCAGTGACTATGTAAGGGGAATACATGGAATAGCAGAAACTGCTGTGTGAATACTGACTTGAAAAATCCAATAGCTATATGTAAGGGTGAAAATGTGAAAAATGGAATCTGCATTGCTGCCATGAACATATGAATCAAGAGAAATTTAGCTACTGAATTGATCAATGCAATAGAGCCCCAACACTACGCCAAAGTATTTCTCTACGTTGGGGTCCCTAGCTTGTGTGTGTCCTCTCATGCAGTTAAAAAACTAACCTTCAGTCTTCTACCTTGGTGCAGTCCAGGTTGGTTGCTGGATCACGTGAACCTACACTGCCGCTTCTGGAGCATTTTGCTGGGGATCGCAGTCATTTTATCTCGTTTCATGAGGCATGTAAATTGTATTTCCACCTGCATCCTCTTTGTTCTGGGAGTGAGATGGAGAGCGTGTGTATTGTGGTCTCACTTCTTAGTGATGACCCACAATCTTGGGCACTTTCCTCGCCTCCTGATTCTCCTGCGTTTGGGTCTGTGGATGGTCTTTTTCTGCAATCAGTCTTATCTACGATGATCCTCACAGGGTGGCATTGGCCGAGTTTAAGATCCGTTTACTTCTACAGGGGAGTCAGCAGGCTGAGGATTAAGAGCTGAATTCTGGCGTTGGTCAGTGGACACACATTGGAATGACCCTGCTCTTAAGAGACAATTTTTACAGGGCATTTCTGAGAGGGTTAAGGAGGCCTTGGTGATATATGAGACTTCTCCCTCTCTGGAGTGTGCCATGGCTCTGGTAATCCGAATAGAACGCCGATTCTGTCAGAGGTCTCATCATACTAAATCCATCTGGGAGGGAGCCGCAGCATCCTACTTCACCCCCGGAGATCTCGTCTGAGCCTATGCAGCTCAGTGGGATGTCTCAGGTGAGGAGAGAGGTCCCTGTTCCTTAAAGAGGAAATGTATGGGTATTTTTGTGGTAAAAAGGGACATTGTATTAGTGCTTGCTGTTTGGTGCCAAAGAGTGGGGGATTGGTGGATTCCAACCTGGGTCTATGGATCTCATCTACCATGGTATCTCAATGTCTTTTACCTGCCAGGGTAAAAATTGGGGGGCAAGAGGTCTGTATAAAAGTGTTTCTTGATACTGGTTCTGGGGTCAACATAATCAATGAACTGTTTGCTCGCTCCTCTGGGTTAAGGGTTGATGAGTTATTCAGTCCTATACGAATTTTTGCTATCGACTCGTCACCTGTTGCCCAAGGAGTCTTAAAGGAATGGGTACAGGGATTGCAACTCCACATTGTGGTACTCCATTCTGAGCAGATAACATGCCATGTGCTCAAAAACATATCTGCACAAGTTGTGTTAGGATTCCCATGGTTCATACTACACAATCTGGCAGTTGCATGGAAGATCCAGGACATTTTTCAGTGGAGCTCTTACTGTAAGAAACACTGTCTGGGGATCTGTGTATGACGCCCCTGGACTAGTCAGGTTGTCACAGGGTACTGTACGCTCTTTATTCTTAGTGCAGGACTCAACCCCAGTGGGCTGCTGAGCTAGAATAGGGTCGACCACCTAGGGGTCAGGCAAACTGGTGGGAGGTTACAGAGTAGTCGGCTGTGGGGGAAAGCAAAGTGAGCCAAAGGGAAGTAGTAGCTGCCCAAGGGTAGAGGAAACTGGGGGTTGGAGCTCCCAGGGAAGCTGAGTAATAGATTGGGTTGCAGACGGTGGTCTGGACCCAGAGGAGTCGGAGACCCGGTCACGGGATATTGGGACTGGGTGCCTGAACCTAACCTTGGAGGACGGTCAGCAGCTCGAGTTCAATAGCCGGTCCGGGGGCCGAAAGTACGGCGGGGTACTGGACCCTAGGTCGGGGAGTAGCTTCAAGCAACCCTGCAATTAACCTGCGGAGGATTTATGGACTGTCCCCACGAAGCTCAGAGATCAGGGGCACTAGCGCAACGAGGGGAATATGGCTTTCCAACCCAAGCAGCCCACTGAAATCCCAAGCGTGAGCCCTTGAGAGCAAAGTTCCTCTACCAATAGTAGGGAACGGGGCCCGGACAGCTTTATGCCTACGGGCCAACTGGATACTTCTAATTTTGTCCACGCAGGCAGGCTCCATACCATCAGGCAGTAATGTGTTCGACGGATACCCGGACGGGCTCCCCTCAAGAGGGCAGCAGCACCCAGAGACTTGGTTTACCTTGTTGTCAGAGTCTGCTTTTCATCACCAATGCTGTCTGAGTGAGAACATGGTCATCCCATGCTGCCACCTTGCCCTGCGCTCCCCTGCACACCACCATCCAGAGTCCCGGGGTCTTCCCTACCCGTGGAGGGAAACGTCATCTGGCTGCCCCACTTCATCTCCCCCGGGTACTCCCATCATCGGCAGTGGCGGTACCCCCCCTTACCGCACACCACAGGTGGCATCACAAACTATTATCCCCTGTAAATAGCCCCCTTTACATTTTAATTGCCGCACGCCCCTGGTTCCGGAGACCCTCGAGCCACAGCAATCCTGGATCCGAGCGGTTCGACCACTGCAGGGGTGGCACATGTGTCTCAACCGTAACCTATAGGATCCCTGAGACGTTGTCAGAGTTTTGTGATGTGTTCTCTGAGAAGGGTTGTCAGGAGTTGCCGTCTCACAGATTTTAAAACTGCACCATAAGGTTGAAGCCAGGGGCCGAAGTGCAGGAAGTACAATCTATCTGGTCTTGACTCGAGCGACAATCTCTTCAAGAATACATAACACAGTTTGGCCAATCGTCACATTAAGCTGTTCTCTTCTCCATTAGCAGCAGGGTTTATCTTTGTAAAAAAAGAAAGATGGTGGACTTTGTGCGTGTCTGGATTTCCGGCAGCTCAACCAGATTACAGTTAGTGACCAATACCCTATGCCTCTAATTCCAGACCTATTTAACCAGATTTCCAAGGCAAAGTGGTTCTATAAACTCGACCTCAGGGGGGCCTAAAATCTGATTCGGGTCCAACAGGGGGATGAGTGGAAGATGGCACCTGAGTGCAACTTTGAAAATCTGGTAATGCCATTTGGTTTAACCAATGCATATGCAGTATTTCATTATTTCTGTTACCTGTTGGGTAAGTTTGTTATTATATATCTGGATGATGTCCTCATTTTTTCTCTATATCTCAGGTCACACATGGAACACGTAAAACAGGTGATGCAGATACTAAGGGCTAACAAGCTGTACGCCAATCTTAAGAAATGTGTATTCACTGTTCAGGAACTGCGGTTTTGGGAGTTACATTATTTCTGCCTCTGGGTTTAGGATGGATCCCACCAAGCTGCAGGTGGGACCTTCCTGAGTATCTTAAGGTGCTGCAAAGGTTCCTGGATTTTGCCAACTATTACAGAAAGTTTATGAAAAAAAATTGTACTGTAGCTAGACCCCTGACTTACATGACAAAGAAAGGTATGGACTTTTCTGACTGGTCTGAGACCATGTTTAATCACGTTTGACTGTCTGAAAAAAGCTTCTCATCAGCACTGGTTCTTATACAGCCTGATGAGTAACTTCCCTTTACTGTGGAGTTTGACGCTTTTGAGGAAGCAGTGGAAGCTGTATTGTCTCAAGGTCCATCAGTTGGTAAACTTTGCCCATGTGCATTCTTTTCTAAAACGTTATCGCCGGCCGAACATAATTATAACATTGGTAATAGGGAATTACTGGCCATCAAATCGGCATTTAAGGAATGGCAACACTTTTTAGAGCAGGCCATTCACCCTGTCACTGTTATTACGGATCATAAAAATCTACTGTACCTCAAGTTAGCAAAGAGTCTTTCTCTGAGAAAAGCTTGGTGGTCGTTTTTTAACAGGTTTAATTTTTTCGTTCCCTACTGACCTGGTTCCTAAAACGCTAAAACAGGTGCATTGTCCAGGAGTTTTCTAGGTGGGGATCTCTATGAGGAACCGGTGCCCATCCCGCAAAAGGTACTGGTGATGTCGGCACTCAGTACACAAGTTGAATCTGAGATTGCCGAGGCCCAGGATGAGGCATGTCTGGGGTTCCAGCTTAGAAGTCTTTTGTACCCCTGAACCTTCACCTTAAGGTATTGGGGAGCATCATGACTCTGTCCTGGCTGGTCATCTGAGGGTGAAGGGCACATTGTTGCATAGTTTTTGGTGGCCCAAAATCTGGATGGATGTGGTTCCTTATTTGTCTGCTTGTACCACGTGTGCACGTTCTAAGCCATCACACTCCTGACCGTCCGGGTGTCTGCTACCATTAAGTGTACCAACAATCTTTGGATGGATATTTCCATGGATTTCATCACAGATCTTCCTCCTTCTGCTGGTAATATGGTTATTGAGGTTGTAGTTGACAGGTTTTCCAAAATGTCACATTTTATTGCCTTGCCATCTCTACCGAATGCTAAGACTCTAGCTCAAGTATTCATTGTCAGACTCCATGGAGTTTCATCTGACTTTGTCACTGATAGGGGTACTAAAGTCATTGCTAATTTCTGGAGGGCATTCTGCTCTCGTCTATGGTTTAAATTGTCTCACTCGTTGGTATTCCATCTACAGTCTAATGGGCAAACAGAGCACATGAATCAGAACCTGGAGCAGTATTTGCGCTGTTTTGTCTCAGATAACCAGAAGTGAGTCTCGTTCCTCCCTCTAGCTGAGTTTGCAATTAATAACCACCGTCATGATTCCTCTGGCATGTCTTCCCTGTTTTGTTTTTATGATCAGCCTCCTTAATTCTGTACATTCCTCAAAGGTCAATTTTCTGGGTTACCTGAAGAGGACTTGTTGGGGTCAATGTTTTGGTCCACGTCAGGGAAGGGCTGCCCAAGGCGCTCGGATCCGGGATCGTGGCTGGGGCTCGAGTGGCAACCGGATCCCGGGCTCATGCAGCGGCCCATCGCCCACAACAAATAAAAAGGGGATATTTACAGGGGATGAGTTTGTCAGTGACGCCACCCGTGGGTTGCGGTGAGGGTTGGTGACACCGCCACTGCCTTGGTATGGGACGCCCGGGGCTGATAGAGCTGGGCAGCAAGGTGGAATCCCCTCCACGGGTAGGGGGGGTGTAGTCCCGGGGCACAGAGGAAAGTGCGGGATTGTAGGGATCAGTCTTTACAAATGGACCGGATGGTACCGGTGTACTCACTGTAGTAGTAAATCACACAAAGTCCATGTGGTAAACCAAGGCTGGATGCCGGGAGCCTCTGGAGGGGTGTGCTGGTCCCGCACACGGGCTGACAGGGCAGGGGTTCTTCCTCCTGCACTTGTAGTTTCTTGTGTGTTGACTTAACCCGCATGAAACGGGAAAAATCCTCTCTCCAGTGTTTTGTGTCCTATGGGAGCTGTTGTCCGCAAAATTTGACCCTTGGGATCTCTCTGGATTCTGGCGGACACCCTATCTCCCGCGTTGGGCTTCCGTTTCGCTCTCTGGGCTACTTGTGAGACAAAGTCCGGAACCTTGTACCCGGCTGGTTAATTAACAAGGGGCTTGCAACCTTCCTCGTCCTAGGGTCCAGGCACCCCGACTGTGCACGGCCTCCGGACCGAATTCCCGCTGTCGGCACCGGCGGGCTACAACCCTACCCCGGTCCACTTTAGGTCTCCCGCGACCGGATCTCTGTTGCCTGTGGCCCTGCTCTGCCATCTACCACCTAGTCAGCTTAGGTAGTCCGGTAGTCCAGGGGCTCCAACCCCTGACCACCACTTCACACTCCTCTCCACTCCACTGTCTACTAGACACTTCAACTCCAACCGATGTGTTCCCTCCCCTGACACCTCAGGACCCCTAGGTGGGCGCTCCCATCCACCCGGTCCCGCCCACTGGTGCGTCCCTATTGTCCCGGGGGGGTGACTAGGCTTTTGTGGCTGGTGTTACCTATGTGTGGTGTGTTAGTGGAATCCCAAGGAGAAGGTGATTCCTGCAGCCAGGAGGGGGTACAGTAATCTGTGACTATCTGGATTTGCCAGGGCGTCACCTAAGCGTGTGGCTGACTGTGGATGTGTGCCTGGTCCGGACCTGTGTGTGTGATTTGGTGTGGTTATCCACTAAGAATATCATGCTTAAGATACCTTCACTTAAGTTAGGACCTAGTTTCATTGGTCCGTTCAGAAATACTGCAATCATCAATCCTTTGGCCTTCCGCTTGGCCTTACCTGTGGTATATAAAATCCAATATGTGTTCCATAAGTCTCTATTGAAGAGATTTGTGGGTTCAGGAACCTCCTTTCCCGGCCCTCCATCTCCGGTTTTGGTGAATGGTTCTTTGGAATTCTAAGTGTCTAGAATTATTGATTCCATGCTCGTTTATCGTTCTCTGCAGTATCCGGAGGAGAGGACTTAAGCCTGCTTTACACGTTTCAATTTCGCATACAATATCGTATGCGATTTGCAATGCCCCCATCGTATGTGTGGCACTGTCAATTTGTTGACCGTGCCGCACAAACGATTAACCCCCGTCACACGTACTTACCCTTCCAC
The DNA here is from genome assembly GCF_048569485.1 of Anomaloglossus baeobatrachus. Lineage (NCBI taxonomy): Eukaryota > Metazoa > Chordata > Amphibia > Anura > Aromobatidae > Anomaloglossus > Anomaloglossus baeobatrachus. The sequence goes on along the minus strand of NC_134364.1, from coordinate 92,276,718 downwards.
ACGACCTCGATGTGGGCGGCGAACATCCACTTCCTGGAGTGGGAGGGACGTTCGGCGTCACATCGACGTCACGCTGCAACCAGCCAATAGAAGCGGAGGGGTGGAGCTGAGCAGGACATAAACATCCCGCCCACCTCCTTCCTTCAGCATTGTGGGCCAGGAGCTGCAGGACGCAGGTAAGATCCGTTCATCGTTCCCGGGGTGTCACACACTGCGATGTGTGCTACCTCGGGAACATTGAACAACCTGCCGTTCAATTTTAGAGAAAGGTACGATGTGTATGCGATGAACGGATTTTCGTTCAATCACAATCGCACGTACCTGTCACACCCTGCAATGTACCTTACAATGCCGGATGTGCGTCACTTACGACGTGACCCCGCCGACACATTGTAAGATATATTGCAGCGTGTAAAGCGGGCTTTAGACACTATCTAAACCAAATATGTTTATCTTGCTCTCATCAGACCACGGGACATGGCTACAGTAATCCATGTCCTTAAGAGGGCTTTACACGCTACGATATCGTTAATGTTTTGTCGTCGGGGTCACATTGTTAGTGATGCACATCCAGCGTCATTAACAATATTGCAGCGTGTAATACTTACCAGCGACCTTAGGCGACCTCAAAAATGGTAAAAATCGTTCACCATGGAGAGGTCGTCCCAAAGTCAAAAATCGGTAAGGGTTGTTTAGCGTTGTGGTTCATCGCTCATGCGGCAGCACACATCGCTATGTGTGACACTGCATGAGCGAGGAACGTCTCCTTACCTGCCGCCGGCCGCAATGCAGAAGGAAGAGGTGGGCGGGATGTTTACATCACGCTCAGCTCCGCCCCTCCACTTTCATTAGCCGGCCGCTTAGTGACGTTGCGGTGACGTCGCTGTGATGCCGAACGTCCCTCCCTCTTGAAGGAGGGATTTTTCGGCAGTCACAGCGACGCCGCCGACCAGGTAAGTATGTGTGACGCTGCGTAGCGATAATGTTCGCTACGGCAGGGATCACAAACAATCGCATGCGCGACGGGGGCGGGTACTTACACGCTCACTATCGCTAGAAATTGCTAGCGATATCGCTACCGTGTAATGCCCCCTTTACTCTGCTTGTCTTCAGCAAACTATTTGCAGATTTCTTGTGCATTAGAAGACGTTTCCTTCTGGGATGCCAGCCATGTAGACCAATGTGATGCAGTATATGGTCGAAGCACTGACAGGCAGACCTTCCTACCCCTGTAACCTTTGCAGTGTGCGGCGTATGTTCTGAACACTGACAGGCGGATCCCCCAACCCTGTAACTTTTTTTTCAGAAATAATGTAATCTACAGTGATCAACATTTGAAGGTGTTTTGTAAGGGGTACATCATGGCACTAGAACAGTGTTTTACAAAAGATCCTACATCATGGCACTAGAACAGTGTTTTACAAAAGATCCTACATCATGGCACTAGAACAGTGTTTTACAAAAGATCCTACATCATGGCACTAGAACAGTGTTTTACAAAAGATCCAACGTTTATCAACATAAAACCTTTATTTTGCCTAAAAGGCGATGATCATAATTAGAGAAAAACAATGACTGTAGCACAGAGAAAAAATACATTTTCTGAAGGTAACAACAGTCTCCACTCAGTAGGACGTGTACAGGCCTTTGCTTTGAATGACTTAGCACATCTGTGGCCACAGGACATCACTAGTCTCTCACACTGCTCTGGTGTGATTTTGGTCAACTTTTCTTACACTCTTTCCAGGACTCTGGGTGGCCATTTCATTGTTTCAGTGTTTTCTGTTTCTAGGAACTGCTTTACCCATTTTGCTGTGTGACAGGGGCTATTGTCCTGCATGAAAATTGCTGGCTGATTGAGTGATGAACGCAAGTAAGGAACCACATGTTGTGAAGAAGATTCTGATACACACTTGCATTCACTCTGCCATGTAGCTGTATGAGAGGTCCAACTGCTGCTGCTGAAAATATTCCCCAAACCATGACACTTCCTCCACCACCTTTCACTGACTTCTTAATACACTTTGGGTTCAGCCTTTCCCCAGTTTGTCAACGAACATGTTTCCCATCAGACCCAAATAAATTAAACTTGCTTTCATCACTAAAATTAACTGTGAACCACCTCTCCTCTGTCTACACAACATGCTCCTCACCAAAGGTGAGTCAAGCCTTTTGATTCAGTTCTTCTTGCTAATGAGACAAACGTCTCATTAGCAGAAAGAACTGAATCAAAAGGCTTGACTCACCTTTGGTGAGGAGCATGTTGTGTAGACAGTCAATGCAAAGTGGGCGTTCAGTCCAAATGCTCTTAAATGTCGTGACACTGTATGACGAGACAGATCCTTAACCTGTTCAGTGCTGAACTGGAGAGCAATTCCAGCTGGAGTGTTGACACGGATACTCCTGGAGATTCTCTGCATTATCCTGTCTTCTCTTGCATTTGTCTTTTGAGGGTGACCAGCCTTCTTGGGGGACTTGAAAGAGTTTGTGATGTTGTAAATATGCAATATGTTCGAAATCACAGACTTGGAATGATCAACTTCTTTTGCTATGGCTGATAGGGTCACCTGTTTCCAATTTATCTGGACAACCTGCTGCTGGAGGGTTTCAGTCACTTTGGAACGGCACACCATTTTTCCAAAGTCTGTGCAATCTGGAAAGAGACTGCCAGTTGGTTTGTCAGAAAATTAAGGAAATTAGCACGAGGTGCCAGATTAACACCAATAACTTGCAGATATCTAAAAGTGTTCTCTAATTTTGATCAGTGTTCTTTTTCATTTATCTCATTTACATTTTTAGTATGTGCTTTTGAAAAATTCAATTTATGAAATAAACTTAAAATACTGCAAGCTTACTCATGTCAGGATATAATCACATAGGACGACACAATGACCACAACATTTAGGAAATTGTGTGGTGTTCTCTAATTTTTATCTCCAGTGTATATAAATGTGTGTGCATGATATATATATATATATATATATATATATATATATATATATAAAAATATATCGCCCCATATCCCTTCTCCCCTATGCCTCAAAACTACTGGAACAGCATGTCCATCTTGAATTGTCCTCATACCTCTCCTCCTGCTCCCTCTTTGACTGGCTACAATCTGGCTTCCGACCTCAACACTCTACTGAAACTGCCCTAACCAAAGTCACAAATGATCTACTAACCGCCAAAGCCAAGCGACACTACTCTGTCCTCCTCCTCCTGGACCCGTCCTCTGCCTTCGACACAGTAGACCATTCCCTCCTACTACAGATTCTCTCATCTCTGGGCATCACAGACTTGGCCCTATCTTGGATTTCTTCATACCTAACCGACCGAACTTTCAGCGTCTCCCATTCTCACACCACTTCCTCATCTCGCCCCCTATCTGTCGGTGTCCCCCAAGGCTCAGTTCTTGGACCCCTGCTGTTCTCCATCTACACCCTCGGCCTGGGACAGCTCATAGAGTCCCACGGCTTTCAGTATCATCTCTACGCTGATGATACGCAGATCTACCTCTCTGGACCTGACATTACCTCTCTACTAACCAAAATCCCACAATGTCTGTCTGCTATTTCATCCTTCTTCTCTGCGCGATTCCTAAAGCTTAACATGGACAAAACAGAATTCATTGTCTTTCCTCCTCCTCACTCATCCCCTCCAAGAAGCCTTTCCATCAAACTTGATGGTTGCTCGCTCTCCCCAGTCTCACAAGCTTGTTGCCTTGGAGTGACCCTCGACTCTGCTCTATCCTTCAAGCCACACATCCAAGCCCTCTTCATCTCATGCAGACTACAACTCAAAAATATCTCCCGGATCCGTGCTTTCCTTAACCAAGAATCAGCAAAAACATTAGTGCATGCCCTCATTATCTCCCGCCTCGATTACTGCAACCTCCTGCTCTCTGGTCTCCCTTCCAACACTCTTGCACCCCTCCAATCTATCCTAAACTCTGTGGCCCGCTTAATCCACCTCTCCCCTCGCTATTCCCCAGCCTCGCCACTCTGCCAATCCCTTCACTGGCTTCCCATCGCCCAACGACTCCAGTTCAAAACATTAACCATGACATACAAAGCCATCCACAACCTGTCTCCTCCTTACATCTGTGACCTAGTCTCCCGGTACCTACCCGCACGCAACCTCAGATCCTCACAAGATCTCCTTCTCTACTCCTCTCTTATCTCCTCTTCCCACAATCGCGTACAAGATTTCTCCCGTGCCTCCCCCATACTCTGGAACGCTCTACCACGGCATATCAGACTCTCCCCTACCGTGGAAAGCTTCAAGAGGAAACTCAAGACCCACCTCTTCCAACAAGCCTACAACCTACAATAACCCTCAGTCCAGTACACCACTGCGCAACCAGCTCTGTCCTCACCTATTGTACCATCACCCATTCCCTATAGACTGTGAGCCCTCACGGGCAGGGTCCTCTCTCCTCCTATACCAGTCTGTTTTGTACTGTTAATGATTGTTGTATATATACCCTCTTTCACTGTAAAGTGCCATGGAATAAATGGCGCTATAAAAATAAATAATAATAATATATAGTATATATATATATATATACAGTGGAACCTCGCTTAACGAGTAATCCAGCTAACGAGAATTTCGCTTGACAAGCAAAGCTTTCTGTAAATTTGTAACTCGGTTTACGAGATAGCTTTGCTGTACGAGCAAAATACTCACCGCACACACTTCCGGTTCCGTACATCCACCGCGCTCTAACCCGCTCTTGCATTCTGCACAAACACACACAAGCACTCACAAACACACACGCACGCACACACATACAGTATTATGCTCACCTTACCTTCCATTCCATCGCAGGCCTCATGGTTCTTGTAATTCCCCGGTACATTGCGACGAGGGAGATATCCTCGCGGCAAACTACAAGATCCCGGAGGCCGGCGATGGAACGGAAGGTAAGGTGAGCATAATATGTGTACCTTCCGTTCCATCGACGGCCTCCTGGGTCCTGTAGTTCGCCGGTATAGGCTGTGTATCGGCAACCATAGCAACGAAGCAGGAACTTCGGCTGTCAGACGCTACTCAATGGCAGCACGCTGACCAATCAGAGGCTCCTGCCTTTGACGTCAGCGCTCTGGCAGCGGAAGTTCCTCCCTCGTCGTGATGGTAACCCGATACACAGCCCGTACTAGCGAACACCAAGTCCCAGGAGACCGACGATGGAACGGAAGGTAAGGTGAGCATAATATGTGCATGTGCGTGCTTGTGTGTGCTGGTGTGTGTTTGTGTGACTTTGTGTGTATTTGTACGTGTTTGTGTGTGTTTATGCATGTGTTGAATGGCACAATAGGGGACCAGGATGGGACATTTAACAAGTTGTAGAACGAATTGTCTGCATTGCAATGATTTCCTATGGGAAATCTTGCTTTGCTGAACGAGTAACTTAGTTAACCAGTACACTCCCAGAACGGATTGTTCTCGTTAACCAAGGTTCCACTGCGCATATATATATATATATATATATATATATACACAGATTGTCTCTCCAGTAAAGAAGACAAACTCTAGCACAGCGCCACCTATTGGAAGTGGCGATCCTAAAAGTCACAAGTGGATTTTTAACAAACCTTTGCAATATGACTCAGGATATATAAGCCAGATCAGAATCCCAATTTGCAGACACGGTGTTTCGGGGTGCTTGCCCCTCGTCAGTGCAAAGTATGGGGGTGTCTGATCTGGCTCATGAGAAAGCTATGTGGGGACCACGGGGGAACACTATTCTCCTTAAGGAGACTTTGCAAGCCAGTCTGGCTGCTAAGTAAGGGGACTTATAGCTGCCACGCCCCTCTAAGAAATATTCAAATTGTCTCTCCAGTAAAGGAGACAAACTCTAGCACAGCGCCACCTATTGGAAGTAGCGGTGTGTGAGGCTGAATAAACACTCCTTATCACCTGTGGGTGTGGCTTCAAGGGTTAAATCAATCCTGTGTTTCTGAACCTGGAGCAGTGTGTCTAGGGCAGTCTAGGGGAGACTGGCTCTAGACTGTCAGTGTGTGTGCTGCAGAGGGTGAGAGCAGATGCAGGGTGTTCGCTCTGCTAAGGAGACTGTCTGGAGACGGTATGGGCTTTAAAGTCTATGTGTAAAGCCTGGCTGGAGTCAGGGGGAATCTGGTAAGGACACTAGCCACCTTCAGGGGAAGGTAACCAGGATTGAAACCAGTGTCTGAATACTGACAAGGGTCAGGTACACCTGTGTGGAAATCCAACAGTGTTTGAACTTTATGTTATGTGTTGGTCTTTGAGGAGAAAGCCAAGGTACAGCATCTTTATGTTATGTGTGTTACGGGGGGCTGTCTGATAATAACCGAAAGGAGTATCAGACAGTCAGGGTCCACCGTGCAAAGACTTTGCTGCAGACTATGGCAGAGTGCAATACCTCTGTTAACTCACAGAAGGATATAATAAGTAAGTAAAGCAATTCCTCCCTTACTTGGAGGGTGTGTGGAATGATCTCTGTTAATAATCACAGAGACAAAGGCAATGTGTGCGAAATGGCACCTACCTAGGTCCGCTCTTCTAGTGGTGCAAAAGAGACGAACAGCAGCGTAAGCCGCACAAAGCTCCTACCTGCGTTCGCTCCACTAGTGTGCGAGGACACGAACCACTAGATATGGCACCTGCCTAGGTCCGCTCTTCTAGTGGTGCAAAAGAGACGAACAGTAGCGTAAGCCGCACAAAGCTCCTACCTCTGTTCGCTCCCCTAGTGTGCGAGGATACGAACAACTGCCAGAAGCAGTATAAGGAACGTTACCCTAGTGGCAACGTCCACCTACGAGTAGAATCACAAGGCCCAGCCAGACCATGTGCCTCAGGCACCTGCCTATGTCCGCTCCCCTAAGAGGTAAGGATACGGACAGCAGCCGAAGCTGTAAGGTATAAGAACGCTACCCTCCCGGTAGCGCTCACCTAGCATAGACAGAGGAATGCCTAGAGGAACGCGCACAGAGCGTCTACTCATATGCATGAACCAAGAGGACTGAGCACCATGCGGCGTGTGTCAGGGTCTTATATAGACTCTGTGCCTCATCCAAGATGGAGGACACCAGAGCCAATCCGCTGCCAGAACGACAGGAGTGACGTCATGCTGGCCTATCACCGAGCAAGACGTCACAAGCACATGACCAGCGACCAATCGGCATAGAAGGTGTCAGAGACATGTGACCTCGTGTCAGCGATGATGTCACCCGCACATGTGCAATGGCTCCAAGATTGGACTTAGTCTCCGGCGCTCGCACATGTGCAGCAGCAAGAAATCTGGACTTAGTCTCCAGCGCTCGCACATGTGCAGTAGCAAGAAATCTGGACTTAGTCTCCAGCGCTCGCACATGTGCAGTAGCAAGAAATCTGGACTTAGTCTCCAGCGCTCGCACATGTGCAGTAGCAAGAAATCTGGACATAGTCTCCAGTGCTCGTAGCAACCGTAACAGTACCTCCCCCTCAAGGGCCCCCCTCCCGGCGACGCAGGTAATCGGCAACTAAGTCGGGAGCATGGACAGCCTCCTCAGGCTCCCAAGAGCGATGTTCCGGGCCATAGCCCTCCCAATCTATCAAGAAGAACCTGCGCCCTCTAACCATCTTAGAACCAACTATGGCTCGTACCTCATAGCTAGAGCGAGAGGAATCAGAGGCAGGAGAGTGCACTTCACGAGTGTGAGGTAAAATAGCTGGCTTTAGCAGTGAGACATGGAATTTGTCATGAATCCTAAGATGGACAGGTAACTTCAATTGATAGACTACAGGATTTACCTGTCGAAGAACCTCATAAGGACCCAGGAAGCGAGGAGCAAATTTGACAGAGCTCACTCTAAGTCTCACGTGTTTTGCAGAGAGCCACACAAAGTCCCCTGGAGAAAAGACAGGAGCCGGGCGACGAAACCGATCGGACACCGTCTTCATACGGTCCTTAGCTGCTTGGATCGACTCTTGAGTCCGATCCCAAACCTCTCTGGCATTAGTTGCCCAGTCGGCCACAAGAGGAGGAGGTGCAGCAGCGGGAAACGGTACCGGTACCCTAGGGTGTTGCCCATTATTGAGTACGAACGGTGTCTGCCCAGTGGCCTCAGCCAGCGAATTGTTAAGGGCAAATTCTGCCCAGGGTAGGAGGGAGGACCAGTTATCGTGGTTCTCAGCAACAAAGTGTCGAAGGTATATAATCATAGATTGATTGGTACGTTCAACCAAACCATTAGTCTCCGGATGGTATGCCGAAGAGAGATTCAACTCAATTTGCAGAAGGCTACAAAGATCTCGCCAGAAACGGGAAGTAAATTGCGGGCCTCTATCACAAATGATACGATCTGGCATCCCGTGAAGCCTAAAGACATGCTTGAGGAATAGTTTGGCTAGTACCCTGGAAGATGGGATTCTCGATAACGGTACGAGATGAACCATCCGGGAGAAATGGTCCGTAATGACCCACACAAATCTATGTCCCTGTGAACATGGAAGATCACCCACAAAGTCCATGCCTACCACCTCCCATGGTCTATCTGGCACTGGTAAAGGATGCAAGAGCCCAGCCGGTCTCTGCCGTAATGGACGGTTGCGAGCACACGAGTAGCAGGAACCGACATATCTCTTGACGTGGCTGGCTAAGTGTGGCCACCAATACCACCTCTCCAGTAACTCTCGTGTCCGCCTAATACCAAAATGCCCACCCACCTTTGAGGTGTGGGCCCATGACAGTATATCATTCTGTCGATCAGGCGGAACAAAGGTCTTGCCCGGTGGGATTTGGTCTAACGTCACAGGGGAGAGCGTATGAAAAACCCTGGAGGGAAGGATAAGACGAGGTTCGTCAATCTCTTCCTGGGTAGAAAGCATAGAGCGAGACAGGGCGTCTGCCTTGTTATTCTTACTCCCAGACAGATAGTTGATGGAGAAGTGAAAGCGGGAGAAAAACAAGGACCAGCGGGCTTGGCGAGGATTCAGACGCTGAGCGGTTTGTAAGTACGTCAGATTCTTATGGTCTGTATAGACCTGGAAAGGATGTTTCGCTCCTTCCAGCAAGTGACGCCACTCCTCCAAGGCTAATCTCAAGGCGAGCAGTTCCCTATCCCCAATGGTATAGTTTCTCTCTGCCGGTGAAAAGGTTTTAGCAAAGAAGAAACACGGCCTTTTTCTACCTGCACCGTTCTTTTGATACAAGACCGCACCAGCACCCACTGAAGAGGCATCAACCTCTAAGAGGAAGGGCTTATTCTCATCGGGTCTTTGAAGAACGGGAGCAGTTGAAAAGTGTCTTTTTACTGCCTCAAAAGCCTGAGATGTCTCAGTAGACCAGGCTTTGGGATTAGCACCTTTCTTAGTCAAGGCCACCAAAGGGGCCACCAAAGTAGAAAAATGGGGTATGAACTGCCTGTAATAATTTATGAATCCTAAGAAGCGTTGCACCGCCTTCAAGGAATGAGGTTCGGACCATTGCAGGACAGCAGAGAGCTTCGCAGGATCCATAGCCAGACCCTCTTGTGAGATAATGTAACCCAAAAAAGGCAATGAGGACTGCTCGAATACACATTTCTCGAGTTTAGCAAACAATGAGTGCTCCCTTAAACGGGAAAGGACACGAACGACATCCTGACGGTGAGTCTCCAGATCAGGAGAAAAAATCAGGATGTCGTCCAGATACACCACTACTGAGGATAACAGTAAATCCCTGAACACATCGTTTACGAAGTCCTGAAATACTGCGGGTGCATTACATAACCCAAAAGGCATGACGAGGTATTCATAGTGACCGTCTCGGGTGTTAAAAGCGGTCTTCCATTCGTCACCCTTTCGAATTCGTACCAAGTTATACGCACCCCGCAGATCCAACTTCGTAAAAACTTGAGCTCCTCTCAGTCTGTCAAAGAGCTCCGAAATTAAAGGTAATGGGTATTTGTTCTTTATTGTGATTGCGTTGAGACCCCTGTAATCTATGCAGGGACGCAAATCACCCTCTTTCTTCCGAACAAAGAAAAACCCAGCTCCCGCAGGAGAGACAGACTTACGAATGAACCCCTTCTCTAAACTCTCTCTTATATAGGTCGACATGGCCTCCGACTCAGGTATCGACAGGGGGTAAACCCTGCCTTTAGGTGGAACCGAACCTGGGATAAGGTCTATGGCACAGTCATACGGCCTATGGGGTGGAAGAACCTCAGCACCCTGTTTGGAGAACACGTCAGCGAAATCCAAATAGGGTGTAGGTATGGGAGAGAGATCAGTTGATGCAACCGCAACGACCTTAGGTGGTAAGGGAAGACATCGGGACTGACATTTCGAACCCCAACTAATAATGCTGTCAGACTCCCAGTCAATGTGAGGAGCATGAGTCCGAAGCCATGGAAGACCCAGAAGGACGTCGTCTATACCCTCAGGCAAAACAAGAAAAGAAATCTCCTCTATGTGACCCTGAGACAGGGAAAGGCGCAAGGGAACTGTCCTCAATGTAATGGAGTCAGACAACATAGTTCCATTAACAACACGGACAGGAATAGGCGCCTCTAACATGATAGAGGGAATATTGTGTCCCTTTACAAATCCTGAGGACACAAAAATCCCGTCAGCTCCGGAATCCACAAAAGCCATAATAGGCCATGTATTCTCAGATAACGAGAGCTGACCTGGGATACAACACTTAGAGGGTGCAGAAGACGTCTCTAGTAACCCCCCTCTAATGGTTACTAGGCCAGGGAGTTTCCCTGATGACTAGGACACTTGTTGGCATAGTGCCCAGCCTGACGACATACGTAACATATAGGAGGACCAGACTTGCGTAGTCTGGAGAACGTATGACCTAACTCCATAGGAGTGTGAGATGTTTCAGATGCTGAGGAAGATGGTAGTGGACCCTCAATAACTGGAATAGCCCGATGCTTAGGGCGTGAGGAAGAGACCTCGAGTCTACGTTCCTCATGGCGTACATCGATCCTCGTTGCTACTGTGATCAAGTCCTCCAGAGAAGCAGGGACCTCACGAGTAGCAAGGGCATCCTTGACATAGCCTGCCAACCCTCTCCAGAAGATAGGAATCAACACCTTCTCTGGCCAATCTAGTTCTGCCACCAGAGTTCTAAAAGCAATGGCATAAGAACTAGTGGATAACGAACCCTGAGATAGATCTAACAGTCTCAGGGCCGCATCATGGGTAACCTGCGGACCCATTAATACCGCCTTAAGAGCATCAAGAAAGTCTTGATGTCTCAGAGTAACCACATCAGAGCGCTCCCATAGGGGAGTCGCCCATTCTAAGGCTTTGTCCTGAAGTAAGGAGATGATAAAGCCTACTCTGGACCTCTCCGTAGAGAAGCGAGAAGAGTTGACCTCTAGGTGTATCTGACACTGACTAATGAAACCACGACATGATCTGGCATCGCCAGAATATCTGTTTGGCAGAGCAAGTCGAGGATCATGTGCAGATGTCACCATGGTCTGAGGTTTATCCTCTATACTCTTGAGCCGTGACTCAAGTACTTGTATGTAACGGTGTAACTGCTGATATTCTGCCATAACTGCCAGACCCTTGGCTCAGTCCTAATGTTACGGGGGGCTGTCTGATAATAACCGAAAGGAGTATCAGACAGTCAGGGTCCACCGTGCAAAGACTTTGCTGCAGACTATGGCAGAGTGCAATACCTCTGTTAACTCACAGAAGGATATAATAAGTAAGTAAAGCAATTCCTCCCTTACTTGGAGGGTGTGTGGAATGATCTCTGTTAATAATCACAGAGACAAAGGCAATGTGTGCGAAATGGCACCTACCTAGGTCCGCTCTTCTAGTGGTGCAAAAGAGACGAACAGCAGCGTAAGCCGCACAAAGCTCCTACCTGCGTTCGCTCCACTAGTGTGCGAGGACACGAACCACTAGATATGGCACCTGCCTAGGTCCGCTCTTCTAGTGGTGCAAAAGAGACGAACAGTAGCGTAAGCCGCACAAAGCTCCTACCTCTGTTCGCTCCCCTAGTGTGCGAGGATACGAACAACTGCCAGAAGCAGTATAAGGAACGTTACCCTAGTGGCAACGTCCACCTACGAGTAGAATCACAAGGCCCAGCCAGACCATGTGCCTCAGGCACCTGCCTATGTCCGCTCCCCTAAGAGGTAAGGATACGGACAGCAGCCGAAGCTGTAAGGTATAAGAACGCTACCCTCCCGGTAGCGCTCACCTAGCATAGACAGAGGAATGCCTAGAGGAACGCGCACAGAGCGTCTACTCATATGCAGGAACCAAGAGGACTGAGCACCATGCGGCGTGTGTCAGGGTCTTATATAGACTCTGTGCCTCATCCAAGATGGAGGACACCAGAGCCAATCCGCTGCCAGAACGACAGGAGTGACGTCATGCTGGCCTATCACCGAGCAAGACGTCACAAGCACATGACCAGCGACCAATCGGCATAGAAGGTGTCAGAGACATGTGACCTCGTGTCAGCGATGATGTCACCCGCACATGTGCAATGGCTCCAAGATTGGACTTAGTCTCCGGCGCTCGCACATGTGCAGTAGCAAGAAATCTGGACTTAGTCTCCAGCGCTCGCACATGTGCAGTAGCAAGAAATCTGGACTTAGTCTCCAGCGCTCGCACATGTGCAGTAGCAAGAAATCTGGACTTAGTCTCCAGCGCTCGCACATGTGCAGTAGCAAGAAATCTGGACATAGTCTCCAGTGCTCGTAGCAACCGTAACAATGTGACCTAGTACGGTTTATGGAGCTGTTAATAAGCCATATGGGCTGTTAAAGTGACAAATTGCTCCGTCATACTTTAATCCCGCTACCTGACTCGTGGTCCCCCATACACTCGGGGTCCACATCATCACAATATATACAGTACAGACCAAATGTTTGGACACACCTTCTCATTCAAAGAGTTTTATTTATTTTCATGACTCTGAAAATTGTAGATTCACATTGAAGGCATCAAAACTATGAATTAACCCATGTGGAATGAAATACTTAACAAAAAAGTGTGAAACAACTGAAAATATGTCTTATATTCTAGGTTCTTCAAAGTAGCCACCTTTTGTTTTTGATTACTACTTTGCACACTCTTGGCATTCTCTTGATGAGCTTCAAGAGGTAGTCACCGGAAATGGTCTTCACTTCACAGGTGTGTCCTGTCAGGTTTAATAAGTGGGATTTTTTTTGCCTTATTAATGGGGTTGGGACCATTAGTTGTGTTGTGCAGAAGTCTGGTGGATACACAGCTGATAGTCCTACTAAATGGACTGTTAGCTGCTTTTTTCTTGCCATAATACAAATTCTAAGTAAAGAAAAACGAGTGGCCATCATTACTTTACCTTATTGTCTTTGGCAAGCTTCAGCCTGGCTCTCATTTGCTTCTCATTGATGAAAGGCTTTTGCCTAGCTTTACATGACTTGAGCCCTGACTCTAGGAGTCTGTTATGAACTGTTCTTGCCATGCACTTCACCCCAGCTGCCATTTGCCATTCCTTTTGTAGGTCACTTGATGTCATCCTGCGGTTGCTGAGTGACATTCGGATAAGATAATGGTCATCCCGGTCAGTGGAGAGTCGTGTTCACCTTCTGCCGGTCTGTAGCTTTGTTGTCCCCAATGTCTGCTGCTTGACCTTGTTGTAATGGAATGCCGTCTTAGAAATTTTAAGGATGGAGGCAACATGTAGCTCACTGTATCCCTCTGCTAGTAAAGCCAGAATTCAGCCCTTCTTTTCCTCACTCAAGACTTTTCTTTTCAACTCCTTTGGCATGGTTAAAAATTATTTTTTCATTCCTATTATGTTTGGGATATTACTAGCACTTGTTTTGCCATCCAGCTTTTCCTATTGCAAGAGGATTGTATAGACCACAGCAGTGTTTTTTATAATTTCACTCTTTAAGTAATATTTGTTTCAGGTGATCACCTAATGAGAAGCACATTAAGTAGAATGGGGTGTATTCTGGTTGGAATTCAACTGACACTGGAATGGAATGGCTACCAGACATGTAGAGAAGCTGACTTTTAAAAAACTGTGCAGTGGTCTCTTAATTTTTGCCAGAACTGTATATGCAGTGCCTACAAGTAGTATGCAACCCCCTGCAGATTTAGCAGGTTTACACATTCGGAATTAACTTGGCATTGTGACATTTGGACTGTAGATCAGCCTGGAAGTGTGAAATGCACTGCAGCAAAAAAGAATGTTATTTCTTTTTTTTTTTTTTTTTAAATTGTGAAAAGTTTATTCAGAGGGTAATTTATTATTCAACCCCTCAAACCACCAGAATTCTGGTTGGTTCCCCTAAAGTATTAAGAAGTATTTCAGGCACAAAGAACAATGAGCTTCACATGTTTGGATTAATTATCTCTTTTTCCAGCCTTTTCTGACTAATTAAGACCCTCCCCAAACTTGTGAACAGCACTTATACTTGGTCAACATGGGAAAGACAAAGGAGCATTCCAAGGCCATCAGAGACAAGATCGTGGAGGGTCACAAGGCTGGCAAGGGGTACAAAACCCTTTCCAAGGAGTTGGGCCTACCTGTCTCCACTGTTGGGAGCATCATCCGGAAGTGGAAGGCTTATGGAACTACTGTTAGCCTTCCACGGCCTGGACAGCCTTTGAAAGTTTCCACCCGTGCCGAGGCCAGGCTTGTCCGAAGAGTCAAGGCTAACCCAAGGACAACAAGGAAGGAGCTCCGGGAAGATCTCATGGCAGTGGAGACATTGGTTTCAGTCAATACCATAAGTAACGTACTCCACCGCAATGGTCTCCGTTCCAGACGAGCCCGTAAGGTACCTTTACTTTCAAAGCGTCATGTCAAGGCTTGTCTACAGTTTGCTCATGATCACTTGGAGGACTCTGAGACAGACTGGTTCAAGGTTCTCTGGTCTGATGAGACCAAGGTCGAGATCTTTGGTGCCAACCACACACGTGACGTTTGGAGACTGGATGGCACTGCATACGACCCCAAGAATACCATCTCTACAGTCAAGCATGGTGGTGGCAGCATCATGCTGTGGGGCTGTTTCTCAGCCAAGGGGCCTGGCCATCTGGTCCGCATCCATGGGAAGATAGATAGCACGGCCTACCTGGAGATTTTGGCCAAGAACCTCCGCTCCTCCATCAAGGATCTTAAGATGGGTCTGTGACGACATGGACTCTCATGGGTTAAAGTTTCTTAACATTCAGCCAGACTATTGTTCTTATGTGTGCTAAGTCATGTTTGCTTAGCTATTGTATCTCCAGTCTCTTCCAATAATCATTGTATTGTAGTTGTGTATTGCTAATGTGATTACCTTAGTAGCCATTGTCTAGTCGGAGACTTGCAGGCTCCATGTAGATATCCTCAGTCTTTCTACCCACATCATTTAAATGAACATTATCCATGCAGCTTGAAATTCTTCCAATGGGAGAAGCAATCTTGCCCAACCAATCGATGAGGACGCAGTGTATCCTAAGGGAAGGTTATGGCTATAAAAGGGACTTCTTTAAGCCACCAGGTGAATCAAGGTTGATGGATGCTGATGGATCCAGTCTAAGCTGTTTGGAGCTGACTAGAGGATCAGGATATCTTATGGCTTCAGTCTAGGGACCCCGGTTCCGGTTGGAGACCATATCCACAGCCTAGGGATTTCGACTCCGGCTGCCAGGATTTTAACATCAAACCAGGACTACCTAAGGAGGACACTCAGGTTGGGACAGTTCAGTCACCTGTTACAGACTTTGCAGACCTCACACAGCTTCCTGAATCTGGCATTATTCCTTTCTCGGTGGGTGCCCGCCAAAAGCGGGGTGCTGCTGGACTGGAGTAAGCGGCCCTGGAAGCTCTGAGGCATGGACATTCTAAATCCCTGGTGAGCCAGAGGAAGGGTGAGACTCTGTTGCCTGTTACATTTGTGTGTTTTGCTGGTTATGTGCCGTTAATTGTTTGGGGATCCAATAAAGTCTAATTATTGTGGTTCCCTCACCCTGTGTTGTCTGAGTAGTGTTATGCCCACGGTTAAGGAGGCCGGCGTTCAGTTGGGATGAGCCCTGAGCCACGCTGTCTTTCTAAAGGCGGCGGGTTTTAGTGGACGAGAGCACCCACTGAGCCCCGTGTCTCCACAATTGGTGGCAGCAGTGGGATACTACTCAGCCTGGTTTATCCAGGGGAGCTGCAGAGAACTGATGTTCTCGGACACCGTCCAGGGCTCAACAACCAGGGAGGCACATAAGCATACCCAGCAGGCCATAGGGGAGGCATTCAGGTTTCGGACGCTGCCATGTCCAAGCCCACCAGCTCAGCCATGGGACAAGGACAAGAGAGGAGTTACGACCGCTGCAGTAAATGGATGCTACAGGATCTGTGCCGGAGGTGAAAGATTATCTACTGGAACGCTGAGACTCGGTCGGACTTGATCCGGAAATTAGTCCGTTGGGATGCCCAGAATGATGCAGAGGATGATGAGGATCCCGCCGATATTGACCCAGAGGATTTAAACTATGTGCCACATCATGGATCTAGTGACAATCGGAAATCAACTTTGTCCAAAATGGCCCAAGCCACAGCATTGTTGGATGCATTGGGGCCTAGATCCTCAAGAGAAGAGAGGGCTTGGGTTATGGAATATGTTTATGGGATTCCAGCTGCCGTACTGCTAGCACCAGCCGGTCGAGAAGGATGGTCCCGCTACCCAGCAGAAGCTGCACCAAAACAAAGAGGCCGCATGCTTGGAGCCCATCTGCCAGTCCAACCAGTCAACATATGCCGAGATGAACCAACGAGACCTGAGGAATGCTACTCCCAAGAAACACCAATAGCTGAGGAAGTGGTTTATCCAGTCCACATCCTACGGCAGGTCGGACAACGTACACCAGCCAACCTCCATCCCCACATCCAGACGGTCAAGGTCGGTGATATACAGGCTCAGGGACTTCGAGACATTGGATCTTCCATCACTCTGGTAAGCCCAGTTATTGTTTCCCCAGAAGACCCTGTACCAGATTCCCAATTATCCATCTCCCTGGCTGAGGGCCAGCGCTCAGACATTCCTCTGGCATGTGTGCAGCTGGACCTAAGGACCGACCAGGGAGAGGTCGAGGTGGAGCTTGTGGACAGCCTACCCACACCTGGTATTTTGGGGACCAACCAGGAAGTGATCGATGTGGGGATTGTGAACAGCCTCCCCATACCTGACATTGTGGAGACTGACCAGAGCAAGGCTGATGTGGAGCTTATGGACACCGTCCCCACACCAGTTATTTCGGGAAAGGACCAGGGAGAGGTTGATGTGAGACTTGTGAACAGCCTCCCCACACCTGTCATTGTAGAGACTAATCAGAGCAAGGCTGATGTGGAGCTTATGGACACCGTCCCCACAACAGTTACTTTGGGGTCTGACCAGGAAGAGGTCCATATGGAGTTTATGGACAGCCTCCCCACACCTGTTGTTTCGGGGACTAGCCAGGAGGAAGTTGAAGTGGTGTTCATAGATGGCCCCACCAAGCCTGTTGTTTCAGATACCACTCAAAGGGAAGTGAAAGTGGGGCTTGGGGATTACCTGCTCACACCAGTCATTTTGGAGAATGACCTAGGACAAGGACTATCCAGTCAGTTTGAAGCAGCCATCACCCACTTCCAAGCCAAGAAGGACCCTGATGTGGATCTTTCTAACATCTTTTCCAAGGATAATTCACATTCCCAGTCTCCAGCATCCACTTCTGAGCCAAGAACCGTGAGTAAGCCTAACCACACTGTGGCTATTGACTGGGGAAGGATTGATAGTGGAAGATTTGTGCAGGTCCAACTCATGGACCCCACCTTAGTGCTTGTCCACAATATGGCTGCTCAACTTGGGGGAGGTAATCAGGGGGAGGTGTATAGATACAAGCCTCTGTTGCTGACCTCACCATTAAAAAGGACAATGCCGTCAAGAGGAAAAGGATGATCGGAAGCCTATCATGTCTGGCTAATATTAAGAAGGGGGAGGAATGTGACGACATGGACTCTCATGGGTTAAAGTTTCTTAACATTCAGCCAGACTATTGTTCTTATGTGTGCTAAGTCATGTTTGCTTAGCTATTGTATCTCCAGTCTCTTCCAGTAATCATTGTATTGTAGTTGTGTATTGCTAATGTGATTACCTTAGTAGCCATTGTCTAGTCGGAGACTTGCAGGCTCCATGTAGATATCCTCAGTCTTTCTACCCACATCATTTAAATGAACATTATCCATGCAGCTTGAAATTCTTCCAATGGGAGAAGCAATCTTGCCCAACCAATCGATGAGGACGCAGTGTATCCTAAGGGAAGGTTATGGCTATAAAAGGGACTTCTTTAAGCCACCAGGTGAATGAAGGTTGATGGATGCTGATGGATCCAATCTAAGCTGTTTGGAGCTGACTAGAGGATCAGGATATCTTATGGCTTCAGTCTAGGGACCCCGGTTCCGGTTGGAGACCATATCCACAGCCTAGGGATTTCGACTCCGGCTGCCAGGATTTTAACATCAAACCAGGACTACCTAAGGAGGACACTCAGGTTGGGACAGTTCAGTCACCTGTTACAGACTTTGCAGACCTCACACAGCTTCCTGAATCTGGCATTATTCCTTTCTCGGTGGGTGCCCGCCAAAAGCGGGGTGCTGCTGGACTGGAGTAAGCGGCCCTGGAAGCTCTGGGGCATGGACATTCTAAATCCCTGGTGAGCCAGAGGAAGGGTGAGACTCTGTTGCCTGTTACATTTGTGTGTTTTGCTGGTTATGTGTTATGTACCATTAATTGTTTGGGGATCCAATAAAGTCTAATTATTGTGGTTCCCTCACCCTGTGTTGTCTGAGTAGTGTTACGCCCACGGTTAAGGAGGCCGGCGTTCAGTTGGGATGAGCCCTGAGCCACGCTGTCTTTCTAAAGGCGGCGGGTTTTAGTGGACAAGAGCACCCACTGAGCCCCGTGTCTCCACAGGGACCCAAAGCACACAGCCAAGAAAACCAAGGCCTGGTTCAAGAGGGAAAAAATCAAGGTGTTGCAGTGGCCTAGTCAGTCTCCTGAACTTAACCCAATTGAAAACTTGTGGAAGGAGCTCAAGATTAAAGTCCACATGAGACACCCAAAGAACCTAGATAACTTGGAGAAGATCTGCATGGAGGAGTGGGCCAAGATAACTCCAGAGACCTGTGCCGGCCTGATCAGGTCTTATAAAAGACGATTATTAGCTGTAATTGCAAACAAGGGTTATTCCACAAAATATTAAACCTAGGGGTTGAATAATAATTGACCCACACTTTTATGTTGAAAATGTATTAAAATTTAACTGAGCAACATAACTTGTTGGTTTGTAAGATTTATGCATCTGTTAATAAATCCTGCTCTTGTTTGAAGTTTGCAGGCTCTAACTTATTTGCATCTTATCAAACCTTGCTAAATCTGCAGGGGGTTGAATACTAGTTGTAGGCACTGTATGTATAAAAGGCTAAAATGATTACAGAGTGTGGCGGATACATTTTATATCTCATTCAATCGATCCCATAAATCATACAGATGCCTAAAGTTATATACCGTAACATGAGGTACTTACCCCTCAGAGAACAGTTTGTCTGGTTGAATGAGATGCCCCAAACCCTGTTATCCAATACTGTGAAAGTTGGGTGCTTAGCTTGGCTAGTAATGGTGGGACATTTGGTGGCATTAGAAACATATTTTACGTTAGGACAGGTAATCAAAATTGGATTGATGGGAATCCGACACATGGGACCATCTCTGATCAACTGTTCTAAGCTCCGCAGTGGTCAAATGGAAACACGTTGAGCTGAAGCTGCGCTGCACTATGTGAGGTAGCACGGTCGGCTGCGCAGCAGAAGACACGGGATCCAGGCATATAGGTTCACAGCACTCGGTTTTAATCTTCAAACAAAAGTCCATAACACAATACATGTGCCTCTCCAGCAGAAAACTCAGGGAGTTCTGTTCACTCCCTCACACCCGGCACACCTGCCCTTATTCCTGATTCTATTTAACCCTTCCTTCAGTCTGTAGGGAAACAGCATTAACCCTATAGTGGATTTACTTTCTATCATGGAGTGAGCACAACCTGGGCGAGACATACCGGCCGTCATAGATAACCCCGGTCACAGTCTCACATACCCCCCCCCTCAGTTCAAGCGTGCGGGGTTGAACTCCAGCCATCAAACACGGGCCGCGGGACAAGGCATCGGCGTTGCCCTGCAACCTACCGGCCCGGTGTTCAACCGTAAACCGGAAGTTCTGCAGAGAAAGGAACCACCGGGTAACCCGGGCATTCCGTTCCTTGGCGGACCTCATCCAGACCAGTGGAGAGTGATCCGTCACCAAGCGAAACTGCCGTCCCAGCAGGTAATAGCGTAGGGACTCCAAGGCCCACTTGATTGCCAGGCATTCCTTCTCCACTACGCTATAATTCCGCTCGGGAGGGGTGAGCTTCCTACTCAAGAAGGTGACGGGGTGTTCCTCCCCCTGAACCACCTGAGACAGTACTGCCCCCAGGCCGACCTCCGAGGCGTCAGTCTGTACAATGAACTCCTTCCGGAAATCAGGGTTGACCAGAACGGGCTGTCCGCACAGGACCTCCTTCAGGGCCCGGAAGGAGTCCTCGGCCTGCGGAGTCCAGCGCACCATGACGGACTTCTTGCCTTTGAGAAGGTCCGTCAAGGGGGCTGATAGTCCCGCAAAATCCTTTACAAACCTCCTGTAGTACCCCACGATACCCAGGAAGGCCCTAACCTGCTTCGTGGTCAGGGGTCTAGGCCACTTCTGGATCGCCTCAACCTTGTTAATTTGGGGCTTAATCACTCCTTGGCCTATCACGTAGCCCAAGTAGCGGGCTTCCGTGAGTCCCAATGCACATTTCTTGGGATTGGCTGTCAGTCCGGCTGTTCGAAGCGCGTCCACCACCGCTTGTACCTGTTCCAAGTGGGTCTGCCAATCGGAGCTGTAAATGATGATGTCATCAAGGTACGCTGATGCATACGCCTGGTGGGGTTCCAGCACTAAGTCTATCAACCTCTGGAACGTGGCTGGAGCGCCATGTAACCCAAAAGGCAAGACAACATAGTGGAAGAGACCCTCCGGCGTAACAAAAGCGGTTTTCTCCTTGGCGGACTCCGTCAGTGGCGCCTGCCAGTACCCCTTGGTCAGGTCGAGCGTGGTAAAATACCGCGCCTGTCCCAGCCTATCAATCAGCTCATCCACTCTGGGCATGGGGTAGAGATCGAACTTGGATATTTCGTTCAATCTCCTAAAGTCATTGCAGAACCTTAAGGAGCCATCGGGTTTTGGTATTAGGACGATCGGACTAGCCCATTCACTCCGGGATTTTTCGATGACCCCCAGGCGTAACATTGTCTTTATTTCCTCCGATATGGCTTGTCGTCGAGCCTCCGGTACCCGGTATGACTTCAGGCGTACCTTCAGGTGGGGCTCGGTGACAATATCATGTCGTATCAGACTGGTCCTACCGGGCAGCTCGGAGAAGACATCGGGGTTCTGCTGAACCAACCGTCTGGCCTCTCGCCTCTGAGTCTTGGTGAGGGCTTCTCCAATCCTTACTTCCGGTTCGTCCTCTCCGGAGGTCGCTGGAGCCGGAGGTGAAGGACCCGAAGAGGAGGGAGATGGGGAAAAAACAGCCATCAGGTTTTCCCGTTCCTGCCAGGGTTTTAATAGGTTGACATGGTATATTTGTTCAGGTTTCCGCCTACCGGGCTGCAATACTTTATAGTTAACCACCCCGACTCTTTCCTTTATCTCGTAGGGGCCTTGCCACTGAGCCAAGAATTTACTCTCCGCCGTGGGGATTAATACCAACACCCGATCCCCGGGTTTAAAGGTCCGCACGGTGGCTTGTCTATTGTAGCGGCCGCTTTGCGCGGCCTGAGCCTCCTGTAAATGCTCCTTCACAATTGGCATGACCGCGCTTATGCGGTTCTGCATACCCAAAATGTGTTCAATCACACTTTTATGGGGGGTGGGCTCTTGCTCCCATGTTTCCTTTGCCAGGTCCAACAATCCCCGGGGATGTCGCCCGTATAACAACTCAAAAGGCGAAAACCCTGTGGATGCCTGTGGCACCTCACGGATGGCAAACATCAAATAGGGAAGCATCATATCCCAGTCTTTCCCGTCTTTTGAAATCACCCTTTTTAGCATGGTTTTCAGGGTTTTATTGAAACGCTCCACTAAACCGTCCGTTTGAGGATGGTACACAGACGTACGCAACTGCTTGATCTGGAGTAGCCGGCATAGCTCTTTGGTCACTTTAGACATGAATGGGGTCCCCTGATCCGTAAGGATCTCCTTGGGCAACCCCACCCGGCAGAACACAGCAAACAACTCCCGAGCTATAAGCTTTGCTGCAGTATGTCTGAGAGGTATCGCCTCGGGATACCGGGTGGCATAGTCAACGATCACTAGGATGTGTTGGTGCCCTCGAGCGGACTTTACGAGGGGCCCCACCAGATCCATCCCTATCCGTTCAAAAGGGACTTCTATAATGGGTAACGGTACCAACGGACTGCGAAAATGGGTCAGGGGTGCGGTAAGCTGACACTCCGGGCAGGTTTCGCAGAAGCGTTTTACCTCCCCAAAGACTCCGGGCCAATAGAACCTTTGCAATATTCGCTCCTGCGTTTTCTTGACCCCTAGGTGGCCACTCATCAGGTGTTTATGAGCCAAGTCGAGGACCCGCCGACGATGCGGCTGGGGCACCACCAACTGCTCTACCCCCACGCCCCGTATTTCATCTACCCGGTAGAGTAAATCCTGCTTAAGAGCGAAATGGGGGTACCTTACCTGGGCACCGGGCAGCTGTGCCACCCCGTCAATTACTGTCACCCGACTCCGGGCATGTATTAATGTAGGGTCCTGGAGTTGGGCAGTCCCAAACGTATCCGGGGACGCCTCCAACTCCGGGATGGATTCGACCGTCTCAGCCTCTCCTGCCAATACCTCTAGGGGCGACCTATCGGGTTCACATTCTGTCCCTATCATGGGGACCCCTACGGCAGGTGTCCCGGATTCAGGATTGTAGGGCTCAGGTCCCGGACTGACCAATATCTGAGGAGACTTAGGGGGTCCCTTCCATAAAGTCCAAAAATAGGGCAGATCCCTTCCTAGGATCACGTCATAAGGAAGAGTGTTAAGAAGTCCCACCTCATGTTGCACCTGACCGCAAGGTGCTGTGATGGTGACAATCCCCGTGGGATAGTCTCGGCGGTCCCCATGTATGCAAACCACCCCCACGGTACGTCCTGTGGCCTTTACTTTAGCCCTCAAGGTGGATCGCACAAGGGTCACTAAGCTTCCGGAATCCAACAATCCTGTAACCGGACATCCATTCACCTGTATTTGGCACAAGTGGGGCTCCGTCTCTGGGGAGACCAGGTCAGCGGTACACACCACCTGAGCATACATTGAACCCCGCCGGGTAACCCCACAATCCATGGGCTCCGTGGTGAGTGGACACTGGGCTTCCATATGTCCCACCCGCTGACACCGCCAACATCTAATGGGGACGGAAACACCCTTGACAGGTTGTCGTTTAGGGTACAGAACCTTCCGGACCTCAGGATTGGCGGCCGCGGCCTCAGGCGGGACGGTAGGGGACTCCTGCACCGTTGTCGGCGGTGGGTCCTTGGCCCTAGGCTTGGAGGGGCCGGACCGACGGGCGGTACGCAAAGTCTCAGTGTCCCGTATCAAGTCCTGCGTAGCCACATGCCGCTCTACCAGGGACACTAACTGGTCCAGGGTACTCGGGTCACCCTGTCCTACCCACCGTTGAACGGTGACGGGTAAAGTGCGCACAAAACGATCCACTACTACCCTTTCCACCATCTGCGCCGGGCTCAGAGTGTCAGGCTGCAACCATTTTTTTACAAGATGCAACAAGTCATAGGCCTGGGAGCGTACGGGTTTGGCTTCCTCATAGAACCACTGATTTACCCGCTGAGCCCGTACATAGGTATTCACCCCCAACCGTGCCAGTATTTCGGCTTTTAGGGTCACATAGTCAATGGCGTCCTCGGTACAGAGGTCCAGGTACGCTTTTTGGGGTTCCCCCGTCAGATAGGGCGACAATACCTCAGCCCACTGGGGGGTCGGCAGCTTTTCCCGCTCGGCCACCCGCTCAAACACCGCCAGGAACGCTTCCACATCGTCCCCCGGGGTCATCTTTTGCAACGCTTGTCTCACCGCTTTCCGGACGCTGCCGTCATCACCCGGTCCCGGGGTTGTTGCTGCCGGTCCGGCACGGATCGACTTGGCCAGGAGAACCATCTGTTCTTGGTGCCTTTTTTCCTGCAATTGCAAGGCTTGCTGCTGACGTGCATTGGCCTGATCCATCTGTTCTTGGAATTTTTTTTCCTGCACTTGCAAGGATTGGAGCAGGTGTGCATTGGTCTGTTGTTGCAGTGCATTAGCCTGTTGTTGCTGTGCATTAGCCTGTTGTTGCTGTGCATTAGCCTGAGCCAAATGCTTTAGTATGTCCTCCATGGCGTCGCCGGGTTTGGGCTGTAGTATAGCCGCTCGAATCCAGGACATGCGCAGCTGGGTCACCAGGGATGGATGCTACACCTCACCGGCTGTGATGCCCGCATTCTCCACCATATGTGAGGTAGCACGGTCGGCTGCGCAGCAGAAGACACGGGATCCAGGCATATAGGTTCACAGCACTCGGTTTTAATCTTCAAACAAAAGTCCATAACACAATACATGTGCCTCTCCAGCAGAAAACTCAGGGAGTTCTGTTCACTCCCTCACACCCGGCACACCTGCCCTTGTTCCTGATTCTATTTAACCCTTCCTTCAGTCTGTAGGGAAACAGCATTAACCCTATAGTGGATTTACTTTCTATCATGGAGTGAGCACAACCTGGGCGAGACATACCGGCCGTCATAGATAACCCCGGTCACAGTCTCACAACTGTTAAATACAATGTGTAGCATCCACTGCTGAGTACTGCTGAACAGCTCTTGATACAGAATCTCAGTCCATACAATAATGGGTCATAAATAATAAACAGACTTTTAATAAAACATTATATACAGTTAGGTCCAGAAATATTTGGACAGTGACACAAGTTTTGTTATTTTAGCTGTTTACAAAAACATGTTCAGAAATACAATTATATATATAATATGGGCTGAAAGTGCACACTCCCAGCTGCAATATGAGAGTTTTCACATCCAAATCGGAGAAAGGGTTTAGGAATCATAGCTCTGTAATGCATAGCCTCCTCTTTTTTAAGGGACCAAAAGTAATTGGACAAGGGACGCTAAGGGCTGCAATTAACTCTGAAGGCGTCTCCCTCGTTAACCTGTAATCAATGAAGTAGTTAAAAGGTCTGGGGTTGATTACAGGTGTGTGGTTTTGCATTTGGAAGCTGTTGCTGTGACCAGACAACATGCGGTGTAAGGAACTCTCAATTGAGGTGAAGCAGAACATCCTGAGGCTGAAAAAAAAGAAAAAATCCATCAGAGAGATAGCAGACATGCTTGGAGTAGCAAAATCAACAGTCGGGTACATTCTGAGAAAAAAGGAATTGACTGGTGAGCTTGGGAATTCAAAAAGGCCTGGGCGTCCACGGATGACAACAGTGGTGGATGATCGCCGCATACTTTCTTTGGTGAAGAAGAACCCGTTCACAACATCAACTGAAGTCCAGAACACTCTCAGTGAAGTAGGTGTATCTGTCTCTAAGTCAACAGTAAAGAGAAGACTCCATGAAAGTAAATACAAAGGGTTCACATCTAGATGCAAACCATTCATCAATTCCAAAAATAGACAGGCCAGAGTTAAATTTGCTGAAAAACACCTCATGAAGCCAGCTCAGTTCTGGAAAAGTATTCTATGGACAGATGAGACCAAGATCAACCTGTACCAGAATGATGGGAAGAAAAAAGTTTGGAGAAGAAAGGGAACGGCACATGATCCAAGGCACACCACATCCTCTGTAAAACATGGTGGAGGCAACGTGATGGCATGGGCATGCATGGCTTTCAATGGCACTGGGTCACTTGTGTTTATTAATGACATAACAGCAGACAAGAGTAGCCGGATGAATTCTGAAGTGTACCGGGATATACTTTCAGCCCAGATTCAGCCAAATGCCGCAAAGTTGATCGGACGGCGCTTCATAGTACAGATGGACAATGACCCCAAGCATACAGCCAAAGCTACCCAGGAGTTCATGAGTGCAAAAAAGTGGAACATTCTGCAATGGCCAAGTCAATCACCAGATCTTAACCCAATTGAGCATGCATTTCACTTGCTCAAATCCAGACTTAAGACGGAAAGACCCACAAAAAAGCAAGACCTGAAGGCTGCGGCTGTAAAGGCCTGGCAAAGCATTAAGAAGGAAGAAACCCAGCGTTTGGTGATGTCCATGGGTTCCAGACTTAAGGCAGTGATTGCCTCCAAAGGATTCGCAACAAAATATTGAAAATAAAATATTTTTTTTTGGGTTTGGTTTATTTGTCCAATTACTTTTGACCTCCTAAAATGTGGAGTGTTTGTAAAGAAATGTGTACAATTCCTACAATTTCTATCAGATATTTTTATTCAAACCTTTAAATTAAACGTTACAATCTGCACTTGAATTCTGTTGTAGAGGTTTCATTTCAAATCCAATGTGGTGGCATGCAGAGCCCAACTCGGGAAAATTGTGTCACTGTCCAAATATTTCTGGACCTAACTGTATGTATATATGGCCACTTTTAGCCATACTTGCAAACTGTCCAGGAACATATGCAAGACTGGGGAGCGAAAGAGGCTTAAAGAAAGAGGGCAAATTAGGCTGAGAAGGGGGCAAAGGAGAGGCATAAAGGGGAGTGAAACTGGTGTTGCTACAGGTAAAACGTTTTTGACTACATGCTTTGTACACCACATGGAATTTAATCTTTAAAGGGCCTAAAAGTTGGCATGTACACTTTTAATGAGGGCACCAGATGCCACACTCCTCTTATTTCATATCTCAATGGCAATGAAGCTTTTTTATATATACACTTCCCCTTCAATTTTTTTGTTTCTTGAGATATGGACTGGACACGGGCTACACTATCACTGTGGATTATATCACAGGTTGTCTAGAATTGACCACTCATGCAAAATCTCACAGAGCCGAATGTAAACTTCATCTGTCTTATAGGAGCTGTTGCTAGAAGAAGACGGTAATAAGCCGCAGTCACTTAGCACTTATTAGTGAGGTCCTTAGAAGAAAATGAAATCTTTTATGGCTGAGCCGGGTCATCTGTGCTGGGACAGACAATGCCTCGTGCATTTCATTAGAGATCTGCTGCAATTTATTACCCACTAAGGGCATCCGGCCGGCCACAGAGACTTAAAGTAGATTTCGGATTGTTTTTGGCTGCTTGATAGGACGGCTCGTACTGAATCGATTAGCGTGTGTTTTTGGATGAACTTGACCTATGTAAATTGGAAATAATATTGTTTGAGCAAGATTAGAACATATATATACTAAGAATCCCCTTAAGGCTTATAGTGGTATTTTTCCAGCAAGCATTGACCTTAGATTGATTGATTATAACCGCTTGGACCATTACTACAGCAGAGTACAAAGAAGGAGCTCAACCCTCACTGTGACAATTCTTAATGTTGCAACTGAGCCTTAAAGTGGCTGTCAGGCGAGGGACTCCTTGGGCCTTGCTAGTATTTGTAGATTTGGACTATCTCAGATTTTCTTCTTAGAGTCCAGTATCCATCTCTAGCACTACCGGTGTTTCCTCTGCTTTTGGTGAGTTTACTGATGGTGGGTGGAAGCCTCATCATCACAGCATTATGTCTGGAGATAGTGTTTGGCCTGAGCCTGCAGTGAACTCTGCATTACCCAGTTACGTTCTGTCAGCGGTATTGTTATTGCCAGGTTTATATACCAATGGAGTGCAACTGCCAAGCCTTTGGGTCACTAGACTGCAACCACCAAGCGTCTGTAGCAATAGACTGCAACCAGCAAGCATCTGTACCAATAGACTGCAACCACCAAGCGTCTGTAGCAATAGACTGCAACCACCAAGCATCTGTACCAATAGACTGCAACCACCAAGCATCTGTACCAATAGACTGCAACCACCAAGCATCTGTATCAATAGACTGCAACCACCAAGCATCTGTAGCAATGGGACTGCAACCACCAAGCATCTGTACCAATAGACTGCAACCACCAAGCATCTGTACCAATAGACTGCAACCACCAATAATCTGCACCAACAGACTGAAACCAGTAAGCATCTGTACCAATAGACTGTAACCACAAAGCATCTGTACCAATAGACTGCAACCAGCAAGCATCTGCACCAACAGACTGGAACCAGTAAGCATCTATACCAATAGACTGTAACCACCAAGCATCTGTACCAATTGACTACGACCACAAATAACCTGCACCAATAAACTGCAACCACCAACAATCTGCACCAATAGACTGCAACCACCAAGCATCTGAAGCAATGGTACTGCAACCACCAAGCGTCTGTACCAATAGACTGCAACCACCAAGCCTTTGTAGCAATACACTGTAACCACTAAGCATCTGCACCAATGGGACTGCAACCACCAAGCATTTGTACCAATAGACTGCAACCACCAAGCATCTATAGCAATGGGACTGCAACCACCAAGTGTCTGTACCAATAGACTTTGTATCTCTACTGGCTAACACGGTACAAAGATATATTTTACCTGTACCAATAGACTGCAACCACCAAGCATCTGTACCAATAGACTGAAACCACCAAGCTTTTGTATTACTACACTGTAACCACCAAGCATCTGCAACAATGGGACTGTAACCACCAAGTGTCTGTACCAATAGACTGCAACCACCGAGCATCTGTACTCAAATATTTCACCCACCTAGCATCTGTACCAATACAGTTCCCAAAATACGATCAGAGAAGGCCGCTCATCCAAAAATGATCCTTTTTCAGGCCCTTCTAAACAGTATGCTAATAACAAAATCCTGCTGAGACCCAATGAAATCGGCAATAATCTGTGGGAAAACTGACGGCAAGTGTTTAATTTACCTACAGCGCCACCACAGGAGAAATTAGCAATTACACAGTGCCCATTAAAAATAGGCAGTCCATGTAATATATGAACATTCTGAGCCCTCCAAGGCCAGAGACCCTCTTTATAACCGAGCTTTAACTCTGCGGATTCCCAACGGAGGACTCCCTTAGAATTTACTAATATGGGATCTGAAAATGTTTTTTTATTTATTTTTTTTCCAGCAGACGACCTATATGTGAGAGCGATGCCACAGTCTGCGCGCTTCTCTTGCATTATTAATAAATTACTCCATAATTATAGTTTTCATTTAAGCAGAACATGTGCCACGCTGTAAATGCAATGGGTTCTCTCTTCGGAGATCGTTTAATTACGCCTTGTA
The DNA here is from genome assembly GCF_048569485.1 of Anomaloglossus baeobatrachus. Classification (NCBI taxonomy): domain Eukaryota; kingdom Metazoa; phylum Chordata; class Amphibia; order Anura; family Aromobatidae; genus Anomaloglossus; species Anomaloglossus baeobatrachus. Next base: position 92,247,345 of record NC_134364.1, on the reverse strand, counting down.
GATTGGCATCATCTTGGCACGTAACGCAGGTACGGAGCTGAGAATTAAATTGGTATTTTTCTTTCTAAGGAGCCCAGAGAGAGTTAATAAAATCACGCTCGGCCAAGAATCATGACTGTGGAGTCTGCAGTAACGGCAAGGAGATACAAGGGCAGGGTACGTAGACTTGGCAGGAAGCGCAGGGAATGGCGGTCTGTGCCTCATTACAATCGCAGGGCTCCTGCCGATGGGTTCATTGACCCTTTGACTGTCAGGGCGCAAAGCATTGTGGGTTGTTTGCAATGACAAAGGCTGTGGAAGCTGGAGGCGTACGATTAATATACCCCCCGGGGAAGAGGGTTTCTACTATGGCAGTATGGAGAGGAAAACGTACCCTGTATAGGCAATGCCATCTATAGTGCCCACTAATAATACAGCCATTACACTATCCATCCATCTATTTATCTATCTACAGAAAGTCAGCATGGAAAGAGGTGCGCGGGTCAAATATGCTTAGGAAATGAATAATGCAGTGACAGATTACTTAGCATATAGAGTGTATTCATTTGAGTAATTGTTAATTGAGGCTGTAAAAAACCTCAAAGTTGAAAAAATAATGTCCTTTAGACAAAGAGTAACAAAAAATGCAGTCCAGAAGCAAGCTAAGGCTAGGGGCAAAAATGCAATGCAACTAAAAGGCCTCAAAACATCAGTATAAATTCACTTCATATACATAGAAAGATGAGTCACTGTATACATACATTATCTTACATTACTTAGCCTCTATTATACTCCAGCGCAGCACTCACTATTCTGTTGGTGCAGTCACTGTGTACAGGGATTACTGTCACGGGTGACAGACAGTCATATGGTTCTAGCAATAGGAGGTTACAGCATTTGGCTGCGCAAAATGCACTCTGACTTCCTATTTTTCCTGCTGTCAGGATTCATTGGTATAGGTAGCTTTCCTGCTGAATTTTCATCTCTCCCTTTTGGACCCAGCAGGAGCTCACCTTCCACCCAGCTACTGATCATCAATATTCTCTTAGTGCTTAAATACTCCCACCTCTGCTGAAGTATTCAGTTCACTTTAGCTCTGGTTGCAAGCAGGTGGCTTGCTCTCATCGTAGTATTGCTACTGAGGCTGTGCTGAACTCCTGCCTGAGTCATCTGTACATAAGTAGTTCATGCTTTTTCCCCGTGTGTCCTCCTTGTGTCTTCCTTTAGCATTTAGTGTGTTGACAAAGAGCTCATCCCACCTGCTCCCTATTTAGGGTCCAGCACTAGCGATACCTATGGTCAGGTATCTGGCTCGGCACATAGGTGCGTAACCTACCTAGGGTGGTGAGGGACCCCAGGGACCAGCAGTAAGATTGGTCAGGGGACACTATCTCCCCTTTCCCTAGACGCAGGTGTCCCCTTCCCTTACTTTTCGTCGCTCGCTTGGTACTTCCCTGTACCTAGCTTGACAATTACATTACTTATCCTGTACTGATCCTGTATTATACTCCAGAGCTGCACTCACTATTCTGCTGGTGCAGTCACTGTGTACATACATTGCATTACTGATCCTGTACTGATCCTGAGTTACATCCTGTATTATACCCCAGAGCTGCGCTCACTATTCTGCTGGTGCAGTCACAGTGTACATACATTGCATTACTGATCCTGTACTGATCCTGAGTTACATCCTGTATTATACCCCAGAGCTGCGCTCACTATTCTGCAGTCCCTGTAAGCATACATTACATTTTAATAAATGTCACGAACATGGCGTTTTGGAGGTTTTTGGTTTTGTATGGCAAAAAAAAAAAATAGTAGAAAATCTGTATTTCACAAAAAGGACACATATCAGCTAATCCCAGTACAGATAATACTGGGACGGGAGAACGGGGGCTTTACGAGGATGGTTAAAGGCTTGTCCTTACCGGTTATTATCACTCACTGCGGTTACCATGGCGACTGGCCCGTGAATCCATGTTACGCTAACAAACTGATGATTTTACCCGCTACCCTCCCCTCCTCCCTGCAAGATTTATTTTCTCCTGACGAGAGGAAAAAGACTCTGGAAAATTAATATTGTGACAGTGACGGAGATGGAAAATGCTTCAGATGGTGGGAGAGGATCAGCGGAGGCCTAAGAACGTGAAGGATTGTGATTCAGCATCATGGTGTGTGCGGTATAGTGAGTGTAATACCGAATTACGTATGAAATGGGGTCTAATTTATTATATAGGCCGTCATTATGCTCAATGAACATGTGCGAACACCTCCCCTATAGACAGTGATGGCGCGGTAATGAGTGTGTGCGACCACCTCTACTATAGACAATGACTGGGGTGGTAGTGAGCGTGTGCGACCACCTCTCCTTAGACGGTGACTGGGGAGTAGTGAGCGTGTACGACCACCTCTCCTATAGACGGTGAATGTGGCGGTAGTGAGCGTGTGCGGCCACCGTTCCTATAGATAGTGAATGGGGCAGTAGTGAGCGTGTGTGACCACCTCTCCTATAGATAGTGACTGGGGCAATAGTGAGCATGTGCTACCATTTCTCCTATAGACAGTGAATGGGGCAATAGTGAGCATGTGCTACCATTTCTCCTATAGATAGTGACTGGGGCAATAGTGAGCATGTGCTACCATTTCTCCTATAGACAGTGAATGGGGCAGTAGTGAGCATGTGCAACTACCTCTTTTATAGACTGTGAATGGGGCAATAGTGAGCGTGTGCGACCACCTCTCCTATAGATGGTGAAAGGGGAAGAAGTGAGAGTGTGCGACCACCTCTACTATAGACAATGACTGGGGTGGTAGTGAGCATGTGCGACCACCTCTCCTATACAGTGGTGGCGCGGTAGTGAGCGTATTCGACCACCTCTCCTATAGACAGTGGTGGCGCGGTAGTGAGCATGTGCGACCACCTCTACTATAGACAATGACTGGGGCGGTAGTGTGCATGTGCGATCACCTCTCCTATAGACAGTGGTGGCGCGGTGGTGAGCGTGTGCGACTGTCGCGGGCGGAGGAGGGGACGCTGCGCTCTCACACTACTCGGGTCCGGCTGCCGCTGCTGCTGCGGCCTGCTGCTGCTCGGTGGCTCGAGCGATGGGACGGATCCCGGGGACTCGAGCGGCGCTCCTCGCCCGTGAGTGAAAAGGGGATTGGGTTTTTGGGATTGTTTATTGTCCGTGACGCCACCCACGGTTGTGGTGATTTGTTGACACCACCGCTGCTCTGTATGGGGATCCCGGGAGTGATGACAGGGAGCAGCAAAGTTGTTGGTTCTCCCCTTCGTGGGTAGGGGGTAGTTGTCCCGGGGCCCAGTGATGAGGTGGGTGATGAGGGATGGCGGGGCCGATGCAGGGCTTGGTGGGGTGCAGGGACGCGGGGGCAGCGCTGTGCCTTGCGGCACTGTGGTACTCACTCAGCCTGAGACGATGACACAGTTCTCGGTAAACACACACGGCTGGAAAGACGGTTCCCACGGACGGCTGCACTTGCTTTTCCCCAGTAGTTAACGGTGACGGTCCCTTTTCCTGCACCTGAGATGATGATGGTAGCGATGGGTTCCCACTGGTAACCCGCTCCCCGGCTTGGATATGGGCCGGAGGAGCCCTACTTTGCCCGCAGGCACTGGTCTTGAGAAACTGGTGCCCTGGCGGTGGCGGTGTCTCTCTCCAACGGTTGGACTGTTGCCTTCAATCGGGACTTGGTTGCTGGGAGACCCAGAGGTCCCCTTCACTAACGGATTTGGCAAATTCACGGCGACTCCTAGCCTTGCCGGGATCCGAAAGGCCCCTGCCAGTGGTGCTGACTGCTCTTCGTACACCGCTCCGGTACCGCCGGGCCACCACCCGTCCGCGGTCCTTATGGCAACCTCCAAGCAGCCTCTCCTGCAGACAGTCACCACCGTCTGCTGACCTTGCTGTTCTCAGTCCGGGGCACACACCCGGACCAACTTCAGACTTTACAAACTGTCACTTTAACTCCTTCTCTCAAGCTCCTCTACCACTTCCTTCTACTTCACTCCCCTGGCTTGAACTGCCTGGTTTTCCCGCCTCCAGGGCTGTGAACTCCTCGGTGGGTGGAGCCAACCGCCTGGCCCACCCCCTGGTGTGGACATCAGCCCCTGGAGGAAGGCAACAAGGATTTTAGGTTAGCTTTGGTGTTCCTATCTGGGGTGTAGGGTGTGGTGGTGTTATGACCTGTGACCCCTGGCTTGCCCAGGGCGTCACATTCCCCCTTAGCAAAATGCAGACCGTCCGCGGGCTGCCCGTCCAACACCGGTTTTATTTTCTGAAAAGATATAAAAAGACATGACATACAAATAGAATAACTTCATCCCACATCGGGAGGTTCGGTACTTAAACGTTGCATAACGGTAACATTAAAACGGTTGTGGCTGCCGCTCTCTCCCACCCAAGTAACCTGGCCCTGATGCTGCCCCTAAAACCCAGGCAGCACCCCTTGACCCCAGTCCTGAACCAGTTACCCGAGCGGGATCTGTCCTTCCCCTCCAGAGGGTAGCCACCGGTTCCTGTGGTGGCTGGGCCCCAGCCTGCTCCACTGCGGGCCCTCCCTCCAACCTGCCTCTCCGGAGGCGGTAACGGTTAGCTGCAACAACAGATTTTTATTTATAAGCCACTTAACGTTTGTGGTTGCCCTGCGAGTTCTCGGGCCTGTTCATAGAAGTTTCTATGCAGCTAAGGGGTCCCCACGGGGACAACGGTGCCGGCAACGGCCGGTTTCCAAATCACGGTATACCGCTCCGGTCCTTTCGGCAACCTCCAAGCAGCCTCTCCTGCAGACAGTCACCGCCGTCTGCTGACCTTGCTGTTCTCAGTCCGGGGCACACACCCGGACCAACTTCAAACTTTACAAACTGTCACTTTAACTCCTTCTCTCAAGCTCCTCTACCACTTCCTTCTACTTCACTCCCCTGGCTTGAACTGCCTGGTTTTCCCGCCTCCAGGGCTGTGAACTCCTCAGTGGGCGGAGCCAACCGCCTGGCTCACCCCCTGGTGTGGACATCAGCCCCTGGAGGAAGGCAACAAGGATTTTAGGTTAGCTTTGGTGTTCCTATCTGGGGTGTAGGGTGTGGTGGTGTTATGACCTGTGACCCCTGGCTTGCCCAGGGCGTCACACGACCACCTCTCCTATAGACAATGACTGGGGCTGTAGTGAGTGTGTGCGACCACCTCTCCTTAGACGATGAATGAGGAGTAGTGAGCGTGTGCGACCATCTCTCCTATAGATGGTGAATGGGGCGGTAGTGAGCATGTGCAACCACCTCTCCTATAGACAGTGATGGCGCGGTAGTGAGCGTGTGCCACCACCTCTACTATAGACAAAGACTGGGGCGGTAGTGAGCGTGTGCGACCACCTGTCCTATAGACTGTAAATGGGGTGGTAGTGAGCGTGTTCGACCACCTCTCCTATAGATGGTGAATGGGGCAGTAGTGAGCATGTGCGACCACCTCTCTTATAGACTGTGAATGGGGCAATAGTGAGCCTGTGCGACAACCTCTCCTATAGACGGTGAAAGGGGAAGTAGTGAGTGTGTGCGACCACCTCTCCTATAGACAGTGACCGGGGCTGTAGTGAGTGTGTGCGACCACCTCTCCTATAGAAGGTGACTGGGACGGTAGTGAACGTCTGTGATGACCTCTTCTATAGTTGGTGAATGGGGCTCTAGTGTGTGTGCACGACCACCTCTCCCATAGATAGTAAATAGGGCGCTAATGAGTGTTGGCGACCACCTCCCTATAGAAGGCGAAGGGGGCATTAGTGAGTGTGTGCGACCACCTCTCCTATAGATGGTGACTGGGGTGCTAGTGAGCGTTTGTGACTACCTCTTCTATAGACAGTGACTGGGGCGGTAATGAGCGTGTGTGAGTCAGTGGTAGAGCGGGATCTGATGTTAGATCACCACTGATTGGCTGCCTCCACTATTAAGAAGGTAGACCACATTTTCTGCTCTGCTAATTATGCTCCTGGGAGCCCCTTTAACATTTCTCTTTCTCCATGCCAGTAGGTAAGTTTGGCCACAGTTCACATCCGCAATGAACAATCTTCCACATGCCTCTGTGATACAAATCATTTTCGCTTCCTCTAATCCCCTCCAATTTAATGAATTTATTTTTGGTCTGACGGATTTGTGTGAAATTTCAGAAGAGTGATTCCAAGCCGTTCTGTTTCCAGAACTAATTAGCATAGATGTTAATCCTCCCCTCATTAACATGCAAAGTGAATATCCGGGGCTTTTTATGGTGCAATTTAAGGTCGGGGGTTGTTCATAAGGTCCCAGAGGGATCTAATGCCAGCATTTAGGCTGTCATGTTTACCTTGGTCTTCATTTTAAAGGGGCAGTCCAGGAATACAGAAATGTAGCTAACACTGGACATGTATTTTCTGTTAGATTTTCCAGTAGTATGGGATACATCAAGTGGGATTACTGTATTTCCTCGTAGTTGTCTAGCCCCCTACTCTTTATTTAAAGTGGGTTTTTCCATCTTCACAGAACAGTATTGTCAACTAAGTAACACAAATACAAGCAATTTTGCATTTGTTTACAGTTCGTTGCCTAGGAGACTGACCACCGCTGCCAGATAAACATAACATGTGCATGTGTTTACAAACTGTCATGCGGTGTGCTGCTCTATACACACCAAGTGTCATGATTTCAGACTCTGTTCACACTGCAGAATCTGACACACCACCTGGTGCTTTCGTGTTGCTTAGTCAGAGCCGAGCGTCAACCAGTTTTGTGCTCACTAGTGATCTGTCTGGCAGGAGTTAATTTCTGCTAGTCTGTAAGTTGCTGCTGGGGTCATAGGTTACTGAAGACCTATCACAGCCGTCTCCGCCCCTTTAAAAGATGGTGGCGCCTGTTCCTCCATGTCAAATATAGCGAAAGCGATACTGGTCTTGGTGCATAGTGATTCAGCTTCTGAAACATTGCTGTATGCTTTCTTGGTGTGTTGTGGAGATACCCTTGTCATTGTGTATTTCCTTCCTTTCCCTCCTGTACACATATTGTCTTTACCTCAGTGAGTGACAGCTGTGAGTTGGAGTTTTAGTTCCTCCGTGTCTTTCTATTTGGGCGGAGATTTATCACTCCAGTCCCGGCACTCTCCCAGGGTGGGGATGGAGGGGTATAAGACCAGGGCTTCTCAGGAGTTAGGGTTAGCTGGCAGTCCAGACCTTGCCACCATCATGTGTACCTCTCAGATGACGGACAGTTAAAGACTCTCCTATTCCCGTTTAGGAGTCCCGATCCCCAGTAATTTCATTACACAAACGATTTTCTATTGAGCTTGTAAGAATTGTTTCAAAACTCTCCAGGATCCCAAGTGCACATTGTTACCTCCCAAACCTGGAGTGCTCACAAGCTAGACAGCAGCAGTGGTCAGTGTCCTTGGCAACTGTTACAATATGACTGTAGGACAACGAGGGACAGGGGGCTTATATACTGTCTCTCACACTAAGGTACCCTAAGCTTTTCCTATCCTCCAGATTACCACTGAAGGTGGAGATGCCAGAGTCTCGTGCCTTGCCATTCTCTTGACCAGAACTGAAGGGGCAGGGGTGTGATGGCAACATAGATTATCTCATACATACTGCAAATTCCCTTTTTTTTTCAAACACATTATGACATTTTCTGATATTTGATTGGTCAAGACAAAAACACGCGTGTAATATATTGTAATTGCGTGAGATCATACGATGGATCCTGACAGATGTTCCGCAGCCATCCATGCATTTGTGTGAACCGTCTCCCCGATTAGGAGACAATCTGCGTAGATATTTATAGCTGGAGCTGAAATATTGCTGTATCTGCACTTCCCGCTCTATCAGATGAGGTCAAGTTGAAAATTAAGTGGCAGCTCCCCAGAGCCTCAATCACAAGGCTGGAACTGTGCAAAACAACACGGACCAACACGGACGACCGTGAAACTATAAACTGGGTTCATTCATTTTTCAATGTTCATTTACAGTTACTGCATATGAAAAATGTACTCACATTTAGGTAGGGGAGTAGATGCTGGCTTAAAAGAGTTATTTATCCTGTATTGTGATAGCCAACGACAATTTTTTGACCCTGAAAATGGTTGGCCTCTGCTGTTGGCAAAACCCCCCCCCCAAAAAAAAACAAGAGGTAAATATATAGTAAACATTCTAAGCTCCATTGTATGCATACTCTTATGCCCACCCATAATGTTGGTCAAACCCATCGATATTATATGTGTATGCAGGGCATCGGGCAAGTATTTGTCGATTGGACATGTCTGATTTCGGACTCCAGATCACTTTGTTCTCCTGGAGATAAGCCTCCAATCGGCAGGTCAGCTGGTGGCTTTCTCATGACAGATTGGAATTCTTGAATCTTTACGGTTTGTGTATTGATCCAAGCACTCTTGACCTTCAAACACTGCCCCATGCAACCTGTGTCGAGCCAGACGTTGAATGGATTTACACTTTATCGAAGAATTAACCATGGAAATGCCTTATACAACTTGAGACGAGACCCAGGTCTGCATAACCACCACTTTTGGAATGCACTGGTCCCTTGACAATCTTCTCCCTGAGCAACAGCACAATGTTCACTAGTGATTCTGCTATCTTGAGTCTCCAAGGGTGGAATTAGTCCTGATTGCAATTTCAGCGCATTTAGTAAGACAAGACTGTTTCTATTTACATGTAGGGAAAGAATTGCTAAGTTGTAACAATGCCTTAAGATGGCCATAAGCTGTCAGTAGCTGTCAAACCCTTCCCTCCCATACATCTGCGTGCTTGGGTTTGGGCATAGAAATTTGGCATGGCCGGACCTTCTTCTCCCACGATATGGCAATATGATATAGTCCTGCCGAAAGCAATTTGACAAGTTATCATCTATGCACAGGATGGGCTCCGGCAGTCCCAGAACCTTATTTTGGGCCAGTCAGACCACCACCGACCAGCAAGTTTTCCTCTAACCGCTGTGATATTTCCACTCGCCATCTTCTGGAGTTAATGAAGTTGTAGCTCTATACAGACGAATGGTTTCCAACCTCCAGCCACAGGTTGTAGGCCACTAACATGCATCACTTTAGTATTGTACAGTCGACAGTATCTCCTATACTGCTTTTTTCTATACGTCAGAGGATTCTCCCCCCCCCCCCTCGGTCTGATTACGACTGCGGCAGATGAGACTCTGGTGCCACAAATGAATTAATCCCCCAAGTACTTAGTATCTGCACAGCCGGACCTGCAGAGTCACACGGCAGCGGTTTGCGCAGGGACCCAGGGCTGGTGGTACAAGATAAGATTGAAGGAGACAGAGCCGTGTTGAGGGCTGCAGGCTGCCGCTGCCTCCACCTCCCCCAGCCTCCTGTTCCCCTCTACAGTATAATTTTCTGTCTGCGTTTTTGCGGAAAAATGAACCCTTTCATTACCCGGGGCCCCGATGCACCTTTTAGAACGCTGAATTTTAAAACGGTGAAAATATCAAAAAAAGTGGGTCGGAGTCGGACATGGTGCACCCCTGGCTCAAGGCAGGTCTATTCAGATTTGCAGACATTATAGATGGAAGTACAATGCAGATCCATTCCTTTGAGTACCTTAGAGATAAATTCTCTCTCTCTAATCGAGAGTTTTTCCAATATCTGCAGATCAGAGACTTGGCTGGCTCCTTGTTTGGCAGGGCAGGGGCCTCGATTCCCACAGATTTTGAGAAAATTTGCAGAAGGGGCACTGATACTAAGGGGCTGATTTCGGAAATTTACATTTTGCTTTCTGAGTCACGGGAGGGGCCCGAGGGGTCTTTTCCATACATGCGGAAATGGGAGTCTCTATTGGGAAGGCGGATACTTCCTCAGGAATGGGCAGCAATCTGGGGAAACGCCGCCAAGACGTCAATATGCACACTATATAAGGAAAATATCTATAAAATTTTGCTATTTTGGTACCACACTCCAGATTTCCTTCATGGCATAGACCCCTCCATACCGGCTTGTTGCTGGAGATGCGGGGGAGGCAGGGGCACCATTCTGCACATATTCTGGTCCTGTCCAGGGATAGTCCCCTTCTGGGAGTGGGTTAGAGGGTTGATCCATAAAGTACTATATATAGAGGTTGATCTTGATCCCCTGATCTATGTTCTGGGTCTTGGGAATGGGGGATTGGGAAAAACGGCCTCTAAGCTTTTGTCCCATATCCTTACGGCGGCCAGATGCTTAATTGCAAAGAATTGGAGGCAGCCAGGGACACCCTCACTCCAGAGCCTCAAGTATAGATTACTGGACGTTAAACGCATGGAACATCTCACGGCACTATTGCATGACACAGTTGACCGATTCCAGGCCGTGTGGGCACCATGGGACTACTTTGCGGGACAGGAAGATCTGTGAGACTGAGGCCTATGGGTCCTATGGAAGGAGCATGGACTCTTGAAACCCTTCCCTCTTCCCCCCTATTTTTCCTCTCCCCTCCTAACCCTCCTCACCTGTACTGTCATTGTTTGTCTAGGTTCGATAAGAATTGTGAATTTTATGTTTTATTTTATGTATGAAAAACGTAAATTGAAAATCTCAATAAAAATTCAAAGTTTAAAAAAAAAAAAAGTGGGTCAAGTCGGCTGCGTTTTGTTGTTTTGGTTTTTTTTTTCTCCCACTGCGCATTGTTGATGCGATTTTTACAGAAAGCCACAGACTAAAATGACCGATCCAAACTGTGCCATTTGTGGAGAGACCACAAGTCTCAGCAACTCTATGCATAGCACGATGGGACTTGTAATCCTGCCTTGTTGCTTATATACAATGTCGTGTTTAAAGGTCGCTATTAGAATTTTCCTTCTCCCCGGCATATTTTGGCAGTGATGACGTAGTGTTTAAGGGGGGATAATGAATAAAGAACTGGATTAGTCACTGTAAAATGTATTAATGTCATAGAGATTTGATCACCGTGGCCTCCAAACTTATCTCCACTCGCTGGGCAGGTCAATGCAACCTTTTGTTTCCTGTTATCAGTCATTTCAGGCAGGAGGGGAGAGGCTGACTTTTGTTTTTCAGTTCAATTGTGCCCCCGCCCTTGCTACATACTTAGGTTGAAACAAGACCTAGGTCCATCTAGTTCAACCTTCCTCCACCAGTTTTACATTTGGTCATTAAGTCATTTATAACCAACAATGTTTTGTGTACTGAGGAAATCATCCAGCCCTTTTTTAAAAGTTGTTATAGTATCTGCCATTACTACCTCCTGTGGTCGGCATTCCACAGTCTGACTGCTCTAACTGTAAAGAACCCTTTCCTATTTAGCTGTCGGAATCGCTTTTCTTGAACTCGCAGTGAGTGCCCCCTGGTCCTTAGTATTGTCTTTGGAAAAAATAAGTCATGTGCCAGTCCTTTATATTGACCACACATGTATTTATACAAATAAATGAGATCTCCTCTGAGACGTCTTTTTTTCTAAGCTAAATATATCTAACTTTTTCAACCTGTCATCATATGGGCAGCCTCCATTCCTTGTAGTAGTCTAGTTGCCTGCCTTTGAACTGACTCTAACTTCTGAATGTCCTTTTTAAAATGTGGAGCCCAAAACTGGATCCCATATTCTAGATGTGGCCTTACAAGTGATTTATAGAGGGGTAACAATACGTTGGGATCACGGGATCTAATCTCTCTTTTTATACACCCTAAAATCTTGTTTGCTTTAGCAGCTGCTGCTTGACATTGAGAGCTGCTGCTCAGCTTATTTGTAATGAGAATACCCAAGTCCTTCTCCTGTTCTGTAGTCCCGAGTTTACTTCCATTTAATGTATACGCAGCTATAGGATTACTCCGTCCTAGGTGCATTACTTTACATTTATCAACATTAAATCTCATTTGCCAAGTATCTGCCCGTTCTGACATCTTATCCAGATGTTTTTGTAATATTGTACTAGCAAGGTCAGTTTTTAATATCCTACATAGTTTGGTGTCATCAGCAAAGACTGACACTTTACTATCACTCCCATCCACAAGGTCATTATTAAAGAGATTAAACAGAATCAATCCTAGCACAGATCCCTGCGGCACCCCACTGCTGACTATAGCCCATTTAGAGAATGTACCATTTATAACTACTCTTTGTTTCCTATCTTTTAACCAATTCCTTACCCAGTTGCATATAGTTTTCCCTACTCCTTGCTTCTGGAGCTTTAGTATAAGGCTATGTGTCCACGGTAGAATGTATCTGCCATTTCCCCATTCTATACCCAAAATCCGCAACAATAATTGACATGCTGCAGATTTTTCCGGATCAAAATCCGCGGCAAATCCGCCGCGGAAAAATACGCAGCATGGACACAGCATTTCCAAAATGCCATTGAAATGGCTTGGAAGTGCCGCTGCTGCAGATTTTCGGAAAATCCGCGGTAAATCCGCGGCAAATCCGCGGCAAAATCCGCGCAAAATCCGCAGCGTGGACACATAGCCTTAGGCTATTATGTGGTACAGTATCAAATGCCTTTGCAAAGTCCAAATAAATCCCATCAGCTGCATTACCAATATCCAGGTTTGTACTTACCCCCTCATAGAACCCCAACAGGTTGGTTAGACACGACTTATCTTTCATGAATTCATGCTGTCTGTCAGTTATTCTATTATTTTTGGCAATATATTTTTGCATGTCATCCCTTAAAATGCCCTCAAAAACTTTGCATACTACTGATGTTAGGCTTACTGGACGGTAGTTGCCTGGATCTACCCTCTTACCTTTCTTAAATAAAGAGATATGTTCTTTTTGTGCTGTATGTCCTAATGGAGTAGAGCTCCTGAAACGCGTAGACACAAGCTACAATAAAGGAACATTGATCATCTTCTTGTCCTCTCTCCTGGTGAATAGCACGGCATAAAACCCCTTCTCTATTATTCTCTATCTACCACGGGGGCTGCAGCAGAGTTCACCTGAACACCATATGCCTATACAGGAGTTGTATAGATCTGAAAATAAGGAGCGCTGATAGTGTAACACCAAAGTGATCAGTGGGGTATACCTGGAAAATATACACTCACCTGGATCAGTTGTGACAGTCACAACCACTAGTGCGCATGAGATAATGGCGTCTGCTGCAGCCCCACGTGGATGAGCATACAAGATAAGGCAGAAAAGGGGTTAATGCTGCGCATCAGCCAAATGAAGACGTATAATGTTGATGAAGATGAGTATTCTTTTATTTCATAGGTCTACGCGTTTCAAGGTGACAACCTCTTCCTCAGGACCAATGCATCAACAACAAGACTTGTTGTTGATGCATTGGTCCTGAGGAAGAGGTTGTCACCTTGAAACGCGTAGACCTATGAAATAAAAGAATACTCATCTTCATCAACATTATACGTCTTCATTTGGCTGATGCGCAGCATTAACCCCTTTTCTGCCTTATCTTGTATACAGGAGTTGTGACTGGCACAACTCCTCAAGATGAGTGCAAACTTTTACATTTTTATCGGTATATACCAGGTAAGACCCTATAGCCCTTTCTCTTCCACAGTTTATTCTAATTTCCTTCCTAAATATCGGTACCAAATCAGCAATCCTCCAGTCCTGAGGCACCATCCCTGTTACAAGCGAGTCTGAAAAGATGAGATACAGCGGTCTGTTGATTACGGAGCTCAATTCCCTCAATATTCGTGGATGAATGCCATCTGGTCCTGGGGATTTGTCTATGTTTAATTTTGTTTAATTTACTCAGACGTAGGCGTACTTCTCCTTGTGTTAAATTAATTATATCGGGTGGTGAATTTTGATTTTTCACTTGTTGAATGATCCCAGGTTGTGATGCAGATAATGCACCCTCGTGCAGAACACACACACACACACACACACACACACACACACACATACACACATATATATATATATATATATATATATATATATATATATATATATATATATATATATATATATATATACACACACATAATAACCCCTTTTGAAGACGGTCCGGAACTGAGCCGATCCATACAGGACAGGCGGCGACTGTGTTTTACAGTCTGCACCTTCCTCAAACAGCAGCTACCAGAGCTGGCTTCCAATATACAAAATGTACCATCTTTGTGCTTCTGTGAACCCCAGCTATATTACATTCACTATCTACATTCTGAGGCAGTATACAAGCAAGTAAAAAAAAAGGAAAAAAAATTGGAAAAACCTTAAAATTAAACTTTCTTTTTCCCAGATAAAACTAAACAAGTTAAAGATTTAAAATAAATAAATAAAAACAAAAGAATTGCCTTTTATTGGTTTCCAGAACTATCCACTCCACCCCAAAAAATGTGATCAAAAACCATATATAATCTGATGTGGTACTAATAAAAACTACCGCAAAAAAATCGACTAATGTCAACTGAAAGGTTATGCCTCTTGGACATGGTATTAAAACGTGATTAAATATTATCCTCTGTCCCTGTGGTCTGAATGTGGGAGGGTAGAAGACATCACCATTTCATTTTTCGCCCTCTCCTATTTCAGTGTAATGAATTTTCCTAGCGAAATGAATTCTACTCAGCTTATTTCCAGCGATTACACGATTTGGCCTCAGGCGTTCCCGCAGAATGAACCGCTCGTCTCCCTACTTATTTATTTAGCTCCGAAAATTAGGAGGAAATGAAATTTTGCAGCGACGTACAGGTAATTGAAAAATTGAGGATTTTTTTTAGTTTTGGTTGTTTTTTTGTAAGTTATTTTTCCACCCGGATACACTGTTAGTGTGGGCGGATCGTAAAATCGGTCAGATCTATAGGTACGTTTTCCATCTTGCATACAATTTTTGGGGAGAGACAGGAAGGGAGAAAAACTTTAAACAAAATAATCATGATACAGGTGAAATTTGGAAATGATGCCATCATGATATAATAAAAGGAATAAAGGAATGTCCCCCAGACAACTAGGGGTACCATATTTAATCTCTCTCTGCAGCAGGAAGTTTTCACAGTAATATATATATATATATATATATATATATATATATATATATATATATATATATATATAAAATACAGATACAGTGCTGGCCAAAAGTATTGGCACCCCTGCAATTCTGTCAGAGAATACTCAGTTTCTTCCTGAAAATGATTGCAATCACAAATTCTTTGGTATTATCTTCATTTAATTTGTCTTCAATGGAAAAAAAAATAATTTGTCATAAAGCCAAATTGGAAATAATTCCACACCAAACATAAAAAGGGGGTGGACAAAAGTATTGGCACTGTTTGAAAAATCCTGTGATGCTTCTGTAATTTGTGTAATTAACAGCACCTGTAACTTACCTGTGGCACCTAACAGGTGGTGGCAAATACTAAATCACACTTGCAGCCGGTTGACATGGATTAAAGTTGACTCAACCTCTGTCCTGTGTCCTTGTGTGCACCACATTGAGCATGGAGAAAAGAAAGAAGACCAAAGAACTGTCTGAGGGCTTGAGAATCCAAATTGTGAGGAAGTGTGAGCAATCTCAAGGCTACAAGTCCATCTCCAAAGACCTGAAAGTTCCTGTGTCTACGGTGTGCAGTGTCATCAAGAAGTGTAAAGCCCATGGCACTGTGGCTAACCTCCCTAGATGTGGAAGGAAAAGAAAAATTGACGAGAGATTTCAACGCAAGATTGTGCGGATGGTGGATAAAGAACCTCGACTAACATCCAAACAAGTTGAAGCTGCCCTGCAGTCCAAGGGTGCAACAGTGTCGCCCGTACTATGAGTCGGCGTCTGAATGAAAAGGGACTGTATGGTAGGATACCCAGGAAGACCCCACTTCTTACCCCGAGACATAAAAAAGCCAGGCTGGAGTTTGCCAAAACTTACCTGAGAAAGCCTAAAACGTTTTGGAAGAATGTTCTCTGGTCAGATGAGACAAAAGTAGAGCTTTTTGGAAAAAGCCATCGACATAAAGTTTACAGGAAAAAAAAAGAGGCATTCAAAGAAAAGAACACGGTCCCTACAGTCAAACATGGCGGAGGTTCCCTGATGTTTTGGGGTTGCTTTGCTGCCTCTGGCACTGGACCGCTTGACCGTGTGCATGGCAGTATGAAGTCTGTAGACTACCAACAAATTTTGCAGCATAATGTAGGGCCCAGTGTGAGAAAGCTGGGTCTCCCTCAGAGGTCATGGGTTCTCCAGCAGGACAATGATCCAAAACACACTTCAAAAAGCACTAGAAAATGGTTTGAGAGAAAGCACTGGAGACTACTAAAGTGGCCAGCAATGAGTCCAGACCTGAGTCCCATAGAACACCTGTGGAGAGATCTCAAAATGGCAGTTTGGAGAAGGCACCCTTCACATCTCAGGGACCTGGAGCAGTTTGCCAAAGAAGAAAGGTCTAAAATTCCAGCAGAGCATTGTAAGAAACTTATTGATGGCTACCGGAAGCGGTTGTTCGCAGTTATTTTGGCTAAAGTTGTGCAACCAAGTATTAGGCTAAGGGTGCCAATACTTTTGTCAGGCCCATTTTTGGAGTTCTGTGTGAAATGATCAATGATTTGATTTTTGTTTCATTCTCTTTTGTGTTTTTTCATTGCAAGCAAAATAAATGAAGATAATAATACCAAAGAATTTGTGATTGCAATCATTTTCAAGAAGAAACTGAGTATTATCTGACAGAATTGCAGGGGTGCCAATACTTTCGGCCAGCACACTGTGTGTATGTATGTATGTATATATATATATATATATATATATATATATATATATATATATATATATATATATATATATATATATATGCTCCGTGTATGTATGTGTGTGTGTGTATGTATGTCCGCTAAAAGAATTTGCACCGTCGCATTTACAATCACGAAATTTTACACAGACACCCCATGTGACTCAGGGAACATCATAGACTATGTTTTGACGGGAAAATTTAACCCCGCACTTTACAGTTACTCTCCAAAATCCTGCCTCCATTAAACTGAATGGAGGTGGGAGCTACAGGCTATTAATAGCAATTGTCAGTGGTTGCTATAGGAACAAAATAAACTGTTAGTATAAGATGCTTATCTGTGAGGTAATATGATGTAGGTGGGGAGACGGATAAAGAGAGACAGAAAGAGAAAGACAGACAGACAGAGACACAGACAGAGAGAGCCCTGGAAAGAGACAGCCCTGGAAAGAGACAGACGGGCAAAGAGACAGACGGGCAAAGAGACAGACGAGCAAAGAGACAGACGGGTAAAGAGACAGACGGGTAAAGAGACAGATGGGTAAAGAGACAGACGGGTAAAGAGACAGACGGGTAAAGAGACAGACGAGCAAAGAGACAGACGGGTAAAGAGACAGACGGGTAAAGAGACAGACGGGTAAAGAGACAGACGGGTAAAGAGACAGACGGGTAAAGAGACAGACTGGCAAAGAGACAGACGGGCAAAGAGACAGACCTGGAAAGCGAGAGACAGACACACACATATAGAGACAGACACAGAGATAGAGAGAGCGAGAGACAGACAGACACAGAGATTTAGACGGATAGACTGATACAAATACAGAGAGAGATAGAAACAGACAGAGATATAGACACTGACAGACAAAGAAAGACACGGACAGAGAGACACAGACAGCGACACACAGACAGAAACTGGGAGAGAGACAGAGAGTCAGTTATTATACCGGGCAACGCCCGGGTACTACAGCTAATATATATATATATATATATATATATATATATATATATATATATATATATATATATATACAGTTAGGTCCAGAAATATTTGGACAGTGACACAATTTTCGCAAGTTGGGCTCTGCATGCCACCACATTGGATTTGAAATGAAACCTCTACAACAGAATTCAAGTGCAGATTGTAACGTTTAATTTGAAGGTTTGAACAAAAATATTAGATAGAAATTGTAGGAATTGTAAACATTTCTTTACAAACACTCCACATTTTAGGAGGTCAAAAGTAATTGGACAAATAAACCAAACCCAAACAAAATATTTTTATTTTCAATATTTTGTTGCGAATCCTTTGGAGGCAATCACTGCCTTAAGTCTGGAACCCATGGACATCACCAAACGCTGGGTTTCCTCCTTCTTAATGCTTTGCCAGGCCTTTACAGCCGCAGCCTTCAGGTCTTGCTTGTTTGTGGGTCTTTCCGTCTTAAGTCTGGATTTGAGCAAGTGAAATGCATGCTCAATTAGGTTAAGATCTGGTGATTGACTTGGCCATTGCAGAATGTTCCACTTTTTTGCACTCATGAACTCCTGGGTAGCTTTGGCTGTATGCATGGGGTCATTGTCCATCTGTACTATGAAGCACCGTCCGATCAACTTTGCGGCATTTGGCTGAATCTGGGCTGAAAGTATATCCCGGTACACTTCAGAATTCATCCGGCTAGTCTTGTCTGCTGTTATGTCATCAATAAACACAAGTGACCCAGTGCCATTGAAAGCCATGCATGCCCATGCCATCACGTTGCCTCCACCATGTTTTACAGAGGATGTGGTGTGCCTTGGATCATGTGCCATTCCCTTTCTTCTCCAAACTTTTTTCTTCTTTCATTCTGGTACAGGTTGATCTTTGTCTCATCTGTTCATAGAATACTTTTCCAGAACTGAGCTGGCTTCATGAGGTGTTTTTCAGCAAATTTAACTCTGGCCTGTCTATTTATGGAATTGATGAATGGTTTGCATCTAGATGTGAACCCTTTGTATTTACTTTCATGGAGTCTTCTCTTTACTGTTGACTTAGAGACAGATACACCTACTTCACTGAGAGTGTTCTGGACTTCAGTTGATGTTGTGAACGGGTTCTTCTTCACCAAAGAAAGTATGCGGCGATCATCCACCACTGTTGTCATCCGTGGACTCCCAGGCCTTTTTGAGTTCCCAAGCTCACCAGTCAATTCCTTTTTTCTCAGAATGTACCCGACTGTTGATTTTGCTACTCCAAGCATGTCTGCTATCTCTCTGATGGATTTTTACTTTTTTTTCAGCCTCAGGATGTTCTGCTTCACCTCAATTGAGAGTTCCTTAGACGGCATGTTGTCTGGTCACAGCAACAGCTTCCAAATGCAAAACCACACACCTGTAATCAACCCCAGACCTTTTAACTACTTCATTGATTACAGGTTAACAAGGGAGACGCCTTCAGAGTTAATTGCAGCCCTTAGAGTCCCTTGTCCAATTACTTTTGGTCCCTTGAAAAAGAGGAGGCTATGCATTACAGAGCTATGATTCCTAAACCCTTTCTCCGATTTGGATGTGAAAGCTCTCATATTGCAGCTGGGAGTGTGCACTTTCAGCCCATATTATATATAGAATTGTATTTCTGAACATGTTTTTGTAAACAGCTAAAATAACAAAACTTGTGTCACTGTCCAAATATTTCTGGACCTAACTGTATATACATATATATATATAGTTGAGTGTATGTTTGTATGTATGTGTGTATGTCCACTAAAGGAATCCACACCGTCGCATTTACAATCACAAAATTTTGCACAGACGCCCCATGTGACTCAGGGAACGTCATAGACTATGTTTTGACGGGAAAATTTAACCCCACGCTTTACAGTTACTCTCCAAAAAACCTGCCTCCATTAAAGTCAATGGGGCTGCGAGCTATAGGTTATTAATAGCAGCTGTCATTGCTTGCTATAGGAACAAAGGATATTCATAGTATAAGAAGCTTATGTGTGAGGTACTAAGATGTTGGTAGGGAGACGGATAGAGAGAGACAGAAAACGACAGACAGACATTGACAAAGATAGAGTAAGAGGCAGACAGGGAAAGAGGCAGACAGGGAAAGAGGCAGACAGGGAAAGAGGCAGACAGGGAAAGAGGCAGACAGGGAAAGGGGCAGACAGGGAAAGAGGCAGACAGACAGGCACAGACCTGGAACAAGAGACAGACCTGGGAAAGAGACAGACGGGGAAACAGACTGACAGAGAGAGACAGACACACACAGAGATAGAGAGAGACAGAAAGACATACACAGAGATAGAGATAGACAAAGAGACTGATACAGAGACAGACAGAGAGATAGACACAGACAGACACACATGGATAAAGACAGACACACAGACAGACAGGGAAAGAGACAGACAGAGAGACAGACACACAGACAGACACACAGACACAGACAGGAACACAGAGACAGACAGACAGAACGAGACAGACAGAAAGAGACATAGACAGGTAGACACAGACAGACAGAGACTAGGAGACAGACAGAGAGAGACAGTTACTATCCCGGGCAACGCCCAGGTACTTCAGCTAGTATATATATGAAAGTAGGGGTTCCCTTGCTGGTTTCCCACACTGGTACTCACCTGACTTCTAACCGAACTGGCAGCACCTATACAATGTGGACAGGTGAGTATCTGGGTGATGTATATAAATAAAAGACAAAAAAGGGGGACCAGTTGCACACTGTGAAAAAACAAACTAAATTATACCTAAAAAATATAAATGGAGGTATTTGGAATATTATAATGGCCATTGTAATACTAGCCCAGCGCCCCTTCACGGCACCCTCCTTTGCTGGGTCCTACACTAAACTGCATCTTTTCTGGGTTCTAAAAACCTACAAGATCAGCAGGTGAGCACAAAGGAGGCTAATGAAGCGGCCAGGAGCTGGAGTGCAAATCCAGCAAAACAGAGCATCACTCCCTGTTATATGTATTATACAATAGAACATAAACAGAATGAAAGCAGGGGTTCCCTTGCTGGTTTCCCACATTGGTACTAACCTGACTTCAAACCGATCTGGCAGCACCGATACAATGTGGACAGGTGCGTATCTGTTTTTTGTATATAAATACAAGACAAAAAAGGGGGACCAGTCGCACACTGTGAAAAACCAAAATAAATTCTACCTAAAAAATATAAATGGAGGTTTTAGGTAGAATGTATTTTGTTTTTTCACAGTGTGGGACTGGTCCCCCTTTTTGTCTTGTGTGTGTGTGTGTGTGCGCGTGTGTGTGTGTGTATATATATATATATATACATATATATATATATATATATATGTATATATATATATATATATTTTTTTTTTTTTTTAAATTTTGGAAAAAAATATATATATACGGTATATATTTTTTTACAAAATAGAAATAAAAAATTGCTTTATGCCTGAGACTCATTGTAGAGTTTGCAGTATTTATTAGAACTAATCTGTGTTATATGGTGACTTGTCAATCCTTTTTCTGCGGGAGACAAGGTCATTATAATAAAAACCTGCAGTTCTGGCTTCTTTTCTGTCTATAGTTTGCGTGTGGATGTGTGGGGGGACGGGGTAATACATGGCTACAATTTATAGTCTCATAAAGTGAACATCACAGATGGTGAATGCTGGACTCATCCGGTGTCGATCCCGCACAAACTGGCCGTGATGTGAGGGATTCACGCTATATACCTGTTTTGAAATGAATGGGTAAATATACTGCGGCCAAATGTTTAGACGCCAACCAAGCGCCATCTGTACTTGTATCCTGTGTCCATGTGTGCTTTGATTTTCTTCTCATATAGTAATTAGCTTCTTTTTTTCTTTTTCTCTCAGCCGTTGTAAAAAAAAGACAATAACTTTTTAATAAAGTAAAATCCCTTCAAGGGAGTAGCTACTAAATATAGTGAGAATCAAATTGCCCTGTGTCCACCTCCTCCATTCGCGGTTCCTCTTTTGATTAGTTGACCTGGCGCGATGGCACCAGACCGTCATGCCACAATGATGACATCACATCAGGTCAGCTAATCAGAAGATCTGAGGACTTATCAGGTGAGAGACAGGTCACAGGGCTCCTATCCAGCAGACGCATCTCACCATCTTTGATAGCTATCCTCAATAGGAGGCACTGGAGACACAGCTTTCTCTCTTCTGGAGGAGGACAAAGGCATTGCCCCTGCTCTAGCTGGCCATCTCAAGTAGATCTATATTAAAGGCTTCTAACCCAGCCAACAAGTACCCTACTCTGCGCTGATGAGGTGTAATAACCTCAAAACAGATATCTTCTTAATGTAGATACCTTTACTTTGTGGTGGAAACTCTCTACGCCAACTGGGATCCCCCAAAAACTGGACCTACACCAAAGACTGCTAACCCAGCCAACTGGTAACCTTAAGGGGGCTTTACACGCTGTGACATCGCTAATGCGGAGTCGTTGGGGTCACGGAATTTGTGACGCACATCCGGCCGCATTAGCGATGTTGCTGCGTGTGACACCAATGAGCGATTTTGCATCGTTGCAAAAACGTGCAAAATCGCTCATCGGTGACATGAGGGTCCATTCTCGATTATCGTTACTGCAGCAGTAACGATGTAGTTCGTCGCTCCTGCGGCAGCACACATCGCTATGTGTGACGCCGCAGGAACTAGGAACCTCTCCTTACCTGCCTCCCGGCCGCTATGAGGAAGGAAGGAGGTGGGCGGGATGTTCCGGCCACTCATCTCCGCCCCTCCTCTTCTATTGGGCGGCCGCTCAGTGACGTCGCTGTGACGCTGCATGGACCGCCCCCTTAGAAAGGAGGCGGTTCAACGGTCACAGCGATGTCGCTGGGCAGGTAAGTATGTTTGACGGGTCTGCGCAATGCTGTGCGGCACAGGCAGTGATTTACCCGTGTCGCACAACAGATGGGGGCAGGTACCCACGCTAGCGATATCGGGACCGATATCGCAGCGTGTAAAGTAGCCTTAACTCTGCTCTTATGAGGGGTAGGAACCTTGAAACAGATGTCTACATGTAGCTACCTTATATTTTTGGATGGAGGAAATGCCCTATGACATCTAGGAGTCCCATAAGGAAATACAGTACCTACAAGACACACACCAAAGGCCTCTAACCCAGTCAACCAGTACTTTAACTCTGTGCTGATGAGGGGTAAGAGCCTCAAAAATGATATCTATATGTAGGTACCTTTTTGGTGGGGAGGAAATGTCCTATGCAAACTAGGGATCCCCATTAGGAAAACCAGTACCCCCAAGATAAACACCAAAAACCTCTAATGCAGCCTATTTCTGTGCTGATGAGGGGTAAAAAGTATGAAACAAATGTCTATTTGTAATTATCTGTTAATGGGGGGAGACTTCCTACACCCCATAAAAGCACCTTAAAGTGTCAGATGTTGACTTCAAGGGCAGCTGTCACATGGAGTTTTACACAAAACGCGACGACTGCCATGATGGCATCAGACGCTGTTCATTTTGCAGTTTCTGACACTCAGCCCAATGGTTTCTCTGGTGTTTCTGTTCTACACAGGCAGCCTCGGGAGTTGACCTGCTGTGTGCTCAGTCACAGACAGGGTAGCAAGAGTTAACCTATGCTAGCCTGCTTGTTAAACTTAAGGCATCACATGTTGTAAGGAAGCCAGTGACTTCTGCTCATCTCATTTTTAGGCTGGAGGAAATCTACCTATGCCAACTATAGTTTATGCTGTGTTGGTCTGTGAGTTATGGTGTCCCAGACTTGCCGGAGAAAGAGTTGTTTTGTGCTTGGTGTTGTTGTGGAGTTACCCATTGTCTTATTGTTTCCACTTTACACTTGATTTCTTCCTTATCACTTATTGTCTAATACCTCTGTGTGACATGGTTCTGGTTTCCCCTGTTTGTCTATTTCTGGGGGTTAAATCTCACTTCTGTCCCTGCCCCCAGGGCAGACTCAGGGCTGTCAGGAGCAGGGCCAGAAAAGCGACTCAGCCATTACCACTGTTAGGGGTATCTCTGAGAATAGGGATAACACTAGCCTGAGGGTCAGTTTAGGGGCCCCGGTTTCCCCATTGCCCCATGTGACAGCACCTACCTCCAATACATGGTATTGCTTTCTTTCTTTTGAAGGAGAGCTAATTTGCATCCATATCCCTTGTGTACTAATATTCAATTTTATTTATTTTTCAGGAGCTAAGAAATCTCCTTTCTTGAGATTTTACTTTACGGAAAAGTATGAGAACACAAGAGACCCTCAATCTTTGAATGTATTCGGCTTTTCCTTCTCTTGGGATGCTCATCATTTCAGCCACACTCTCTTAAAAGGAGCTGTCCACTCTTACAAGTGCTGAACCTGATAAGGAGGTTGTAAAGTTCTGGAATAAGAGCATAGATAGTTTTCAAGTTTTCGTAATAGGCTACAAAGGTTTTTAAATCGGTCACAATGGATGAAGCATTCAGAGATCGGACTGCTTTTATACGAGGGGCCAAAGACATTGCTAAGGAGGTTAAAAAACATGCGACCAAGAAGGTTGGAAAAGGCGTTGACAGGATGCAAGACGAGTACACAAAACGCTCCTACACTAGGTTTGAAGAAGACGATGATGACGATTATCAACCACAGGATGGCTACTACCGCGGCGACACCCTGAATGATGACGAAGGAGGCTCCAGTGATGCCACAGAAGGTCATGATGAGGATGATGAAATTTATGAAGGAGAGTATCAAGGAATCCCCAGAGCAGACTCCATGAAAGGAGACAACCTCATTGACAACCAGCAGCTTGTAACTGAGTTTAAAGACTTTGAAGATTTAGAAGGTCAGAAAAAGAAGGACAAGGAAGAGCTGGCCCAACAATATGAGATGATCCTGCAAGAATGTGGACATGGAAAATTTCAGTGGACTCTTTATTTTGTTCTCGGACTAGCTCTCATGGCTGATGGGGTAGAAATTTTTGTAGTTGGGTTCGTTTTGCCAAGTGCGGAGAAGGACATGTGTTTGTCAGACTCAAACAAAGGCATGCTGGGTAAGTCCCTTCTTCTTCTGAATTATACTTCACTGGTAATTGGAGAAATGTATCAATGCTATCGTAAGATGCACTCAGTTTTTGCAAAACCTCGGATGTCCACTTAAGCCCGCTTTACACGCTGCAATGTATCTTACAATGTGTCGGCGGGGTCACGTCGTAAGTGACGCACATCCGGCATCGTAAGGTACATTGCAGTGTGTGACAGGTACGTGCGATTGAACGGTAAAACGTTCAACCCATGCTTGTCATTCATTCCTCATGAATTGAACGTCAGGTTGTTCATCTTACCCGTGGTAGCACACAACGCAGTGTGTGACACCCCGGGAACGATAAACAGATCTTACCTGCGTCCTGCGGCTCCCGGCCGGTAATGCGGAAGGAAGGAGGTGGGAGGGATGTTTACGTCCCGCTCAGCTCCGCCCCTCCGCTTCTATTGGCCGGCTGCCGCGTGGCGTCGCTGTGACGCCGAACATCCCTCCCACTCCAGGAAGTGGATGTTCGCCGCCCACAGCGAGGTCATATGGACGGGTAAGTACGTGTGACGGGGGTTAATCGTTTGTGCGGCACGATCAACAAATTGAACGTGCCACACATACGATGGTGGTGTTGCAAATCGCATACGATATCGTATGCGAAATTGCAACGTGTAAAGCAGGCTTAAGGGATGCTGTATGAAGGAGTATTGATGTCAGCAAGGCATTTAACTGTTTTAGGTGCAGTGAACTGTTTGCAAAGTAGAGCATCTAGAAGTGTTTAATAAAGGTTACAATATTGACATAAATCCTGTTTAATGAAACCCTCAAAATTCCTAAAAGTTGTATAACTATAATATTTTCTCTTCCACTTTAGAAAATTATTTTTCTTTGGTTCAAAGGGTTTATTAATAGGGATGATCGAATACCG
Organism: Anomaloglossus baeobatrachus; assembly: GCF_048569485.1. Lineage (NCBI taxonomy): Eukaryota > Metazoa > Chordata > Amphibia > Anura > Aromobatidae > Anomaloglossus > Anomaloglossus baeobatrachus. The sequence continues at coordinate 92,221,780 of NC_134364.1, read as the reverse complement.
CATATTCGGCAACGCCCATATTCGCCGAATAGGTCGCCACTGTTCGACGATTTGGGAATATTCGATGCGCAATGCAAGTCTATGGGAAACCCGAATAGTTGCTGAATAGCAACTATTCGGGCTTCCCATAGACTTACATTGCGCATCGAATATTCGCATAGCGGCGAACTAGTCGTCAGATATTCGCGAAGCCGAATATTGCAGAATATTTGTGATATTCGATCATCCCTATTTATTAACAATGAATGTCTTCCTGCTAAATAGAAGTGATTGGCTGTAATCTGAGAGAAAACTTGTTTAGTTTCCCTGTAGTGCCCCCACAGGAAAACTGAGGTATTACACAGTGTCCATTCATAATAAAATTATATTGATTGGCTGCACAGTCATGTAACATTGTTTATGCAGGTAGCCAAGAAGCAGAGCCAATACAAATAAATATATATATCTTTTTTTATACAGCAGTTTGGGGCCATAATTAAAAGCATGTCAAGTAGTGGACAACCCCTTTAACTCCCTATTTGGGTATATAAAAGTAGGTTTTCTAAACTGGATCCCCCTTTAAACATCGTATAGAAGAGATTCTCGATCACCAGTAAGTATTCTGATGAGGATAGAAGCATAAAACATAAATCATCATCCCTGGTAATGAGGATGAATTCCCACAGTACCACTTCTAGCAGTCTCCTTCAAACAACCTTCAGATCCTTCCTGGGAGATCTACAAATCTGAGCTCCTAGGAGGGGGAAATTCATTGATCCGTCAGAAACCTCCATTACTAACAGCTTTCTTCATCGATTCTTTCTTTACTCAGGAGGTCCTGATTTCCTTCAGGCATTAATAACAACCCCAGTTCCTACATCTTGGCACAGGCTTCGGGTTGTACACGGTGGCGGCGACACATACATAAGGGAGGTGGAGAGAAGTCGTTCTCATTTCTTGCAGCTATGAAGGAGAGCAGCTCATTGATACATTGGTTACGGTGGCGTTGCTTAGCACAATGTATGAGCCTGGGCTGAAAATCAAAGAATGAAGCCGGCTTTGATGTGAGCTTGAAATTAATTGATTTCAAACATAAATGATGGTTTCTTTTTAAAAGGGATCTCCAAAATTAGAGAATCATGGCCACCTAATTCCATGGACAGTGCCTCCGCTGTCCATGAGTTGTGTATACCGTAGTATTATAGTTCATTTCTATAATGTGGATAGGGCTGAGCTGCAAAATCACACAGAATATGAGTGGTGGTCGCAGATGCACATTACCGCCCTATTCTTCGTCTATAGGAGAGGTGGTCGCACACGCTCACTACCGCCCCAGTCAGCGTCTATAGGAGAGGTGGTCTCACTAACACACTACTGCCCCAGTCACCTTCTATAGGAGAGGTGGTCGCACACACTCACTATTGCCCCATTCACCATCTATAGGAGAGGTGGTCGTACACACTCCCTACCGCCCCATTCACCATCTATAGGAGAGGTGGTCGCACAAGGTCAGTACTTTCCCAATAACCGTCTATAGGAGAGGTAGTCACATACACCCACTACCACCCCTTTCACTGCCTATAGAAGAGATGGCCGTACACGCTCACTACTGCTCCAGTCACCGTGTAAAGAAGAGGTGGTCGCATAAGCTCAGTACCTCCCCAGTCACCGTCTATAGGAGAGGTCGCCTCACTCACTACTGAACCAGACACAGTCTATAGGAGAGATGGTCGCACACGCTCACTACCACCCCAGTCACCGTCTATAGGAGAGATGGTCACACACGCTTACTACCGCCCCAGTCACAGTCTATAGAAGAGGTGGTCGAACGCACTCACTACCACCCCAGTCACCGTCTATAGGAGAGGTGGTCATACACACTCACTACGGCCCCTTTCACTGTTAATAGGAAAGAAAGTCGCACATGCTTACGACAACCCCAGTCACCATCTATAGGAGAGATGGTCACACATGCTTACGACCACCCCAGTCACCATCTATAGGAGAGATGGTCGCCCATGCTTACTACCACCCCTGTCACCATCTACAGGAGAGCTAGTCACACAAACTCACTACTAGAGATGAGCGGTGTTCGAATCGAGCCGTTCGCCAATTTCAAATTCAAGTTGTTTTTGGCGATGTTCGACGAACTCGAAAGATTTGCTTCACGTTCGACCGTTTGAGTTATCGTTCGGTAATGGTTCGATCACCAAAAGCGTAGCTAGTTACCAGCTGGCTTTTCACTGTAATACTGTCAGTCACTGTTAATAATGATATTATCAAAATTCAGTGTAGTATAGTGTGTGGAGGGGGGGGACGGGATTTAGATCAGTGCTGCTGAGTGCTGCAAGAATGGCGATCGCCATTTTTTTTTTCCCTAACAGCACGTACAGTGGGGTGGGCCAGGCTGTCAGCCAATCACAGACACACACACAGCAAAGTGGATTTTTGCCAGACAAGCAAGGGCATGTTTCATTGGCTGTGCATGTCACATGTCCTTGCCCTATAAGACCCGGCCATTTTCCCCATCGCCGCCATTATCTCAGTGCTGCGGGTGTGTGTCAGTCACCGCTCCCGCTGCTGTGGGCGCTATACACTTGAAGAGTGCAATTTACACATCGGTTTAGGGATTAGGGTCTACTTGTAATTTCAGCCCTTTTCAGGGCTAGATTATAGCAGTTCATAGCCATTTTTGCTAGGCAGGTCTGTGCCAGTGCTGTGCAAGGGTTTTTCACAGCGTCTGTCTAAATCAGCTCAGGCAATTCTTTGGGGCATAGTATCAGTGTCTGTGATAGTCAATAACGTACCACTGCTGTCAAGAAAGCTACACCACCTCTCCATTTCTACTAGCCATTTTTTAACTGCAGGTAGTCCAGGCAATTATTTAGGGCATAGTATCAGTGTCTGTGAAAGTCAGTGACGTACCACTGCTGTCAAGAAAGCTATACCACTTCTGCATTCTACACCACCTCTCCATTTCTGCTATCCAATTTTTAACTGCAACAGTATCCAATTTGTTCATAAACAAAATGAGTGGCAAAAGGCCAGATGCTGGTGGAAAGGGGAACAGGCGTGTTGGAAAGGGAAAAAAAGTTTGTGTCCGTGGGGTAGGTGGTAAAGCAACAGTAACATCTGCTGAAGAAAGACCATCTTCCAGCCAAAGTAAGATGTCTACTACTTTCCGTGATCAATCTGATATGATTCCTTTGTTACGGAAACGACCATTGCTACCAAAGGTAGATGAGGCACAAAAACAGCAAATGCTTGAATGGCTCTCAAATCCTCCAAGTGGCCTCTCCTCCACCTCAACTTCAACATCCCAAAGACTCCAGTCCTCTGAGTTGTCACCCCAATCGCACTTGCTTTCTACCAGTTCTCAAGTCTCCACCCGCCCTGCAGAATATGGGGTAACAGAGATGGTTGAGTCTGCAGAGCTGTTCAAGTCACACTTTAGCCTGGGAATCGGAGGTCTGCTCCAAAGCTGCAGTGAGTCCAGACAAGGAAATGATCTGCACTGATGCCCAGAAGCTTTGAGTCAGATTTAGGCCCAGATGAAGAAAGTTCTGAGCATAATGTAGACCCTCATTCCCAAACTGTAACTCCTCTTGGTGGAGACAATGAGGAACATGCTGATGACGATAAGACTCAGATACCTGATTGGAATGACAACTTAAGTATTCGGTCACGGCAGGAGGAGGTTGGCTCTGAGGACGAGGGGAGTGCGAACACACAGGGTGATGATGAGGTTGTAGATCCCACTTACTGTCAACCCACAGTCAGGCAGTCGATGAGGTCAGCAGAGGAGGTGGAGGAGGATGCTACTGACAACGAGGTTAGGTTGCGCCTTCCTGGAGAGAGATGGAGTACTGGAAGCACATCAACAACTTCATCCTCAGCCACAACTCTGCCTCTGAGCAGAAGTCGGGGTGGCTCTGCAGGTCGCATGGGCTCTAAGCCTTGCCTAGCCTGGTCCTTTTTTGACATCGCAAAGGATCACCCAACTCATGTCATCTCTAAGATTTTTCGCCAATCTCTAAGGGGCACTTTGCACACTATGACATCGCAAGCCGATGCTTGCAATGCTGAGCGCGATAGTCCCCGCCCCCGTCGCAGCTGCGATATCATGGTGATAGTTGGCGTAGCGAACATTATCGCTACGCCAGCTTCACATGCACTCACCTGCCCTGCGACCCGCCTCCTTATTAAGGGGGCGGGTCGTGCGGCGTCATAGCGACGTCACACGGCAGGCGGCCAATAGAAGCAGAGGGGCGGAGATGAGCGGGACGTAAACATCCCGCCCACCTCCTTCCTTCCGCATAGCTGGCGTGAGCCCGAGGATGCAGGTAGGAGATGTTCCTCGCTCCTGCGGCTTCACACACAGCGATGTGTGATGCCGCTGGAACGAGGAACAACATCGTAACATCGGTCATTTCCAAATTATGGAAATAATCGAAGCTACACCGATATGATTACGACGATTTTGCGCTCGTTAATCGTATCAAAAAGGTTTTACACACTACGATATCGCCTGCGACGGCGGATGTGCGTCACTTTCAATTTGACCCCACCGACATCGCACCTGCGATGTCGTAGTGTGCAAAGTGCCCCTAAGTAGAGGCCAAAAACTCACTAGTTTGAATACTTCGTCCATGAACCGTCACATGGATATGAAGCATAAAGGCCCCGTCACACACAGAGATAAATCTTTGTCAGATCTGTGATTGCAGTGAAATCATGGACATATTGTTCCATTTGTACACAGCCACAAACCTGTCACTGATTGTCCACAATTTCACTGCAACCACAGATCTGCCGCAGATTTATCTCTGTGTGTGGCAGGGCCTTAAGTTGCAGTGGGAAGCTCACTGTGCTACAATTCGGCCTAGCGGAGCGGGCCAACCACCGTCTGTCCCTTCAAGTACATCCGTGTGCTCTTCATCCTCTGTGACTGTGGGGACAGCAGTCACACATACTTTTGGAAGCAGACCTTCCACTTCTTTAGGCTAGTTTCACACTTGCGTTGTTTTCCTTCAGTTGCAATCTGCCGTTTTGGAAAACAGCGGAATCCGTTAACGGATTCCGCTGCTTCCCATGGCCGATGCTGTGTTGCTTCCGCCGGGCGGAAGGAACGCAGCATGTAACGTTTTTTGAGCAGCGGAATCCTTAGGATTTCGCTGCGCATGCTCTCTCTGGCTACCTGCACACGTAACCACATCGGGTTACTAAGCAAAGCGTTTTGCTTAGTAACCCGATATTTATCCTGGTTACGTGTGCAAGGAGCCAGTTCTAAGCGATGTACGCTGGTAACCAAGGAAAATATCGGGTAACCAAGCAAAGTGCTTTGCTTAGTTACCCGATATTTACCCTGGCTACGTGTGCAGGGAGCCCGACACTTCCCCACTCGGCTCCGCCCCCTCCCGCACTCCACTCCGCATGTACACACGCACACACATGGACGCACACGCACACATCACCTGTTCCCAGCCATTCAGTCCCCGCGGCACTGACGTCCTCTGCGCCATGGTCCCGCTCGGCTCCACCCACTCCGCCCCTCGCACTCCGCCTCCCGCACACATTCTCGGTGGCCGAACGATCAGCTGATCACCCGGCGGCCGGCTGCTGTGAGCGATCAGCTGATCACTCGGCGACCGGCTGCTGTGAGCGATCAGCTGATGACCCGTCGACCGGCTGCTTTGAGCGATCAGCTGATCATCCGGCGACCGGCTGCTGTGAGCGATCAGCTGATCTCCTGGCAGCCGGGTGATCAGCTGATTGTTCACAATAGTCTGCCGCCGGTAAAACTGTAAATAAAAAAAAAAAGCAGATTCCGTTGTTTTGTATGATCCATTGCATCCGGTGTGCCACTATATGCAACACATCTGTTGCATCCGTCACACAACGCAATGCAACGGATACCGTTCAACGCAAGTGTGAAACTAGCCTTACCCGCAACAGGCAGTGTGATTGGCAGGTCGTCAGTTGTTTTGGAAGTGGAAACAGCTACTGGTGTTGAGCTCTCTGAGACATCGAGAGCACCACCTTTGGATGAAGGCAACATTATGTCTCCGCCTGCACTTTCCTCACAGACCAGCAGTTTACCAGGGACACCCTATTCAACGCCGTCTCAGCACAGTAGCCAGCCCTCAGTCCCTCAGATGTGGACAAGTAAAAGACCATTTCCTCCTAGCCATGACAAAGCTAAGAGGTTGACTTTCAACATCTGCAAGCTGTTGGCTACAGAAATGCTGCCTTTCTGCCTGGTGGACACACAGGACTTTCGAGACCTTATGTCTGTTGCAGTGCCCCAGTACCAGATGCCCAGTCTCCACTACTTCTCCAAGAAAGGTGTGCCTGCGCTACACCAGCATGTCGCACACAACATCACCGCTTCCTTGAGAAACTCTGTGGGTGACAGGGTGCATTTCACTACAGATACTTGGACCAGTAAGCATGGACAGGGGCGTTACATGTCACTGACTGGGCACTGGGTAACTATGGTGAGAGATGGAGAAGGGTCTGCTGTATAAGTCTTGCCGTCCCCACGAGTTGTGCGTCAATCCTCTGTATGTAGAAGTTCCTCAACTTCTTCTGCCTCTTCCACCTCGTCTGGGTCCTCCACCTCCGCCCAAAGCCTGTTTGGTCAGGCCACCCGCATTGCAACTGCACACAAGGAATCAAGCACACCTCCTTACTATGCTGGCAGCAGAGCTCAACGGCATCAGGCGGTCTTTACGTTGAAATGTCTGGGAAATGTGAGTCACACCGCTGATGAGTTGTGGTCAGCTCTGGAGACCGCGTTTCAGCAATGGTTGTCTCCACTCAACTTGCAGCCAGGGAAGGCCGTGTGCGACAATGCTGCAAACCGGGGTGCGGCCCTTCGCCGGGGCAATGTGACACACGTGCCTTGTATGGCTCATGTGTTGAATTTTGTTGTCCAGCAATTTTTAACCCACTATCCCGACCTACATGGGTTTCTGCAGAGGGCACGGTCACTATGTGCTCACTTCTGCCGTTCACACCACGCAGCTGAACGACTTCCATCGCTCTAGAAGTCTTTCGACCTGCCGGTTCACCGGCTGAAATGCGATGTGCCGACACACTGGAATTCGACTCTACACATGTTGCAGCGACTGTGGCAGCACCGCCGAGCCCTGGTGCAATACGTTATGACGTATAGCCTGGGCCAACGAGATGCAGAGGTGGGGAAGATCTCGCTGCTGGAGTGGTCTCAGATCAAAGACCTATGCATCCTTCTTTCGACATGGCGACGAAGATGTTTAGCGCTGACGATGCCATTATCAGCATGACAATTCCAGTCATTTACATGCTGGAGCACACTCTAAACAGTATTCGGAGTCAGGTGGTGGGACAAGAGGATGAGGAGGAAGTACTGGAGGATTCATATGCGGAAGGGATACCAAGATCTACACGGTCCAGACAGTCAGCAGCACCAAGGCGGCAGGCATGGGACGGTGGGGGAGAAGGATTAACAAGGGCGCATGGTAGCAGCCAAACTGTTGAGGAAGGTGCAGGAGCCCAGGAAGAAATGAAGGACGAACTGGCGATGGGCATGGAAGACTCAGCAGATGAGGGCGACCTTGCTCACATTTCTGTTGTGCGAGATTGGGGGGAGATGTCAGAGGAAGGAAGCACGGTTATCACCTCGCCGACACAAACACAGCAAGGACTTGGTCCGCATGGATGTGCAAGACACATGAGCGCCTTCTTGCTGCACTAAAAAAAAAAAATCTTTATTTTTATATAGCGCTAACCTATTCCACAGCGCTTTACATACATCAGGAACACTGTCCCTATTGGGGCTCACAATCTAAAGTCCCTATCTGTATGTCTTTGGAGTGTGGGAGGAAACCGGAGTACCCAGAGGAAACCCACGCAAACACTAGGAGAACATGCAAACTTCTTGCAGATGGTGTCCTTGGTGGGATTTGAACCCAGGACTCCAGTGCTGCAAGACTGCAGTGCTAACCACTGAGCCACCATGCACTACCTACAACATGACCCTCGCATTGTCAGAATTCGAAGTCATGCTGACTACTGGGTTGCCACACTCTTAGATCCCTGGTACAAGTCAAAATTTGGCGAAATAATTCCTGCCATAGAAAGGGACGCACGTATGCAGGAGTATCAGCAGAAGCTGTTACACAATATGAGATTGGCTTTTCCACTAAACACCAGTGCTGCACAGAGTGAATCTCACAGTTCTAACTTGCCAACCATGGGACTGTCGAGTCATCATCAGTCAAACTGTACCAGCAGCACTGTATCTGGTGGTAACAGCAATTTTATGGAATCGTTTCATGGATTTCTTTAGAACATCCTTTGCAAGGCCACAAGACACAAGACGTCTGACACATAGTCAACGCCTGGAGAGGATGATACAGGATTATCTCCAAGTGAATATCGATGCCATGACTGTGCAACTGAAGCCTTGCTCATTTTGGGCTTCCAACCTGGACAAATGACCTGAGCTCGCCACTTACGCCTTGGAGATCTTGTTGTGTCCCGCAGCCAGCGTTCTCTCAGAACGTGTCTTCAGTGCTGCTGGGTGTGTGCTGACAGAAGAGGACACACGTCTGTCCAGTGACAATGTGGACAGACTAACATTCATCAAGATGAACAAGTCATGGATCCACAAGGACTTTTCTACCCCTGTGTCACCCTGGGGAGAGTAAAGGCCTGTGGTTTTTTGATTGTGCTTTAGGCAAATAAACCTGTCAAGTTTGCAACTGTGGGACAATTGATGCCACTTAAGTGGTGTCTGTGTGGCCCAATTTTTTGGAAAAAATGGAGACTCTTGTTGGAGTCCCCTCGCTGTGATTTTAATGATTTTAGAAGGGCATGACATGCCTATATCTGTGTCTTCTCCTCCTTTTACTCGTCCAGCTCTTTTGTTTCAGCATGAGTATATGTACTTGTCACTTTTCCATGTGTTTTGTGGTGTCTTCTGAGTTGTTTGTCACCTTTTAGACACCTTAAAAGGTGTTTTCTCTTGTTTTCAATGGGGTTCTTAGGTGCACGTCGAACGTTTGACGAATACACCCGCCGTTCGATGAACCAAACCGAACTCGAACACTAGGGGGGTGGCTCATCTCTAATCACTACCGCACCTTTCACTGTCTATAAGAGCAGTGGTCACACACACTCACTATGGCCCTTTTCACTGTCTATGGCCGAAAACACACTTCCGCATAAAAGACACACGTGTGACACGGTCCGTTTTTCGGGTCCGTGTTCCGTTTTTTATGGGTGTTTTTCCGGTACGTTTGTCATCCGTGTGATGGCGTATGCTATCCGTGTGTGCATGTAAAATGTCCGTGTGTGCGTGTAAAATGTACGTGTATGTGTACGTGGAATGTCCGTGTGTAATGTCCGTGTGTGTGATGTAAAATGTCGTTGATACATGTCGGCTGACAGCAGACAGAGTTTCGCGATGAGAATGAACTCTGTCTGTGTCGCGTACTGATTAGCGGTCACCCGTGAAGGACTCACCGGTGACTGCTAATCCCCTGAGTGACTGAAGTTAGCAGCGCGATTAGCGCTGCCGTCACTCAGGTTACCCGCGGCTAGCTGGATCCTCCCCCCGAGACCGCAACTCACCTGTGACTTCATCGCTGTCACTCGGGCGACTTGTTGTCACAGGTGGAGGATCCAGTGGTGGCCGCGAGTAACCTGAGTGACAGCTCAGCTGATCGCGCTACTCACCTCAGTTGCTGCGTGGAGGTGACAGGAGCGGCGGTGTCTGATGCAGCTCCTGCCACCTTCATGTAGCTGAGCTGGAAGCGACGCGGGACCTCCGTGGATTACGCCGGACATGGATGGGTATTTGGGGCATAATAAATTGGTGAACGAGGGTATTTGTTATTGTTTATTATTTCAAATAAAGGATTTTTTCACTGTGTGTGTTTATTAACTTTAACTTGCCGGTTAATCATTGGGGGTGTCTCATAGATGCCTGCAATGATTAATCTTGGACTTATTGGCAGCTATGGGCTGCCATTAATACCTTATTACCCCGGATAATATCGGGAAGAGCCGGGTAGAGTCCCAGAACTGTTGCATCTATTGTATGCGGCAATTCTGGGCGGCTGCTGGCTGATATTGTTAGGCTGGGGGGCTCCCTATAACGTGGGGCTCCCCATCCTGAGAATACCAGCCTTCAGCCGTATGGATTTATCTTGGCTGGAATAAAAATTGGGGGGGACCGCAAGCCGTTTTTTTTAATTAATTATCTATTTATTTCACTGCACACCGCCCACCGGCTGCTGTGATTGGGTGCAGTGAGACAGCTGTCACTCAGCGTGTGGGCGTGTCTCACTGCAACCAATCATAGGCGCCTGTGGGCGGGGGAAGCAGGGAATAGCAGATTGATTAATGAGCGGCCGGAATTTTCAAATGAATTGAAGCCGCGTATTTTCGGCATAGCTGTTCCTCACCGCGCTGGTGATCGGGGATTGTTAAGTATGAGTCGGGGGAAGAAAAAGACCGAGCGCAAATGTAAGTATGACTGAGAACAGCAGAAAAAAAGGTAAGTAGAGTGACTTTAAAAAAAAATAAAAAGAAATAGATCGCTCGTTTAAAAACGCACACTGACGAAACGTGCTGACCACGGACATACTCCGTGTGCGGTCCGTGCAGGCACGGACCCATAGACTATAGCGGGTCCGTGTCTGCGTGCTGCCGGCCAAAAACGGACATGTCGTCCGTGTAGAAAACCGCACACACGTACTTACGACACGGACACACGTTCCATGTGATTTTACGTGTGTGTGCCATCTACCATAGAGTAACATTGGTCTCCGTGTCTCCGGTACGTGCAAAAACGTACCAAACACGTACCGGAGGCACGGATGTGTGTTGCAGGCCTATAGGAGAGACTGCTCCCCATGTGTCCCCGCATGTGCCCTTACTTACTCTGGTAAGCCCCACTCTGGTTTTTGTGCTGTGGTGATGTTACATGTAATTGCTGGCTTACTATGTATGGACATTTTTTTTTTTTTTTTTTGTGATCCTGTCCTGTATATTATCCTTCTGGAAGTCAGCTGGCTATCCTGAATGTCTTCACTTGATGACCCAGCGCTCACCACTATGGGGAATTAAGTGTACCACCTATATCATTGTATGTACCTTTGCAACATGCGGCTTCACATGGGGATTTAATCGCCTCTCTCTGTCTTAACCTGCTCTTAAAACACTGTTATTGTCTATACCCTTGTTATACTTTGTGTCTGACCAATTAAAAATAAAAAACTTTTTTTATGTGCACTAGCGCTGTTGATTGGTGACTATGTGATTATGGGGTATAGTGTTCATTAGGCAAATTTAAAGACTTCTGTCTCCGTTTTCATCTATAGGAGAGAAGGTTGCACACGCTCACTACCACCCCAGTCACACAGGAATTTTTAAGATCTCTGATTACAGTCCAGTGAGTAGAAAAATGTGTATTTGTTACATATATAAAATTGCTTACAGTTGAAGGTTTGATACAATTGTATCCAGAACAGACAATAACACAAGCAGCACAAATAGCTCTCCTGTTCTGTTAGGCGCCGCTCACATCAGCGGTATTTTGCCACAAAGCCGAATCCGTTACAAATGCTTTTCTGTTCCATTAATTTCCAATGGAATTGCGGCAAGAAGCGGTCACATGCGGTTGCGTGTCATAGAAAACCGCATGTGACCGCATCTTGCCGCGATTCCGTTGGAAAAGAATGGAACTGAAACGGATTTGTAACGGATCAGGCTTTGCGGCAAAATACCGCTGATGTGAGCGGCGCCTTAGTTTGCTACAATAGATCAGGCTGCTGACTAGGGAGATCAGATAGATACAATAGTAGCTTTTCAAGGTCAGTGTTTGTTGTCAGTGAAAAGAAATTATTTTATTTACAACAAGAGACTGCTCAGCTACAATTGTATCTAGTCTAGACTGCAGACTATAGCATTGTAGCAAACTTTCACAACATGAGATAAATGTAACATTGCTGATGAACTCGGCTCAAGAGAGGATTTTCTAAATTGTAGCTGTAAAATATGTCCATATTTCTATACAGGTGCTGATGTAAACAAGGAGTCTATTCGCTGAAGGAAAGCAGAGACCTTGAAATTGTTACATTAGGGATCTCATTACTCTGCAATTAGCCGGATTTATATAAAATGATGGCATGAAACCACATATTTAGTTAAGGGCAGCCCTTCCCCAGCCTTTAATAGCTGTTGACAGAGAGTAATAGCTTAAATTTCAGTAACCATGTTCGTAAAATTAAAGATATCTCATATGCAATGAGTATTACGTATAACACTGACAGTGGCGGGTGCGCACAGGTTTCTGAGTGAATATAACCCCCCCCCCAGAATACATTGCTTTTTCCCCATTTATAAAGGACAAGCATTTTCTATGGAAATAGCCATTTCGCAGCCTCTTTTCTGCCCGCTCGCTTCAAAAGACAGCTCAGCCGGGAGCATGTCCAACAGCTTGGAAAGTTACCGCCGGCTGCGGGCAAGAACAAATCCATCCATACACCCACACAGAAATCTAAGTGACGAGCGAACGCGAAGGAACCTCTGCAAATCGGATGGACGTGGAGCAGCGAGAGTGGAAATGACTGATCCGGAGAAACTAGGTCATCATCTATAGGATGCCTCAGCACAATGCCGCCTGCTCACTAGAGCATCGCCTGCTTCCCCGCCATCATTTCCTCAAATCATCAAGTCATGATGTTCTTCTACATCACATTCCAAAATATGGCTCAAAAAAACTGCGCAAGAGGGGCACGGAGGTTGTGGTCATCGTTATACAGTAGCTTCACGCTCTTATCCGCAATCTTGTCTTTCGCAAGTTTAAGGCCCAGTCACACAAAACGACTTACCAGCGATCCCGCGATACGACCTGATAGGGATCGCTGGTAAGTCGCTGGTGAGATATCACACAGTCAGATCTTACCAACGACGCAGTAACGATCAGTGACCTGTATAACGATCTCGGGGGTGGTGGGACCCTGTTAGGAGGTCGTTGGTAGGCGTCAAACACAGCGATGCGTCCTGCCCAGCAGGACATCGCCTTTGAAGAAAATGGTCCGGACCATTCGGCAACGACTAGCGATCACACAGCAGGGGCCTGATCGCTGGTAGGTGTCACACATAACGAGATCGCTGGCGAGATTTTTGCTACGTCACAGAAACTGTGACTCAGCAACGATCTCGTTAGCGATCTCGTTGTGTGTGACGGGGCCTTAACACTCTCTTATCCTGAAATCCTCTGTGCTGCTGGATAGCCAAGCACTTTCCACTGAACATGTTAAGTCCCAGTTATTTCCTCATATTTTGGCTCAGAATCATTATCAGCATGAGTGGACAGGATGGTGGTGTACTGAGGGATCAGAGATGTAATAAACAGCAGCACAGAGCATTTCAGCAGTGCTTCTTTATGTATTGGTTGCCAGATCAAGGCAATCTTTATTTCTGGGACTTCTATGGAGTTTAATAGGTCCCTCATCATGCAAAGTGAAAACGAGGAGAGAACTTGAAGCCGGACCAGGACAACTCAGTGCGGAAGAGTTAATGTGGCTGCTGCATTCCCTATCTCAGCTTTTATGCAGGCTATGGTAGTGCCTTCGGGTTGGCTGCTCTATAACATGTGATGTGAAAGCTGCAAGGCCAGGCCTGAGGTCATGTCATCCTTCTTTTGCTGAGACACAAATTGTTCAAATCCAGAAAATTTCATAAAATTCCCCAGGATGTCGATTTGCATCTAATGGATTCCCACTTCTCTAGTAGTGAAGATACTTGGCAGTATCCACACGAATTGGCGTTTTGCATCACACACTTTTTCCCCTCCTCACAATCCAGTTGTCAAAATAAAAGCTGCGTACCAACATTAACTGCGTATTAATCGCGCCAAGAAGGATGTAAACACGAGCTGCAAAGGCGAAATGAAGAGGAAAGTCTGCGAGCAGACAGAGAGCAGTCACGACGCCGGCTACCTGCACACTTATTAACACACTCAGTAATTACAGCGATCAGGCGGGAGCTGGGATTGTTTCTAAATCAGCTCCTCCAGACCCGATGACTGGGTGCGCTTGTCATCTGCATCCTGTCACTGACACAGGCCGGGGAGACAGAATGATTACTGAGTTTGCCATGGAGATGAAGTTTGAAAGGCCTGATAAAGAGCGATCCAGAGCGCTATCCAGGCAGCCTGCGCTCCGTTAGGGCTCATTATCTCAGTAAATTGCTAGCTTCAGAAAGGAGACTGTTCGATTGATGGGCTGTGAAATTTGTGCAGTCTAGAAAGCTGTATGTACCTGCAAATCTACTGTGTTCTGAGGCCAAAAAGTTTACATGTATAGCACAACATACTACTGATCTGGAGATACAACCAGAATTATGTTCCAGAGCTGCACTCACTATTCTGCTGCTGCAGTCACTGTGTACATACATTACATTACTTATCCTATACTGCTCTTGAGTTGCATCTAGGGATGACTGAATACTTCGATTATTCGGCTTCGCAAATATTTTCCGAATACCTCGCCGCTTTTCGCAAATATTCGATGCGCAATGTAAATCTATGGGAAACCCGAATAACAACTATTCGGTACTATTCGGACTTCCCATAGACTTACATTGCGCATCGAATAGTCGAATAGCGGCAAGGTATTTGGAAAATATTCGCAAAGCCGAATATTTGAGGTATTCGATCATCCCTAGTTACATCCTGTATTATACTCCAGAGCTGCACTCACTATTCTGCTGGTGCAGTCACTGTGTACATACATTACATTAGTTATCCTGTACTGATCTTGAGTTACATTCTGTATTATACCCCAGAGCTGCACTCACTATTCTGTTGGTACAGTCACTGTGTACATACATTACTTACTGTATACCGATCCTGAGTTACATCCTGCATTATACTCCAGAGCTGCACTCACTATTCTGCTGGGGCAGTCACTGTGTACATACATTACATTACTTATCCTGTACTGATCTTGAGTAACATTCTGTATTATACCCCAGAGCTGCACTCACTATTCTGTTGGTACAGTCACTGTGTACATACATTACTTACTGTATACCGATCCTGAGTTACATCCTGCATTATACTCCAGAGCTGCACTCACTATTCTGCTGGTGCAGTCACTGTGTACATACATTACATTACACTACTAATCCTGTACTGATCCCAAGTTACATCCTGTGCTATACCCTAGACCTAAACTCGCTATTTATCACCCCATTTTCTACCATTAAGGGTGCTTTACACGCTGCGACATCGCTAGCGACCTCGTTAGCGATGTGACACGCCAGATCGCACATACAATTTGACAAGATCGCACATGTGACCGGCGCTATATATATATATATATATATATATATATATATATATATATGTCACGCTCCCCGTGTCCCAGCACCACTCCTTACCCACTGATCCAATCCATGTGTCCACCAGTCATGGCTGCCGCTCCCGCTCCTGCTCCCCTGAGTCATGCTCCTGGTCTCAGGAGTCTGACTTTGAGTATTGGCCTCAGGATTCTGTATAGGACCGGGCCGCGCCCACTCTCCTGGTCTTATAGGCCCAGCACACCTGCAGCAGGAAATGACATGAGGCTGTGCTGGGTATATAAGACTTGCCTTTCCATAGGGGCGTTGCCTGATCAACGTGTCCTTTAGCTTGTCTTTAGAGCTAGATGCTCAGGTCCCCTTGTGCTCTCTCCTGTGACTGTTTGTCTTTTGCTACCGGGTACCTGTGCCTGTTTCCTGCAGTATCCTATAGAACTCTGTGATCCTGCTGACCCGGTTATAACCGTCCCGGCCACGTCAGTGCTCCGGCTGCCGTGTACTCTGCCACCTGGTGGCGTACTCGGTCCAGTGGATCCACCTCCTGGGCTTACCAGTCCTCTCAGCCCTGACAATATATAAATGACCTATGTGTGATCTTGGCAAATCTTAGCTGCGATCTGGCGTGTCACATACCTAACGAGATAGTTAGCGATGTCGCAGCGTGTAAAGCACCCTTTAGACCCATCTTTTTTCATGCCATACAGAATTGTTTTCTCCCTGCCCCGGCTTCCCCCAAACCATGGCATAGCTAAGAATTCATAGTGCCCACAGCAGAATTAATCCCACGTCCTCTGCTGCTGACTCAGAAGCCCCAGCTGCTTATTAGAGTCCCTGGAAACCCTCCCCTGACAGCAAGGCGGACAGGAATGGCAGCGTACGAAGCCTCTGGCGTGGATTGAGTTAATAGTGCGCCATCCCCTCTCCAGCCTTACGTGCATTCGTCTTGTAATTTTCCCTCCTGATTACATATTTATGTGGATATCCTCTAGTGGATTTTAAGTTGGGAAGCAAATATTTAACGTTAAATAATATTTCCATGTTTTATTTATCTAAGATTTTAATTTCAGGATGTGTGTGAATAAAACATTGCACGAGATTTCCGAAGAGCAATGTGGTTGATATGTTATAGTAACGTTATAGTAACGTAGGCGCAGGTCCGAAATGATCCATTATGGATGACTCACTAACTCCTAATTACCATGTCCACTGATCCGATGTGGTCTGTGGTGGAATGTGGTAGCATGTGTTTAAGCTTCCTGCGGCGCTCCAACAGGGGAGATGAGGGATTACATAGCCCCCAATAGACTAACCATGTAATGCTTGCAAGCCGGGTCCTCCTTAGGATCTGTAGCCCGGCATTTGTGAACATTTGCTGGCACGTTGAGATCAGAGATCAAAAAGCCGCCAATAATCCAGTTCTCGTGGTAATGTATAGAGACTGGGGAATGTGAGAAGTCAGTGTGTGTGTGATGAGAAGGAAGATGTGGTTGGCGGCACATAGACCTCGCTGACCTCCCGTGGTCCCAGGGTGAGAGATCTGCCATGTAATAGCTTAATTTGTGAATGTGCAGGAATAATACATGCACACTGGTTTGGTGCCCTGGCAGCGGATGAACATATGACCGGGGTGTGATATAAAGAGTAGGATTAATGTGTCCTCTCCGTGATTTCTCCGCAGGTCTCATTGTGTATCTCGGTATGATGGTAGGAGCTTTCTTGTGGGGAGGAATGGCGGACCGGATCGGTAGAAAACAGTGCTTGCTCATCTCCCTCTCTGTTAATAGCGTTTTCGCCTTCTTCTCCTCATTTGTCCAAGGCTATGGGACGTTCCTGTTCTGCAGGCTTCTATCCGGTGTGGGGTAAGACGCTATGATTTATCTAACCAGGACACACCAGTAAAATTTAGACTTGTCATCTACTCAACAGCCGCATATAAATATTATCTAAAACCGTGAAAATGACTTTAAAGGGAACCTGTCACCAGATTTGGCGACCATAAGCTGTGGCCACCACCAGTGGGATCTTATATACTGCATTCTAACATGCTATATATAAGAACCCAGGCAGCTATGTAGAACGTAAAAAATCACTTTATAATACTCACCTAAACGGACGGTGCATGACAATGGCAATACTTTCATCTGCCCTGCTCAGGGCAGATCAAAGTGCGCTTGCGCAGGGCCTCTATGCCGGCTAGTGTGGATGACGTAGGACGCATCATGCACCCAGCATTCAGAAGGAGGACAAAGATGGCTGAAAGAGGAGGCGCCGCTAACGGAGAACGGAAACACCCATCCGACCAGTGTGTACCGCACTGCCCCTTAGATGAGTATTATAAAGTGATTTTTACGCCAAAATTTCAAATAGAAATGGACTCAAGTGCTGTCGTAAGAAGATGGTCAGCAGTAATGGTTAAACAAGATTTTATTACACGTTTCAGAGATCATGTGTTGTACATGTGTGATTTATCTGAGGAAGGAGATGTGATCTCCGAAACGCGTAATAAAATCACGTTTAACCATTACTGCTGACCATCTTCTTATGACAGCGCTGGAGTCCACTTCTGTTTGAAATTTTGATGCTAACTCCTCGTGGTGCCTGCTGCAGCCATAACCTAAACACTTTCAACAGCAGTTGTGACGAATTTCACAACTGTATCAGGTGAACACATCTGATGTTTATTCCATAAACGTTTGTAACGTTAGTACCCTATTTCACTGGTGGTGGCCGCTGGT
Source organism: Anomaloglossus baeobatrachus (assembly GCF_048569485.1). NCBI lineage: Eukaryota > Metazoa > Chordata > Amphibia > Anura > Aromobatidae > Anomaloglossus > Anomaloglossus baeobatrachus. The sequence continues at coordinate 92,203,706 of NC_134364.1, read as the reverse complement.
TATAGGGGCCAAATCTGATGACAAGTTCCCTTTAATGATCGTATGTCCTTAGAAGTAACCCGCAGTACCACACGGTCATTTCCAGTCAATGGGATGATTTGTTATAAAAATGCAAATCAACTCGGCTAATGCCAACATTTTATCCACACTATTCTTACCGTGTGCAGGCCGAGCCTTACCAAGGCCAGATTAACACAGCTGGGTTTCAGAACGGCCGCAGAACTGAACAGCCTAATGTAGGCTGATGGGACAGCAGAGTTCAGGTCAGGAGACATGCGGCCATTCCGAATGTCTTATCAGTCCATACCAATGAAACACAGATGTGTGGATCCGGCCTAAAGAGGCTGGGGGAATAGAATCAGTGATAAAAGTTAATACTCCCAGCAAGTCAAAAGTCTGTGTGTCTAATTCATGAGCGGACAGTGGTGAATACAGCATGTGAGAGCGGACGGTTGCAGTTCCCTTAGAGCATACAATCACATTACTAAGGACAGACAGAAAACATTTATAGAAGTGTTTTGAGTAGTAGAATCTATTGAGAAATGTGACAACTGCCTGTAAGTGTAAAGAAGTAGAAAACAAGGGGTCACTAGTTGTCAAGGGTGAGGTAAGGTGTACACACAACCGCACAGTGCGCTGCTCACCTGCTGCTGGTGCCTGGTTCTCTTCAGCTGACGGTCACTCTTACTCTCTCCATAAAAGCGAAACATGAATGCGGATCCGGCCTACAGGAGTTTGAGAAATAAAATAAATGATTAAAACTTATACTCACAAAAACCGAATTAAACTGCCTTATTAAAAACGTACTCCTTTATTAAACACATATGCTACAACAAAGTACATGTAATAAATATATAAAAATTACAATTTGTACAGTAGAGGGAAAAGGAAGGATTAGGAGAGATATTCACACCCTACCCTTTCCCTTCCTATCACACGGGGGTCGGCGTCCTAACCACGTTCACCGGCAAGTATTTCCTGCACAATCCCTTCCCTGTATCTAAACCCCAGTGCTCCTATTATAGCAGTGGGTAATAGTGTAGCACCAAAATAGCCCACAAAAGGATAGCAAGTGCACTGTCATTGGAGAATTCATTAGTCAAAAAAGTTTTAATGGGAATGGGGCCATACTAATTTAGTCAGCCATAAATCGGTCATTTGTCTGTGTAAAGTAGAAAACAATTTTTATTTATTAGATTGCTACAGGTTGTTCCAAGAATCGCCCTACACGTTTCACCCCCTTTGTATAAGGTATACTGTATGGGCTCATCAAGGGCCTCTCAACAAGATTCTTGAAAAATATAGCAGCTCACAATCAGTCTTAGATGCCAGTAGATCCCATTTGTATGATTAGAAGACCGCCTAGGTGCTGGAGACCTTCTGCTCTAGTCAATTCCAGTCAAACTGATTCATTACTGCACCTGCCTTAATTTCTACAGCAAATATTCATTCCTGATCCACTGGCTAAGGAATGTTCACCATCATCCATTTGAAACACCATCAGATTACATCATGAGAACCGCTCAATACTAAGGGCACACTTCCCATGATACCGCTATAAGACTACTTCAGATTCTATGGAAATTGCCATAATGGAATATTGCGACTTATTTTTGCTATCATTGGCTTAATGACTGATGGCCTACACTATGTGCAAGTGAGGAACGATTGAATACAGATTGTAATCTGATGGTGTTCCCTCAGAACAGATGGTCATAGTTCCCTCAGAACGGACAGATGTGGTTCCCTCAGAACGGACGGACGCGGTTCCCTCGTAGCGGACAGTCGCGGTTTCCTCAGAGCAGATGGTCACGGGTCCCTCATAGCGGATAGTCGCAGTTCCCTCAATAAACAGTTGTGGGTTTCTCAGAAGGGACAGACGCAGTTGCCTCAGAACGGATGGTCACAGGTCTCTCAGAGCGGACAGATGTGGTTGCTTCAGAGCGGATAGACGCAGTTCCCTTAGAACAGATGGTTGAGGGTCTCTGAGAGCGGATGGACGTGGTTCCCTCAGAGCGGACGGACGCGGTTCTCTCAGAGCAGACGGATGCGGTTCCCTCAAAACAGACATACACGGTTCCCTCAGAAAGGATGGACGCAGTTCCCTCAGAAAGGATTGACGCGGTTCCCTTAGAACGGATGAACGCGATTCCCTCAAAACAGATAGACGTGATTACATCAGAACAAACGGACGCGGTTCCCTCAGAGCGGATAGACATGGTTCCCTCATCATGGACGGACACAGTTCCATGAGAGTGTACTGATGCGAGCCCTCAGAGCGGACAGTGAAATTACTAATGGCAGATTAGCAAGGTGTTTTCTGTCAAAGAATCTCGTGAGAAACATGTGGACTCCCTGTGAGTGTGATGAAGTGTAAATCCCCTAACACCCTGTTGCTCGTTGCCGGCAGTGAGGGGAGGCCTGCAAACACTGCACTGCTCACCTGCCGACAGTTCTCAGATCCTTCCACCACGTTCAACTCCTTTCCCCGACGCTTTTCATTCTCCTGCCACCGTGCTGAATAGACTCCACACCCTCTCTCTTGATTGGCCAGCTTCTACCTTTGTCATTGGTCCTCTGCTCTGCCCTGCAGGGGATGTGGAGGCTCTGATTGGTTATCACCAGGTGCCCTCGCATCCCTGGAAGCTTTCTGTGTGTAGTCACATGATGTAGTGTCAGGGGCCACAGTTGTCACTGCTGGCTCAGATGCCATAGGGGGCGCTCTGCTCTTTCATTTCTGTTTAATTCTCTCTGTATTTTCAGTCACATTTTCTTAATTCCTGTTCCCAATATTCATTGCAGCATCGGTGGATCAATTCCTATCGTCTTCTCCTACTTCTCTGAATTCCTGGCCCAGGAAAAGCGAGGAGAGCACCTGAGCTGGCTGTCCATGTTCTGGATGATCGGGGGTATCTACGCCTCCGCCATGGCCTGGGCCATCATCCCTCATTATGGTGAGTAAGAGGAGATCTATCTATTCTGCACCCCAGCTTATTATTGCATTAGAGTGAATAATGCAAAGCTGCAATACCTTACATAGCCTGTAGACAGGCGTGGCGCTGGTTTTTTGAAGATGGCAGGAATGTTTACAGACATTTTCCCCTACAGGGTGGAGCTTCCAGATGGGCTCAGCGTATCAGTTCCACAGCTGGCGGGTGTTCGTCTTGGTCTGTGCATTTCCTTCTGTGTTTGCCATCGGAGCTCTGACCACAATGCCGGAGAGTCCGCGCTTCTATCTGGAGGTAAGGAGAAGATTCATCCACTTCAGGAATATTCTGAGATGTCTGAAGATACATCATGATTCTCTGTTCTTGTATCTACAATAATATCTGCGTGAACAGTGATGTGCATAGGACTAGCCTGTGATTGCAGTAATATCTCCAGGGCCAGACTTTCCTGTATCCGCAGTAACATCTGCAGTTCTGGTGGTGTCCATGGGACTCTCCTGTATCCCCAGTAATATCTGTAGGGCCGGTGATGTCCATAGGACTTTCCTGTATCTGCAGTAACATCTGTAAGGCTGGTGATATCCATAGGACTCTCCTGTATTTCCAGTAATATCTGTAGGGCCGGTGATGTCCATAGGAATCTCCTGTATCTGCAGTAATATCTGCAGGGCCGATAATGTCCATAGAACTCACCTGTATCTGGAGTAATATCTGCAGTGTATGTGATGTCCATAGGACTCTCCTGTATCCGCAATATCATCTGCAGGTCTGGTGGCGTCCATAGGACTCTTCTGTATCCGGAGTAATATCTGCAGGGCAGATGATATCCATAGGACTCCCTTGTATCCGCAGCAACATCTGCAGGGCCAGTAAAGTCCATAGGACGTTCCTGTATCTCCAGCAACATCTGCAGGGCCAGTGGTGTCCATAGGACTTTCCTGTATCTGGAGTAATATCTGCACTGCCCGTGCTGTCCATAGGACTCTCCTGTATCCACAGTAACATCTGTAGGACTGGTGGTGTCCATAGGACACTCCTGTATCCGCTGCATCATCTGCAGGTCTGGTAGGTCCATAGGACTCCCCTGTATCCCCAGTAATATCTGCAGTGCAGATGATGCCCATAGGACTCCCCTGTATCCGCAGCAACATTTGCAGGGCCAGTGGTGTCCATAGGACTCTCCTGTATCTGGAGTAATATCTGCAGGGTCGGTGATGTACATGGGACTCTCCTGTATCCGCAGTAACAGCTGCAGGACTGGTGATGTCCATAGGACTCTTCTGTATCTGTGGTAATATCTGCAGGGCCGGTGATGTCCTTAGGACTCTCCTGTATCTACAGTAACATGTTATAACCTTAATTTTATTATTATTATTATTATTATTATTATTAATAATAACCTTTTTCCAGAACGGAAAACACGATGAAGCTTGGATGGTCCTAAAGCAAGTACATGACACTAACATGCGAGCCAAAGGCCACCCAGAAAGTGTCTTTTCTGTAAGTAGACATTTTACAGGGGGTTTTCAGTGGGGATCTCATCTCCTTGGTCAGGATTTCATCTTATCTCATTGGAGGAGATCTCATTGGTGAGGATTAGTGATAAGCGAGCGTGCTCCCCACTGTTCGATACTCGATCGAGGATCGCAGGTGCTGGAGCGCCATGCTCGAGTCCCCACCCCGCACTTTTCGCAGCTGTTAGGCAGCCAATCAACAAGCAGGGATTGCCTGCTATTCAATACACGATAATTCCGTAGCCATGTTGGATCTAATGAATGTGCCAATTCTGGGGTGGCTGTGGGCTAGTATTTTAAGGCTGGGAAGGGCCAAATACCCATGGCCCTTCCCAGCCTGATAATATCAGCCCCCAGCTATCTGCTTTACCTTGGTTGGTCCTCAGAAAGAGGGGACCCAACACCATTTTTTTATTTATTTATTTAGTTCTCAGCAGCGATCAGGGAGTCAGAGGCGTCTTCCCCATGCTGTTCCATTTGATTTGAGCACTGGTTCCATCCATCTCAGTGATTTTCCTGCCCAAACCCCAGACCTCCAGGAACGGTCTGAAAAATTATCCAGTTTCCTCATGACTTCCATCATACTCCTTACTTGAGGCAAGCCCCTCCGAGCATCCAACCTGCTTGATTCAAGTAACGAGCACCTCAAGCATTTTAGTGTTCGCTCATCACCAGTGAAGACCCCCACCAATCTAAATATGATCAGCTATCCTGTACATAGGTGATAACTTCTTCCTAACCAGAATAACACATTAAGCCTTTCTTAAAGGGGTTCTCTAAGGAAGATAAATTATTTTAAACCAGTGAAGAAGAGTGTAGAAAAATTACAAAATAAGGCAGACTCGTCTCACTGATGCAGCGCAGCTCCTGTTGTAATGCTGCTTGCCAGTGTATATATTCTGTTGTACCAATGAAGTACCAACACAGGGACAAGTGACCACTGCAGAAAATTCCTGATTTCGGGACATCAGCAGCAGGTAGTAGGTGGTAGGTGAATATGGCTTTTTTTTTTGCACACCATTTTGATTTAAACATTTTTGAATGTTGAACGGTCCCTTTAAGGTGGTCATACAATATAACTTTTAGCTCATTTAGACCATTTCCAGCCACCAATACTTGATGGCCAACTTTGCCCTTGCAGGTCACTCAGATAAAGACCATTAAACAAGAAGATGAATTGGTTGAGATCCAATCTGATACAGGGAATTGGCACCGGCGCTGGATGATTCGGATCCTGAACTTGTCTCAGCAGGTAGGACTTTGTTTTTTTTCGTACAAGGCCACAGATATAACTATGACCCATAATAGGGTAAGATTATGTTATTGCTACCATTTTGATATGTGTATACATGTACGGTATACAGCATATACACTGAACAAAAATATAAACCCAACACTTTTGTTTTTGTTCCCTTTTTTTCATGAGCTGAACTCTGAAATCTAAGTCTTTTTCTATGTACCCTAAAGGCCTTTTTCTCTGAAAAATTTTTCACAAATATGTCTAAGGCCTCTGCCACACTCACGTAAAAATCACGCACGTGCCGCGAGACACGTATTTTCCCTCCGCGTTGCATTTGGTAAGTACGTGTCTCCGGTACGTGCGGGCCACGTGTGTTCTCCGTGTGCTATCCGCGATAACACACGGAGAACCAGTAATTTGCATACTTACGCGGTCCTTGCTGCTGTCCAGGGTACTGATCTTCAGTCTCCAGCCCTGCCGACTCCCCGCTGCTGCCGCAGTGAAGTGAATATTAAATGAGCGACGGTCGGCAGCAAGTGGCAGCAGCGGCAGAGACAGAAGGGCTGGAAAAGGTGAGTAAAGATTTGTTATTTTTTTCTCTGACACGCGAGTTTTCTCCGGCGCGTGTCACACGGGACCGCATCCACACTACATCCGTGTGGTCCGTATGCGGGCCGTGTGACACCTGTGCTGCCGGAGAAAAACGAACATGTCAGCGTGTTGGAAAATGCACACACGTACAAACGGACACGGACACACGTTTCGTGTGGTTTTACGTGTGTGTGCCTGCTACCATAGGGTAGCATTGGTGTACGTGTCTCCGTGCCGCCGGTACGTGCAAAAACGTACCAAACACGTACCGGCGGCATGGATGTGTGTCGGAGGCCTAAATCTGTGTTAGTGAGCACTTCTCCTTTGACAAGATAAAATCCATCATGCTCAGAGATGTGGCATATATAGATGCTAATTAGACAGCATTATTGCACAAGTGTGCCTTAGGCTGGCCACAATAAAATGCCACCCTAAAATTTTTTACAGTATTGGAGGAAGAAGGGGGTCCAAGTGGTTAGAAAAACAGACAGTATCTGGTGTGATCACTAACTGAGAGTCTGCCCTGTACAGTGAAAACTGAGATTAATCCATGAAGAGAACGCCTTTCCAACGTGCCAGACACCATCGAATATGAGCATTTGTCCACTCAAGTCGGTTACAACGATGAACTGCAGTCAGGTGGAGACACCGATGAGGAACTGCAGTCAGCGGGAGACCTTGATAAGGAGGATGAGCAGCAGATGAGTCTCCTTGAGACGGTTTATGACAGTTTGCGCAGAATTTCTGACAGCTTGTTGCAGCAGGTGCCTGGTCTCAGATGATCTTGGAAGTGAAGATGCTGGATGTGGAGGTCCTGGGCTGCTGTGGTTACACATGGTCTGTGGTTGTGAGCCCGGTTGGATGTACTGGCAAACTCTCTGAAACGCCTTAGGAGACGGCTTATGGTAGAGAAAGGAACGTTCAATTCACGGGCAACAGCTCTGGTGGACATTCGTGCAGTCAGCATGACAACTGCATGGTCCCTCAAAACTTGCGACATCTGTCTCATTGAGCTGCGTGATAAAACTGCACATTTTAGAGAGGCCTTTTATTGCGGCCAGCCTAAGGCACACCTATGCAATAATCATGAAGTCTAATCAGTATCTTCAAATGCCACACCTGTGAGGCGGATGGATTAATTAGGCAAAGGAAAAATGCTCACTAACAGATTTAGACAAATTTGCGAGCAATATTTGAGAGAAAAAGGCCTTTTGTGTACATAGAAAAAGTCTTAGATCTTGAAGTTTAGCTCATGAAAAATGGGAGAAAAAAAAAGTGTAGTGTTTATATTTTTGTTTAGTGTATATATACATAGATATATATTATATACAGTCCCTGACAGAAGTTCTGTCGCTTATCCATGTTATGTAAATAAAAGCTTATATCCTGACTTTAAATTCATCCATTTGGTTTTATAAATTACTCTTTTGAAAGCTGAAACCCTCCCAAATTTGATTTAAGTTATGAAAATAAAGTTGCTGCAAAGCTGAAATATTGATCATTTAATGAACACAGAAAGGTCAGATTTTGGCAAGACAAAAGTTTTGTCGCCTACAGAAAGTAATGTGAAATTCAAACAAATAATTTACTTCTAATACAAAGATATGTTGTATAACATTGGTGACTGAAGTTGTGGTGCTATTAGAGCCATATTTAATATTTTGTGTGACTTCCATGAGCTTGAAGGACTGCATCCATGCAGTTCAACAATGATTCATACAATGTATTGATGAGGTCATCGGGAATAGCAAAGAATGCAGTCTTACATGCCTCCCAGAGTTCATCTAGATTCTTTTTTTTTGTTTCCAAGCTTCCTCTTTCATCCTACCCCAAACATGCTCAATGATGTTCATGTCTGGTGACTGGGCTGGCCAGTCCTTGAGCACCTTGATCTTCTTTGCCAGCAGGAAATTTGTTGTAGAGATGGAGCACCATCCTGCTGCAGAATTTGACCCCTTTTATGATTGGGAATGTAAGAGGTAGCTAATACTTCTTGATATTTTAGGCTATTGATATTGCCTTCCACCTTGCAAATGTTTCGCACACCCCCATACTGAATGTAACCCCAGACCATGGTCTTTCCACTACCAAACTTAACTGTTATCTGGATCCATATGGGCGCCAGTAGGTCTCCTGCAGTATTTGCGGCGGCTGTGGTGTAATTCAACTGAAGATTCATCACAGAAATCCACCTTCTGCCACTTTTCCAGTGTCCATCTGTATAGCAGGCTGTGGGACTTGGCAAATGCCACACGTTTTTTTAATTGTCTTTTGTTTAGTGCTGGCTTCTAGGCACTGATTCAACCATGGAGGCCATTTCTAGACAGAATCCTGAAAACTGTTCTAGATGACACAGGGACTTGAGGTGACCAGGCCTTTTGGAGCTCTGCTGCAGTGGAAGAGGAGCTGGCTTTGGATTTTCTAAAAAACAAACGTTCCTCCTGAACAGTTGTCTTGCGGGATCTGCCGGACCTGGTCTTGTCAAAAACATCTCCAGTCTCTTCAAATCTTTTTTTAATTCTTTGTACTTGACACTGAGACACATTAAAGGTGCCAGACACCTCTGCAGTGGATCTGGTCTTCAGCCTCTTGATAATCAAGGCTTTGGTTGCTGGGTGGATTTTTGGCATGTTGTCAGAGGTCAAGTTGCAGTTCAAGTGAAGGTCTGGGGTGCTGGGTTTCTTTTTATACATACCCACTAATTAACCGATCATTTAGTAAGCACAGGTGAGGATGTAAACTAGGATTGGGTGCATTATATGACAAGGCAACAAAACTTTTGTCTTACCAAAATCTGACCTTTCTGTGTTCATTAAATGATCAATATTTCAGCTTTGCAGCAACTTTATTTTCATAACCTAAATCAAATTTGGGAGGGTTTCAGCGTTCAAGAGTAATTTATGAAACCAATGGATGAATTTAAAGTCAGGTTATAAGCTTTTATTTACATAACATGGATAATCGACAGAACTTTTGTCAGGGACTGTATACTGCATACATATATATTCACTGAAATACGTGTGCGCACTTTCTTAGAGACTTCTGCCTTTTCACAATTGGCATTTCCTGGTAATGATAGTTCTGTGGAAATTTTGTAGATCAGTTTCTGTGTGAATCTACATAAGAAACTCGAGCGATCTAAGTTACTTCGACTGAGGCAATATCATCGGGGGCTGGACTAGTCGGAGTCTGTATTTTAGAAACTGCAAAACATGTGGCATTTTCTGGTACTGAGTATTCGAGCAATGATCTTTCTGAAGAAAAACATTCATAAACATGTGACCTTGATGACGTAAGAAATTTGTCTACAAAATAGGTAAGAGAAGGATGTGAAGAATTGTATTGATTAAAGGATCAGAAGAGCACGTAAATTAACATTCTGATCATAGGGATCAGAGGAGAATGTGAAGAATCATTCTGATGAAAGAAGATGTGAATAATCGTCCTGTTGAACGGGATTAGAGAAGAATGTGGTGAATGGTCGTGATGAAAAGATCAGAATAGAAAATGAAAATTCATCATTTTAATAACTATATTGAAGAAAAACCACCAGAAATATGTGATCTTGTCGACGTCGACAACTCATCTACATAAAGGATAGGATATGAAGAATCGTTCTGATGATAGCATCAGAGGAGTGTGTGATATATTGTTGTGATCATAGGGGTCAGAGGAGGATGTGAAGAATCATTCTGATAAGTGTTTAAAGGAAGATACAAAGAATCATTCTAATGAAAGGGATCAGAGGCAGATGTGGAGAATCATTCTGATGAAATAAGTCTGAGGAAGATGTGAAGAATTATTCTGATAAAAAAGTGGTTAAACGAAGATACAAGGAATCTTTCTCAAAGAATCACATTCTCCTCTGATCCCTATGATCAAAGAATCACATTCTCCTCTGATCCCTATGATCAAAGAATCACATTCTCCTCTGATCCCTATGATCAAAGAATCACATTCTCCTCTGATCCCTATGATCTAATGAAAGGGATCAGAAACAGAAGTGAAGAATTATTTTGATGAAATTTGTCAGAGGAGGATGTCAAGAATCATACTGATTAAAGGATTAGATTAGGGAGTGAATGATAGTTCTGATGACAGTATCAAGCATAAACCTGTAGAAACCCAGGATTCTGTTGCTATAAACAACTTGTCTACAAAATGGGTAAGAGGAGGATATGAAGAAACATTTTGATGAAAGGATCAAAAAATGTGAAGGCTTGTTCTAAGAATGTGAAGCATCATTCTAAGGAAAGAATCAGAGGATGATGTGAAGAATTGTTCAGAAGAAAGTATCAAAAGAGGATATGATGAATCATTATGATGAAAGGATCAGAGGCAGATTTGAAGAATAGTTCAGAAAGAAGGATCAGAGGAGAATGTGAAGAATCATTCTCATGAATGGATAGGACCGGGATGTGAAGAATCATTGTAAAATGTAAAAAATCGCTCCAATGAAAGGATCAGAAGATGTAACAAATTACTCTAATGTAAGGATCAAAGGAAGACTATAATAGCAGATGACCGGATCCAGTGCCATTCCCCATTGGGAAAAAGAGAAAAAAATTGTATGAGGAACTTGAGATAGAAAATATATATATATATATATACTAGAAGGTGGCCCGATTCTACGCATCGGGTATTCTAGAATTTACTTATTGTGTAGTTAATGTATGATTTTTGTTATATATATATATATATATATATATATATATATATATATATATATATATATATATATATATATATATATATAGATGTTGTTGTCTGTAGTTACCAAGTGTTTGTGTAGGGGTTGTACATGTTCTGGGTGCTGTCTGGGTGTGGCGGGGGGTGAGAGCGGTGTTGTTTGTGTGTTGCGTTGTCTGTCGTTATTTGTGGAGCGCTGTGTGTATGTATCGTGTATGTGTGTTGCGCGGTTTGTGTGGGTGTGGGGTGTGTGTGTGTGTTTTGGGTGGAGGTATGTTTTGTGTAATGTGTGTGTTGTGCGGTATGTGCGTATATTTGTGTGTGCCGCGGTGTTTGTGTGTTGGGTGTCTGTGTAGGGCAGTGTTTGTGGTTCCCAGTGTGTGTGTGGTGTGTTGTACAGTGTGTGTGTGGCAGTGTGTGTGTGTTTTGGGGGGAGGTGTGCACCCCCCATCGTGCTCCATCCCCCATGATGCGCACCCCCATCGTGCTCCATCCCCCATGCTGCGCACCCCCCATCGTGCTCCATCCTCACTCCCCATTGTGCTCCATCCCCCATGCTGCGTACTCCCCATCGTGCTCCATCCCCCATGCTGCGTACTCCCCATCGTGCTCCATCCCCCATGCTGCGCATTCCCCATCGTGCTCCATCTCCCATGCTGCGCACTCCCAAACGTGCTCCATCCCCCATGCTGCGCACTCCCCGTCGAGCTCCATCCCCCATGCTGCGCACTCCCCATCGTGCTCTATCCCCCAAGCTGCGCACTCCCAAACGTGCTCCATCCCCCATGCTGCGCACCCCCTTCGTGCTCCATCCCCCATGCTGCGCACCCCCCATCGTGCTCCATCCCCCATGCTGCGCACTCCCCATTGTGCTCCATCACCCATGCTGCGCATTCCCCATCGTGCTCCATCCCCCATGCTGCACACTCCCAAACGTGCTCCATCCCCCATGCTGCGCACTCCCCATCGTGCTCCATCCCCCATGCTGCGCACCCCCCATCGTGCTCCATCCCCCATGCTGCACACTCCCAATCGTACTCCATCCCCCATGCTGCGCACCCCAGATCTTGATCCATCCCCTATGCTGCGCACTCCCCATTGTGCTCCATCCCCCATGTTTCGCACTCCCCATCGTGCTCCATCCCCCATGCTGCGCACCCCCCATCGTGCTCCATCCCCCATGCTGCGCACCCCCCATCGTGCTCCACAGTCACACATCAGACAGTAAACACGCACACATCTGATCGCATACACTCACACACACACCCCACTTCTCCCTGTGCCCACCGGTGGGCGGTCCCAGCAGCTGTGCTGCACGCCGTGCTCCTCTGCCGACACTCACAGATCCGATCGCATACACTCACACACACACACACACACTCACATATCAGAACACACTCACACACATCCGATCGCATACACTCACACACACACACTGACGATATCGCACATACGCGCTGACACAATCACAACATCCGGAGATACCACATGCTTCCGGCCATGTGATCCTCCAGCAGGTCCTGGAAGATCACTGCACAGTATCGCCGCCGAGAAGCAAGCGATATCACAAGATGTTGTGAATATGTGGATGCGATCTGATGTGTGTGTGAGAGTGAGTGTGATCGGATGTGTGTGTGTGTGTGTCTGCCGCTGCAGGACCTTGATGCGCTCACCGCGGGGCGAGAGGCCATTCCGTGTGGGGGGCGGAGCCTGGGCGAGCGGCCAATCCGTGCGGGGGGGGGCGGAGGCGAGCGGCCAATCCGTGCGGGGGGAAGGAGCCGAGGCGAGCGGCCAATCCGTGCGGGGGGGCGGGGCCATGGCGAATCCGTGAAGCCGAGCGGCCAATCCGTGCGGGGGGGCGGGGCCATGGCGAGCCCAGCGGCCAATCCGCTGTTTGTCACCGTAAGGACATGGCCAATCCGTGCGGGGGGGGGGGCGGACCCGAGGCAAGCGGCCAATCTGTGCGGGGGGAGGAGCCGAGGCGAGCGACCAATCCGTGCGGGGGGCGGGGCCATGGCGAGCCCAGCGGCCAATCCGCTGTTTGTCACCGTAAGGACATGTCACGGTAAGGACACAATTTTGGAGCAAGACAGACAGACAGAATAAGGCAATTATATATATAGATATATAAATATAAATATATATATATATATGTTATCATTTTATATACTCTTTTATGTTACATTTTTCTTCATTTTTATTTTGGAGAATTTTCTGACAGCTGTGATTTTCTTGCTTGCAGGTTTGGACTAATTTCCAGCAATGCTTTGCCCCAGAATACAAACGCATCACGTTCATGATGATGGCGGTTTGGTTCACCATGTCTTTCAGGTAGGGTTGCCATGTTGCAGTGCAGGGGGGGGGAATCTTGGATTTTGGGTGCAGGAATTCTCTGGTGTTCCTGTAGATATTTACCGAGCTACTTGCATGTACTAATATCGGCTTTGTGAAATTACTATCACCATGGCAACCTCTGCGGAAACGACTGGTTTCCGTCACTTCGGACAAGACTGGATATGGAGGCTGCCAGTGGTTTCATTAGGGCTGGAGCTCTTCAGACTTTGCTAATTTACATTTTCATTTTTCATGAAGTAGATCTCGATTGTCAGCTCCGATGTAGTTATTGCCATCCTGACAGCTAATGTTGTGCAGGAAACCCAAAAGAACATGCCAAGAACATACAAACTTCATACCAAAGCTTAACATTAGAACTACTGAGGTAGTCATTTTGACTACTTTGCACTATGTATTTCTATATAGGTATCACGAGTCCAGTAGTTCTAGTGTTAAAGGGGTCAGGTGACCAACTGATGCCCTACCTTGCTCACATACATGGGCACAGGGCTGCGCCAAAGTCGAGCTCAAAGGCATGCATGCAAGCAAAGTGGCTCTGTAGTTAGGTTTAGGGGCTGCAGTCACACATCCATCTCACCATTTTGCCTCCTATGCAGGCCTTTGCGTGCAAACAAATCCTCTGTAGTCGCATTTTACTTCTTTTCATTCTCATGATGATAGTGAGGAACTGGGGCTCCTCAGCTGTTCCTCAAGCTAGCGGGCCCTATGCTATCCCTAACCTGAGGGATACTCTTCATGGTGGAGAGGCCTGAGTCTCCTTTCTCGCCCTGTTTCTGACCAGTCTTGATCTGATTCCCTCTACCCCACCCAGGGAGGGATGAGACAGGAGTATAATGAAAACCATAAAGACAAACAAGGGAAAAACAAATCTCTGTCGCACACCACACACAAAAGTAAAGACAGTAAGAAAAAGCAAGAGCAGGTAGGAAGCTACAAAACAACAAGGGTACACTCCGCAAACGGACCAAGCAATAAGCACAGTTTTCACCAGAAAATCTGGGACACCACACCTCACGGACCAACAAAAAAAAACTATAGCTGGCATGGGTGGAAGTTTTCCCCCAATATAAATAGGAGGGGAGCACATGTGATAGGCCTCCCCACAACATGAGATCAAAGGAGCAAGCAGACCAGCAGAGATTAACTCTTGCTAGCCTGGCTATGAATCAGCACACAGCAGGTCGAATCCATCCATCGGGCGGAATGTAAGGATCTGCAAACTGAACACAGCCCATCGCCATCATGACAGTCTGCAAAGTTTGTGCAAAACTCCTTGTGATATCCATCTGCCCTTGCTTACCTGCCTTTGCTAACTTACAAGAAATAGGAGAGAGGGTGTAACACATGAGTATAGGAGACATATAGATCTGCACAGGGCTGTATACACAAAACGGTAAGATGTAGTCTTTGTTAGAAAGGTCTTGAATTGTGTGAAAATAATTATCTAGCCTGGCGGAAAAGTCTTCTACTCAAGGAGCGTTAAAAAAATCTTGATTTGTGCCTGGATTTCCAGGACTGAGGCTTCCAGATTGATTCCCCCCGATAACCATTAATCTGAGCTGTCAGGGAGGTAATTAAGACGCCATATTCCCTGTCACCGCTTGCCATTCCTCGGCTGCACATTAAAGAAGGCAGAAATGAGTTCCTAATGTAGTTATAGGCCTGTGGATCGACTCTGGGAGAGATAACGAGAGCGGAGAATGTACAATTACGTCTTGTGTGGTTCGCGCTGCATCAATAAAAACGATATTTGGAAGGACGTAACGTAACGATGAATTGGAAAGTGATAGGTTTATTGACATCAGGGGGGCAACAGAGAATGCTCCATTAAAGAGGCTATTTATTTTCATAATACTATTAAAGGGAGACCTATCGTGACTTAAAGGGCAACTAATTCAACAGTCTTAGGACATAGTCTAAGCCAATATCCATTGCCGGTAACTACTAGTAGCCCGTATCATCTGTTATCGTATGTGCATAAGAGTCTAACGCTACTCTTTTTTTGTTGCTTAGTTCGGGCACTATTACCCCTCCTACCTGGGGAAAGAAGGCACAAATCTACCCTATTTATGGCCAATTTGTTTTATGTTTGCCAGTTTTTTATGACCAACCTTACTGCACCCTCCAGTCATCATTTGTATCAATGCTTGGATTGTCAAAATTAAGCCCTTATTTTTTCTAGAGTAAATTCATCCTTGGACCAATTCAACTTATTAATAAATCTGCCCTAGAGTAACTCCTCAAAAAAAATCAACACTAGAATAACTCAACCCAAGAAAAACTCCATTCTTAAAGAGCTCCACCACCATAACTATTGTCCACAATATCTCCACCCCTATAATAACTTCTCTGTATAACTAATAAGGTCTAGAGTCATCCCTCCCCTATATCAACTCCACTTTAAAATAACTCCACTGTAGACCTCCCTAAAAAAAAACACCCAATAATTACTCCCCTCTACTATAACATCATTTTAGGAAAGATGCACCCTGGAATTCTTCCAGTCTTGAATAATTCTATTCTAGAATACTCCCACCATAGAATATTTCTAGCAATGAAGCAATGAATAACACTATTCTGGAATAACCTTATCTTAGAAAAAGTCCGTTCTAGAATAATTCCTTCTTGGAATAACTCTATCATTATAACAAATCCAGATCAGAATAACATGTCCTGATAATCCCCCCCCCAATTCTAGAATACAGTAGCTATACTGGAGAATGATTAATGTCTAGAATAACTGCACTCTAGATTAACTCTACCACTATAATACCATAACTACTCCCTAGAATAACTCTACCACTATAATCACTCTGGCCTAGAATAAATCCATTCTAGAATACTTATTACTTAAAATAACTTCTCCCTAAAAAAATCCCTACTTAGAATTGCTCCTCTCTTTATTAAATCCTACTTAGAATAACTACTCACTAGATTAATTCTACCACAATAATCACTCTGGACTAGAATAACTCCATTCTAAATTATTTCTTGCCTAGAGTAAGTCCTCCCTAGAATAACTCCTCCCTGGAATAACTGTAACGGGTGTATCACGGGTGACAGACAGTCATGTGGTTTCCGGTTATACAAGGTCACAGCTTTTGGCTGCTCAAAATGCTCCCTGACTTTCCATTGTTCCTGCTGTCAGTATTCATTGTAATAGATAGCTTTTCTGCTGGGTTTTAATCTCTCCCTCTTTTGGACCCAACAGGAGCTTGCCTTCCACCCAGCTGCTGATCATCAGTATTCTCTTGGTGCTTAAATACTCCCTTATTCCTTGGACTGGTGCTGGTGATATTATTCAGTTCATTCTAGTTCAGGTTGCAAGCAGGTGGCTTGCTCTCTTTTGTAGTATAGATGCTGAAGCTTTGCCGAACTCGTGCCTGAGTCATCTGTGAATAAGTAGTTCATGCTTTTCCCCTTTGTGTTTCCCTGGCGTTTAGTGGGGTTGACGAAGAGCTCATCCCAGCCGTTCCCTATTTAGGATCCAGCACTAGGGATACCTAGAGTCAGGTATCCGGCTCAGCACATAGGTGCAGAACCTATCTAGAGTGGTGAGGAACCCCAGTGACCAGCTGTTGGTTTGGTCAGGGGTCACCATCTTCCCCTTTCCTAGACTCAGGGGTCCCTTTACCTTACCTTTTGCCGCTCGCTTGTTTTTTCCCCATACCTAGCATGGCAATAACTCCTCCTTAGAATAACTTCTCCCTAGAATAACTCTACCACTATAATAACTCCAGCCTAGAATAGCTCCATTCTAGAATAGTTCTTGCCTAGAATAACTCCTCCTTAGAAGAACTCCTCCTTAGAATAACTCCTTCTTAGAATAACTCCTCCTTAGAATAATTCCTCCTTAGAATAACTCCTCCTTAGAATAACTCCTCCTTACATTAACTCCTCCTTACAATAACACCTTCATAGAATAACTCCTCCTTGGAATAACTCCGCTCTAAAATTACACCTCCTTGGAATAACTACGCTCTAAAATAACACCTCCTTAGAATAACTCCACTGTTATACCTACATTTTTGCGTAGCTTTGTCAGAATAGCTACATGTTAAAATAAAGTCTCCCTAGAATAACTCCTCTGTAGAATAATTCAATTCTAAAATAAATCCACCCTAGAAAAATTCCACTCTAGAATAACCTCACTCCTCTTGTAAGTAACTCAACTCCAGAATAACTCCAACCTAGGATAACCACTCCCTAGTATGACTCTGCCTCATAAACATTACTCACTATTTCCATGAGATCTCAGAAAAATATGAAGGTATTTTTGGTTGATGATTGTTTATGAAGATTATTTCTGAAACTTAAGATGGATAACCTATCCCAAGCCTCAGCAACCAGCGGCACTTCAGATGTTGCAAAACTACAACTTTCAGAATGCCTTTCTCATCCCTTATCTATTCATTCCAAACCAAGTCTCCTTGTTTACTTTTGTCCATACCTCAACCTCAAAAACTTCACTTCTCTCTACGCACTTGGTACTTGGTGAACGGCCATTTTTATGTACCACCTGGATTTCCATAGACTGGTGGGTGACAATACCAGTCATTCTGCTGTCCCTAATCTTCTCGAAGAGGAACCTACAATAATTAGATTAGTTAGGATTTCTGTAAATGTGAAAGGCAGTGGAGATTATCCTTTTCTTTAATACTTCTCGACCTTCTTTCCTTCAGCTACTATGGACTAACTGTTTGGTTCCCAGACATGATCAAACACCTTCAGAACATCGACTACGCCTCACGCACCAAATATTTCTCCAACGAGAGGGTCATCAGCTTCAACTTTAACTTCACTCTCGAAAACCAAGTTCACAAAAATGGCGAATACCAAAATGACAAGTAAGAGCTGTCGATATTATTTTGTGATTCTTTCAAGGTCAGAACTGGAGTGTTCTTCCTCTGATATTTTTGACCTTTTCATGTGATGTGACACATAGACTTTCTAAGATCTAAAATGATTACACCTCTTGCTCTTGTTCCAAAAGATTCATCGGCCTGAAGCTGAAGTCTGTGATATTTGAAGATTCTTTGTTCAAAGACTGTTACTTTGAAGATATCACATCCAGTAACACTTTCTTCAAGAACTGCACATTCATCTCCACCATGTTCTACAACACAGGTGACAACCTAATTTCTCAAGATACTTCTTCTTTCTTTATATTTAAAAAAAACTATATATGTAAATGCACAAATCAGCAAAATCTCAGGCAACAATGTATTTAAAATTAACCATTGAAAAGGTTCAAACAAAATAAAATTTAATCTAAGAGATGGCAGTATCTGCCAAGTTACTATAATTTTGCCCACCGTGTATAGCAACTATACAACTACCCCTAGGTACAAAACTATAACAGCTATAATACTGCCCTTATGTACAAGAATATAACTACTATAATACTGCCCGCTATGTATAGGAAAATAACTACTATAATACTGCCCCTATGTACAAGAATATAACTACTATAACATTCACTCCATCTCTTTTATATTCTTTTGCTTGTGATTTTCAGACCTTTTTGACTATAAGTTCATCAATAGTCGAATTATTAACAGCACGTTCCTGCACAGTAAGGAGGGATGCCAGCTAGACTTCAGTGATGATATTAATAACGCCTACATGATCTACTTTGTGAGTTTCTTGGGAACTCTGGCTGTTTTACCTGGCAATATTGTTTCTGCCCTACTGATGGACAAGATTGGGCGTCTTCGTATGCTGGGTAAGAAATTTTAGGCTCTGACAACGGAGTTACTTTTATTTTGATAATTATTAATATATTGGCTTCTAACTTTCATTGAAGATTGTGTCCATGTTATGAAATATCAGGAGGATGTCAGATTTCTTTTTCCCTATAGTCCTGCTATAGAATGGCATTGCCTGGTTCTGAAAGAAACAAGGGAGAGTCAGACAGCTTAGCATGGGTTGTGGGGTAATAAAACCTGTAAAGTGAGTTGTTAATAACATAAAACAAGCAATAATCTGATAGCTGCACTTAACCCCTTAAATGCTGCAACATCTAAGTGGTTAGACATCTTATCAACGGCCACAACACAATTCTGGAATGTTAATGTGTTGTCCAGGCTGCAAATGGGTGTAGGGAAAAACCCCAGGCTATACCATCCTCATACTTCTATACCAAGCCAGGATTGTCCAAATACAGTACGGTAGGTGTAAAGTGAGAAGAAAAGTTAACAAAAAATCTCACTATATATATATATATATATATATATATATATATATATTTCTACATACAGTCATGCTTGAAAGTGTTGGCACCCTTTTAATTGTTCCCGAAAATAAAGTATTTCTCCCAAAGCATTATTGCAATTACACGTTTTGTTATACACATGTTTATTTGCCTAGTGAGTATTGGAACAACACAAAGAAACATAGATAAAAAGGCAAATTGGACATAATTTCACACAAAACCCCAAGCATGGGCCAAAGAAAATTGTTGTCCCCTTCAGCTTAATATTTGGTTGCTCACCCCTTGGAAATAAATCACTGCAATCAGTCGCTTCCTATAACCATCCACAAGATTCTTCCTCCTCTCACCTGGAATTTTGGTCTCTTCTTTATAAACTGCTCCAGGTCTCTCATATTTGAAGGCGTCTTCTCTTCTCCCAATAGCAATTTTAAGATCTCTCCACAGGTGTCAATGGGACTTGGGCCCGGACTCTTTGCTGCCACTTCAGAACTCTCCTGCTGGAAGACCCATGACCTAGGACGCAACCCAGCTTTCCTATAATGGGCACTACATTGCCACCCAAAATCCTTTGGTAATCTTTAGATTTCATAATACCTGGCACACAGTCAAGGCATCCAGTGACAGAGGAAGAAAAACAACCCCAAAATATCTCCGAGCCTCCATTATATGTGACCATAGGTCCTGTGTTCTTTTTCTTGTAGACCTCATTCCGTTTTTGGTAAACAGTAGAATGATGTGCTTTACCAAAAAGCTCTATCTTGGTCTCATCTGTCCACAAGACGCTTTCCCAGAAGGATTTTGGTTACTCACATACATTTTTTGCAAACTGCAGTCTAGCTTTTTCCTGTATCAGCAATGGGGTCCTCCTGGGTCTCCTCCATAGCGTTTCATTTCTATCAGATGTGGACGGATAGTTTACACTGACATTGATGCCCCCTGAGCATGCAGGACAGCTTGAATTTCATTGAAGCTTGATTGGGCCTTATCCACCATACAGACTTTCTGCGCAGCAAATTTTCATCAGTTTTTCTCTGCCATCCATATCCAGGATATTAGCTATAGTGTCATGGGTTGTAAACTTCTTGATTATGTTGTGCACCATGGACAAAAGAACATCAAGATCTCTGGAGATGGACTTGTAACCTTCAGATTGTTGATATTTTTCAATAATTTTGGTTTTCAAGTCCTCAGATAGTTCTCTTCTCTTTCTGTTCTCTATGCTTAGTGTGGCACACAGAGACACACAATGCAAACACTGAGTCAACTTCTTCTCTTTTTAATAAATGAAAAAAGAAACCGCTCACCCTATAAAAAAAACAATGCTAAAACGTACTGGTGTTTTTGTAAGTGTTCCATAAAGACTAAATTGAATCACACACAACGGCTAGATGAATGATACAGTTCACTGATATGATGATGGTATGCAAAAGAATACAAAAACAAGAAATCAAAAGATGTGTAACATATTAAGAAATACATACAAGGAAAAAATATATTTTTATTATTATACTCAAAATCCGTATATCGACAAAAACAACCTTTGGACTCCACTGTTCTGTGTCGAACCCTAACTTTTATATCCCCTATTCCACCTGATGTACAGTATGTAGGCAGAAAAGATGGACACAATGTTCTTCTGTTTTTTTTATTTCGCAAAAGTAGTAAAATGAATTGGTATCGTTGAATATCAGGCTAAATAGTGACATTACAAATTACAGAACCGGCCTATTGTAACTCAGTTCTAGTTAACAAAATGGGGATGACCTGCAATGCTATATTTAACCTGTGGACTAATGTGTTATTGGAAGAAAGCAGATATTTTTTTCTTCTAATAAGTCTGCTTTAACCCCTTAATGACCGTGGGGAGAAATATTACGTTCCTGCGGACATTGTGTTAATCCCCACCTGCTGCTGCGGACTACAGGCAGGGTTCCGCACTCATGTCAGCTGATTTGTACAGCTGATATGTGTGCCTCGCAGGTACAAGTTCAATCGCTATCCATCCGTACCTGTTAACATCTTAAATGGCGCTGACAAGTTATGACAGCGCCATTTTACTGACGATCGCGGTAATCGAATACTCACAGGCCGCCACCAGAAGTCACGTGACGTGATCACGTGGATCCGATGGTTATCATGGTAGCACAGGGTCATGTGATGACTCCTGTAGCTCACAGGACTCAGGTCCTTTAACCAGCAGCTGAGTACTACAGGTTAAAAGACATGATCATTTCTCCCGATCTGAGCGATGCTGCTCTGATCGGGAGAAATAAATGAGCGATCAGACTGCTAATCCTTATAGCCCCCTAGGGGTACTAGTACAATAAAAAAAAAAAAAAAAAAAGTTTTGCAAGATTAAAAAAAAAAAAAAAAAAAAAAATAAATAAAAGTTCAACTCACCCCACTTCCCCCCCATTGAAAATAAAGGGTTAAAAAAAATAAAAAATATACACACATTTGGTATCGCTGTGTTCAGAAATGCCCGATCTATCAAAATATAAAATCGGTTGGTGGCGCCGCGGTAAAAAAATCCAAACAGCCATATTAAGTTTTTTGGTTGCACATACTTTGCGCAAAATGCAATAACAGGCAATCAAAACATAGCATCGGCGCAAAAATGGTACCATTTAAAAACCTCAGCTCAAGATGCAAAAAATAAGCCATCACTGAGCCATAGATCCTGAAAAATAAGAACAGTACAGGTCGTAGAAAATGGTGCAAAACGTACGCCACTTTTTTCGAACAAACTTCTGATTTTTTTTTAACCCCTTAGATAAAAGTAAACCTATTCATGTTTACGTGTCTACGAACTCGTACCAACCTCAGGCATCACACCCACACATCAGTTTTACCATATAGTGAACACAGTGAATAAAATAGCTCAGAAATAGTAGTGCAAGTGCACTTTTTTTGCAATTATTCCGCACTTGGATTTTTTTTGCCATTTTCCAGTACACTATATGGTAAATCTCATGGCTTCATTTAACAGTACAGCTCTTTCCGCAAAAAAACAAGCCCTCACATGACCAGCTTAACTGAAAAATAAAAAAAAGTTACGTTTCTCAGAAGAAGAACGGCAAAAAAAAGGAAAGCGTAAAATCGGTTGATCATGAAGGGGTTAATTAACATAATAATCTTGTGCCTTCTGTTTCTATGTCCGCAGCTGGTTCCAGTGTCATGTCGTGCATTAGCTGCTTTTTCCTATTCTTCGGGAACAGTGAATCGGCCATGATTGCTCTCCTCTGCCTCTTTGGTGGAGTCAGTATTGCATCTTGGAACGCTCTGGATGTCCTGACGGTGGAGCTCTACCCCTCAGACAAAAGGTATTTGGCTTTTTGGGGCAGTCCTGGGGTCTGCTTTGACCATGTTTGCACTTTCAGTTCTTAGAATCCTAATCTTATTTCTAATACTGGACAACCCATTTAAAAAAAGCACTGTAGCCTTGTAACTCACTAAAATGCCCAACGGGTGCAACTATTAAACAATGGTTAGTGTTCGAGGGTCATTTGCTTCAGAGATGAGTCACCACGAGAACGTATTGTCAACCGATTAAGTGTGATGAGTCACTCAAGACATGTCTATGTCTTAATATAGTCTCATTGCTTGAAAGGAGGATTTTTAAAGCAAAAATATTGCCTAAAAGATCCATATAATTTTGAAAGGGAATGTGTTGTCAGAAAATTACCTACTATTTTATTTTTTAATTTTGACTGTGATGACAATGATACTTCTGAAAACTCTTCTGTAAAGAACAGGAAGTATAAGCTTACACGACGCCTAGTGGCCAGTCTGCATCATTACAGCAAATCGGAGGACAATCTGTGGGATGACAATCGCTTTCGGCAACCCAATTTTTAGGAAATGTTCACTTATTTGGCCCTTTCCATGAGTTTTCTGACAGTAGAAATAAGCTACAAACGTTGAATGCAGTTCTGAAGGACCAATGATGTTCAATGAGAGTAGGTTTCACAACAAAGGCAGTAGATATAGTTTACAAATAGGAGCCCATACCCATTAGATCAAAGTTGACCTCTTAATTATTGATCTTTAGGTGCTTACTGAATCCAATACTTGATATAAAAATGTACATGATATAATTTGAAATATTCTAAAAACTTTTATTTTTTTCACAGAACCACCGCCTTTGGATTCCTGAATGCCCTCTGCAAGTTAGCAGCTGTCCTTGGAATAAGCATTTTCACCTCATTCGTGGGTGTAGCCAAAGCAGTGCCCATCCTCCTGGCTTCTGCTGCATTGGCACTGGGTAGCTTTTTAGCCCTTAAACTGCCAGAAACACGAGGCCAGGTGCTTCAGTGAGATTCGCCATCATAGGAAAAAAAAAGAGAGTAGATTAGTAGACACTGTGAAATGTCTTTTTATTTCTTTGCCATGTTTGGGGCCCCATTCCCATTCCCTATTTCCAGAAATGTGTGGTAAAACAATATGCATATGTGTCAATGAAAATGTACTAAATATCGAACGCATTTGCACTATTCTAAATTTTGAAGCTTCTTCCATGATCGAGGATTAGAAGCACTAGACTTTGTGTAGAGCAGAGATATGTTCTAGATAGCTCTAGTTAAAGACAATACTCATGTTGTGTTTCCCATACCTCTAGTCATTGAAAAGATCATATAATTTGCTCTTCAAGACATGCGAGGAGCTTGAATTTATTCTAGATACTACCAAAAATTGTTGAAAAGAAACAAAAATCAGTCTAGAGAAGTGTTTTTCAAGCTATGGCTCACTAACAAAAATACAACTAGTTCTCGATCACTTTTAGCCAACTTTTCGCTAATCTAAAAAGCCCATAAAATTTGACCTTCTCAGCTCAAATTAACTCTAAATATTACTAGAAAATGGTAAAACAAGACTGGTCTAGATAAGTGTTCAACCATAACCTGTTCTAGATTTGTTCTCCAACTCGTGGCTCTCTAGGTGTTCGAAAATTACTACACTCAGTATGCCCTAACATGGCTTGTTCATCCTGGAGAAACAGAAGATAAGAAAAAAAAACTGGATTTTTGCCACATCCAATAAGCCACGGATTGGGGAACACAATTGTAGATAATACTAGCTTCTAAATGCAAATTATATTTATTCTGATATGCATAATCTACTGAATAGATAACATTCATATGGAAAGGATACTAAAGGCCCTCTACGATCATGTTTGTTATGGGTATTGAAAGAATTCGAAAGTAGTTCTGGCTTGTAATGGGTCCTGAAGGATCGTAAATTAGTTTGGAATAATACCATCATTTTTTGTTGGTAATGGGTACTGGGAGGATCTTAGAAATGTTTGGGTTAGATCCTAAAATTTTAGAAAGTAGTTCCAGGAAAGAATCCAAGAGTTATTTTCGTCTGGAGTAAATTCTGAAGTCCTCAACTATATACATTATATTTTTTTAAGTGATCAGTTCTAGATAAGAATGGATCCCAACAGAGTTTTTGAGTTCTAATAAACTCTGAAGACTCCCACATTTTGGTTTGTAATAGCTACTGAAAGAATCCCACAAGGGTTCTAGATTGTAATTGATTCTTGCGAATACTGAAGTAATTTCTGAATAGCAATTTATGCTAGCAAATCCTATAGTAGGTCTAGATTGTAATGGATTCTGGAGGATTCTACAAGAATTCTGGGTTGTAATCAAGTCTAAAGCATCCTACTAACATTTTGGTTTGTAATGGGGATTGTAAGAATTCCAGAGTAGTTCTAGATTATAATTGATTCTGGAGGATCCTACAGTAGATATAATTTGTAGTTAATGCTAAAAGATCTTACAGTTTTGGAAAAAAAACAATCATCTTGGTTAGTAATGGGTAAGGATTCCATAGTAGTTCTAGACTATAATTGAATTTGGAGGATCCTACAGTAATTCCAGATTGTAAAAGATTGTGGTGGATCCTACAGGGTTGAAATTGAGTTTGAAGGAACCTACAATCATTTTGGTTGATTATGGGTACTGAAAAGATCCCACAGTAGTTCTTGTAATGGATTCTAGAGGATCCTACAGTAATTTTGAGCTGTAATTAATTACAAAGAATTTTACATTAGGTTTAGGTTCCAATGGATTCCCTACAATAAGTTTGGTTAGTACTGAAGGGATCTCACAATTGCCAATGGTCGAACTGTTTATTAACAGGAACCATTAAGAGTAGATTAAAAAAAATACCAAAAAAGCCTCTAGAAATTCTAAATATACATCTAGATCTTCTTAAACCCGAAATAATCTATGCTATCAATGTCTGACTAGGTGTGAGGAACACAAATCTGAGTTACAGTTTGGATGTGAAAATGTCCTTGTCGCAACCAAAGTGCAATCGGTGCCTACGTAGTTGGGAAGCTTATTTTCACATAGAGCCTCTAGAAATTAAAAAAAAAAAAAATAAAAAAAAAATGTTTGAATGGGTGGGTTGGGGAGCAGAAGTAGGCTGCCGAAACCAGTAGAAGAACTAGCCTCATGCAAACCATGGGTAATATATTTATGCTAATGATTATTGATTGAATTGTTGACCATGTGTTATGTTTACAACAAAACCTCAAAAAGATGGCCACATCCAGGGCCGGGGTGGGTAACAAAGAGGAGATCTATATATGGTTTAGTTATCTATTAAAAAAGTTATGGCATTATTCTCCCAAATTGTTTTAGCTTTCTACATGCTAAAAAATTTGAAGGAGAAACAGCAAATGGAAGCAAAATGCACCGCTTGTCTTGGGAGCGAGGGGATAAATCCAATCTACCCAATTTATCCTCCAACCTCGAATGGATCCTCAAAACATAGTAGGAAAAAATAGCATTGTGTTTGAATTTTTTATACAAAATGTTCAGAATTTATTAATTTTTAACAATTTTTATTTCATTTTAACATTGTTAAATATGATAACTGAGAAAAGCACAGAAATAGCTTCTAAAACTGAATGAAACATTCCATAAAATGACGGCACATTCCATTATTGTATGACACAAGTAGATTTTTGTATTTTTTTATTTTTATTAATTCTGATTTATTAATATAGCAGGATCATGTGGAGAGCATGAGTTAGATTTGACCTATTTTGTGCCAAATTTAATTGATGCACATCAAAAAGACAAATCCCACTGAAAAGTTCAAAATAGCTTCCATAATGGTGTTGGGACGGAAGAACTAATTGGGGTTTTTTCCTCCCTTCCTTTCAACATCTTTGGGCCCAATTTTAACTACGTTCTTGGCCAATTATGCAAATCCGCTAGAATGGGAGACATGTTTTTGCCACCAAGGAGGTTGGGGTACTTCCTTGTTGAGATGTTTCTTTGTTTATAGTTTTAAATATTAAATTAAATCTAAAATTGTGAATATTCTAATTGACCATTGTCAAGGCACAACCCAACAAAATATAAATGTGCCCAAAAGTTAAAACTATTATTAAACGTTTATACAGTATGTATTCCCTTGTTTAGGTTTCTTTTTATTTAGAATGAAAAAAACAAATATTTCAATATGAAATTGTAGAAATTTAATCTAAAAATGTAAATAATCTAATTGAAATGTTATGAAATAACAGTAAAACATGTTTCAAAGTTAAAAAAGACAACAAAAAGGTAAAACTTTCACTGTAGATTATAATTAACCAAGATTTTGAAATAGCCACAAAATGTGTCCAAAAGTTAAATACAACAAATCTGTAGATCCAATTATAGTATGCATTATTACAAATACACTCAAGTCTAAAAAAAAGGGAAAAAAAACAACAAATGGGTCCTGAGTATTTTTGTCCTATTTTTTTTCTCTAGATGTAGTGTTGAGACGTAATAACCTCGAAAGATGTCAAAACTAGTATGTGATTTCCTCTTCTGCCTCCCATCGCACCCTTGCTTTAGTATTACTCTTAGTATATTGTAAAATAATTTATTTTGTTTAAAAAAACCCTCAGTTTTTGCAAGTGGACGTCTAGAAGTAAGGCCCCTTTTACGTATGATGTAGGTCGTCATTGTACAGAGTCTCTAAAAAATAAAACACTGCATGCCTGTTGAGTGCCATATCCCAAGCTGGCAGATGTAGTAGTAGTAGACACATTTTTACATCTTAATGAAATTAATGTGACTGTAAGGAAAATTAAAGTTTATTTATATAATATAAATGGTAATTTTGCCACCATTTGTATAATATTGTAAATATATAGATATATACGAGAAATTACAGTGAAACAACCTGTTAGCTATTGACTTCATAGAAATATTAACAATATTTGTACATCATATGGACTTCCTTGCAGCATATCTAGATGCAATGTGTGTGCATATCTTCAAAGGAAGATTGCTTATATTGGAAGACTTTGTGGAAATCGAAGCGCACAAGAAAAATCTATAAAGACCGGTGTTCAGTGGCCACAACTTCACTATGGTTGACTGGGATCAGTCTTATCTAAAATAGTTCTTTAGGTAGGCCGAAGATCAACCAATGACCAATATTTCTAGTTTAAAGTAAAACATTTTCCTTAGGAGGTGACTTTGGTGCCTCTTGGTCTTGCCGATCTGTGAGTCAAAATCGAGTTGATTTTGGACCCATAGATTAAGTTGGTTGATCTAGGGGTCCCACTGATCAGGTTGGTTGTCTTTAAGGAGTTGACTTTGATGTCTGTTGGTCCCACCAATCAGATTGGTTGACTTTGATGCCTCCTTAGCCCATAGATCAGGTTGCTTAACTTTGATGAGCTTACTTTGTGCCTATTGGTCTTACCGATCTGTGTGTCTAAATCAAGTTAACGTTGGACACATAGGTTAAGTTGTTTCATCTATGGGTCCCATCGATCAGGTTGGCTGACTTGGAGGATTTGACTTTGATGCCTCTTGGTGCCATCAGTCAGGTTTGTAAACTTTGGTGCCTGTTTAACCCATAGATCAAGTTTATTGACTTTGAGGTGCAGACTTTGGTGTCTTGGTCTTGCCAATGTGTGAGTAAAAATAAAGTAGACTTTGGATGTATAGCTTAAGTTGGCTGATCTATGGGCCCCAATGATCAGATTGGTGGGACCTTCATAGAGCTTCAAAGCGAACCAATCAGGTTGGTTCACTTAATATATAGATCAGCTTAGTTAACATTAAGTAGTTGATTTTGGTGCATCTTGGTCCCACCAATCAGATTTGTTGACTTTGTTGCATATATGACCTATGGATAAGTTGGCCCAACAGAAGAAGTTGACTACTTTTTGCCTCTTGGTTTTATTTCAGTGTCCTGTAATGGATAAAGTCTTTAGTGTAGCTCGTCACTCTGAACAAAAATAATAAACAGGAGGACAAAAGGTAACATATCAAATATAATTAAAAACACCTAATGGACCAAGTGTACAATGTTGACCAAGTCTTCTACAATGAATCATCTACTGCTGCTTAATCGGACCTTGCGGCCTACTCAGGTTAATAGGCTGTGACTTACCTTCAAACAAATGTGTTTGTGTATCTTCATGACATACAGGTAGTGTCATACCGAACTACTCTACTATATACGAATCTAGGAGGATGTAGACATCTTTTCTTTTATATTCTATATGATAACTTTTAAGACAAAAAAGCATGGGCCTTTATCAAGCACAAGCCTTTTTCGTCAATGCAACTAGAGCAGAAAGCACAAATGTTGACCTATTTGTTGTATTCTTCTTAATGGAGGATTAATTTGTGTTTTATTGTGTCTGTATTGACTGCAGCTATTCTAATTATGTATTTAAAAATTTCCCCATGCTGGTCCTTCTTAGCAAAACTATGTACTAACCTGTACAGAAATGTAAAACAAAAAAAAAGCAAAATCAAACTATTTTTCGATGGTTGGTATTAATTGTATGTAACAAGGCCGTATCTTGCGTCTTTGTGTTGTGGCCATGCTTATTGTTCACTAGGATTGTTCTATATTGTTTTCATGTTAGTGAATAGGAAAATAAAAAACTCCTTTTAGATTATAACTACCCTGTACAGACACATAATCACATCAGCAGATATCAATGGATGTCAACAAACATTTTTCTTTTTTCGAACGTTTGAAGAAAATTTTCATACAAATTTTTTTTTTAAACATATAAATTACATCCAAATTCATTACTTAGGTTATATATTTGGGATTTTATGCTGAACAACATCATCACTGTTCTACTACAAAAGCAAGAGTGAGTAGCACCTTCAATTTGAAAAGAAAAGTCGTCAATGTAGCAGCACCAAATTAAAGCTGATGAAGAGTTTCAACTAAACAACGTGAAATCATGATGGAAATCGAAAATTCAGATGGTTATTGTATTTCAAGACTAAAAATGCATATTTCTTTGACTTTCTAACAGGGTCTTATATATATGAAATCCAAAGAGATGATTTCCTATACAAAACTAAACTCTGGCTACTTTCACTTGCTCTCATGACATTGCTGATGTGAAATCCTTTTGTGAAATTTCAATAAGTGATTGCATCCATTACATAGACATTTTAACTCATTCCTTTTAGAGATTTATCCCCAAAAAGACAAAACTATTCTTCTAAAACTTGTCTAAAATTTTGTTGACAAGGAATATTACAGTGGTAAACAAGAATCCTTACTGAGCAAAGTAATGACTGAAGCAACTTTGCGAATTTTGGGGATGAAATGCTACTTTAAACTTAAGGGATTAAGTAAAATTAGGTATTCTTGATCACTGTCAGGTTTTGTAAATATAGCAGTGTATAGAGACTTACAAATACACTGAACTTTTGGTTTGGGGAATATAAATAAAATCAGCCTGAATTTTTGTTTGTGTCCATGTTGAAAAGTGACTGATGACACAATGTGTTACTCGATGCAAGAGACGTTCTTTCAATAAAAATGTGGAAATATTAATCAGCCGGTTACTTGAAATGGACAACATTAGGTAACTAAAGGACACACAAAAATGAACAAATCACACCGTCGTCATCTTTTTGCCATGAGCAACATTGTGACAATCAGTTTGTGTGCTGTGTATATGTCACCTGTCATTTTTTGCCAAATTATTATTTTTTTCTAGTTTGTCGTCTTTCTTGCTGTAAGAATTTGTTCGACAATAACTTATGATGCAATAGTGATAGATATGTATTAGGATATGATAATATGACAGAGACGGAGGAAGTACGGTGGTTGAGGGGTGGATCACGTTAGGAGTTGTCCAAATATTCTCATTAAGCAATAATGGATTGACGGAGTTGGAGAAAAGAATTGCAATGGAGGAGAGTTCTCAACCCGAGCCAATATTTATTTGAACCTGATGCTTTAAAGGGGTGGTTCACCCATATTTTTTTATTGTCTAGATCGATATTATATTGAGAAACAATGTTTCTCTCAAATACATTGTGTTGTCAATAGTGCCTGTGAGAGGCGCTATTGCAGACCACTGTTCCCCGTCCAGTGACGTACCCGTCTAATGCTGCCTCGTCACATCCGTGCAGCCGGCTGCATTCTGAGCCCATCTGCTCCCTGCTCCTCCTCCCTCACAGCACGTCTCTTGCTTGCAGCGTTCTGCGAGGAGGGAGGAGGGAGGGGGGAGCAGGAGACATGTCGTGCTGTGCTAGGAGGGAGGAGGATGGGGGAACAGATGGGCTGTGACAAGCGGTGAAACGCCGCTCACAGCTCAGAGTCTGAAAGACTGTAGCCGGCTGCACGGATGTGACGTGGCAGCATTGGATGGGTACGTCACTGGACGGGGAACAGCGGTCTGCAATAGCGCCTCTCACAGGCACTATTGACAACACAAGGTATTTGAGAGAAACATTGTTTCTCAATATAATATCGATCTAGACAATAAAAAATATGGGTGAACCACCCCTTTAAAGATCACAAGGGGGTTGACCAGTTTCTAGTCAAATTTCTACAGTACTCTTAAAGGTTTCGACCTAAGCCCTATTGCTTACTCTTTCACATTTTAGCCCCCATTTTGACCATGAATCATATAAACAGATAATAGAGGTTGCTTTAAAAAAGAGTTTACGGGTAAGCAGTGGGGGCATTTATGATTTCATACGCAGAGTAGGACAATGTTGGCTAGAAAGTGGCCAACCACTTTAAAATATTTAAATGAACTGTTTAACTAGCAGCCCCAAAAATGTTTTGGTAGTTCTTTAATCAGATTAGATATGAAAACTGAACAGCTTTCGAAAATTCAACCAATGGCATATTTCGGATGGTGATAATTGTTCTGTACCAAAATTGAACTGGTTGGTCAAACATGATTGACTCAAAAGTATGTAAAGACTTGAGTTTCAAACTAGGAGTAAATATATACACTGAGATTGTGACTAAATGTGTCACTAACACAACATTAAGGAAATGTTTCCTAGCCTAACTTTGGTTATTCCATCTTGGAAGTTCAGAAATATTTGCAACATTGTCGAAGATCAAAGTTCAAGAATTTGTAATTTTTTTTTAAGGATGAAGACAATACTAGATCTTCATCGTTCCCATTTCAGAAAGACAACTCCCAACCAGAAGTTACCTCTGGCTCCGTACTTCTCAGGTCTCTCTACGTTTTCTCGTCTTCAATCCATTCTTTGTAGTAGTTGGTCTCCACATACGTAGTACTGTCTGTTTGCAAACCGTACTGTGCCGTAGTTTATAGATGTTTGTAAAGAACAGAGGTATGAAAAAAATTACAAATCTGTGTCTTAAAACAAAAAAAAAGATCCATTTTGTCTATAACAAAGTGAATAGTTATATGGGAGGTATTTTATTGTCATGCTGATACGGTGCTGTGGAAGGTGTATGAGAATCCGTACTCCCTGGAATCCAGTTCATCTTTGTTGTGCAACAATCCAGTTCCAGGGTGAAGTAAATTATCAATAAATATATGTCCACAAGTGATCAGCGGTATTAGTTGTGGTTCATGTGTCGATCAATGTTGTGAAGTCTTGACTACTCCAAGTTGTTGTATTGTCTTCTTCAGTATACAATACAGTGCGAACATGACAGATGTAAGGTTGATTTAAATGGACCTATGGAGTGCCAAACCAGACCAAAAATCACATCTTAGATGTTAGGCTCACTAGGTCAGGTGAATCTACAAAGTCCAAGGTCCAGGTGGGCACACGGCATCGGTGCAGCAGGCAGTTGAGGATAGTGGGAAACATTAAATGGCAGGGAGACTGCAGACAGGTAGAGGTCCTGGAAGACTGGGAACAGATAGCAGAAGTATTGGAAGCTTCAGGCAGACAGGAGACATTTTGGAGACCGCAGACAGGTATCAGAGGTACTGGACGACCAGGAACAGGTAGCAGAGATACTGGAAGCTGCAGGCATCCTGGAGACCACAGACAGGTAGCAGAGATCCTGGAAGACTGGAAACAGGTGGAGGTATTGAAAACCACAGACATACAGTGGATTTTCTGGTTACCCCAAACAGGTATCAGAGGTATTGAAAAACCAGGAACAGGTATCAGAGGTACTGGTTGATACAGGCATACAGAACACGTCCTGAAGACTACAGCCAGGTAGAAAATTTCCTAGAAGACCGGAAAGAGGTAGCAGGCAGACAAGTAACATCAGGAGAGGCAAAGAGTTTATTAATAATTATAAAGTGCACAAGACTGACAGAAAGTAAAAGCAACCACGGTGGAAAAGATTGCCAGACACAGTACTGCACCAAAATAAGCCACCAGATGGTGACAAGAGCTGCTGGTCAGAGGGTACAATATAGATACAGATACATAGGCTGACGGAGGGGAGGGGGTGAAAGCAATATCTAATAAGTACATTAATCAAATCACCCCACACGTGCTACCCTCCTAAACAGCCATGATTAGATAGAAGCATTGTTACCTTGAGACATAGTAGACAGCAGGCGTGCAGCCTAGTCACGTGGCAGGGAAAAGGCCTCGACACGCTTTTCACCGAGCCTGGATTCGTAACCCAGAGGCGTATCTAGGGGGAAACTGGTGGGGCATATGACCTGAACGCAGCTGTCAGGGGGCGCCCTCAGGTCACCTAGCGTGGCAGTCGGAGAGTCTCCCTGGCGACTACATTTTTCTGCCCCCATAAAGGCAGCCAGCTATTCTCTGAGTCAAGCTGACAGAGAATGTGCGGAATGTGGCTCCCTGTGATCAATTGTACTTGTGTCTTTCAGACGTGAGTACAAATGAACCCTGACCGTCGCTACTTCCGGATCAGGGTGACATCAGCAGTGTGATCAGATCAACTGATCACACCTGCTGACGTCACTTGGCGCCTCAGAGGCAGCAAACAGCGCTGGTGGAGAGTGCTCCAGTGGAGCTGAAGACACCAAAGAGGAACAAGAGAGGGTGAGGGGGAAGTATATACAGACACAGTATTGGTGGATGGTGAAGGGAGGAATGTATATGCGGCCACTGTATTGGGGGATGGGAGGAATGTATATGCGGCCACGGTATGGGGGGAAGGGAGGAATGTATATGCTATCACAGTATGGGGGAGGGGAGGAATGTATATGCGGCCACAGTATGTGGAGAGGGTGAGGGGAGAAATGTATATGCAGCCACATGATGGGCAGAGAGAGTGGGGGGGGGATATATATATATATTATATATATATAGATGGCCACAGTATTGGGAGACGGAATGTATATATGGCCACACAGTGTGGTGAGGGGGAATGTATATATAGCCTCACAGTATGGGGGAGAGGGTGGGAAAGGGGAATGTATACAGTATATATGGAGGGGGGATGTATATATGAGGGGGGATGTATATATGGCCACACAGTATGGGCAGAAATGGTGGGGAGGGGCATGTATATATGACCACAGAGTATTGGGAGAGAGGGTGAGGAAGGGTGATGTATATGTCGAGACAGTATGGGGAGAGAGGTTGAAGGGGGAATGTATATATACATAGTATCGGGAGTGAGGGGCGAGTGCATATTAACAGAGTATGGGGAGCAAATAAGGGAAAGAAATTTTGAGGACATAGTATGGGGAATTTCAAGACTACAGTTAGGGCCAGAAATATTTGGACAGTGACACAATTTTCGCGAGTTGGGCTCTGCATGCCACCACATTGGATTTGAAATGAAACCTCTACAACAGAATTCAAGTGCAGATTGTAACGTTTAATTTGAAGGTTTGAACAAAAATATCTGATAGAAATTGTAGGAATTGTACACATTTCTTTACAAACACTCCACATTTTAGGAGGTCAAAAGTAATTGGACAAATAAACCAAACCCAAACAAAATATTTTTATTTTCAATATTTGGTTGCGAATCCTTTGGAGGCAATCACTGCCTTAAGTCTGGAACCCATGGACATCACCAAACGCTGGGTTTCCTCCTTCTTAATGCTTTGCCAGGCCTTTACAGCCGCAGCCTTCAGGTCTTGCTTGTTTGGGGGTCTTTCCGTCTTAAGTCTGGATTTGAGCAAGTGAAATGCATGCTCAATTGGGTTAAGATCTGGTGATTGACTTGGCCATTGCAGAATGTTCCACTTTTTTGCACTCATGAACTCCTGGGTAGCTTTGGCTGTATGCTTGGGGTCATTGTCCATCTGTACTATGAAGCGCCGTCCGATCAACTTTGCGGTATTTGGCTGAATCTGGGCTGAAAGTATATCCCGGTACACTTCAGAATTCATCCGGCTACTCTTGTCTGCTGTTATGTCATCAATAAACACAAGTGACCCAGTGCCATTGAAAGCCATGCATGCCCATGCCATCACGTTGCCTCCACCATGTTTTACAGAGGATGTGGTGTGCCTTGGATCATGTGCCGTTCCCTTTCTTCTCCAAACTTTTTTCTTCCCATCATTCTGGTACAGGTTGATCTTTGCCTCATCTGTCCATAGAATACTTTTCCAGAACTGAGCTGGCTTCATGAGGTGTTTTTCAGCAAATTTAACTGTGGCCTGTCTATTTTTGGAATTGATGAATGGTTTGCATCTAGATGTGAACCCTTTGTATTTACTTTCATGGAGTCTTCTCTTTACTGTTGACTTAGAGACAGATACATCTACTTCACTGAGAGTGTTCTGGACTTCAGTTGATGTTGTGAATGGGTTCTTCTTCACCAAAGAAAGTATGCGGCGATCATCCACCACTGTTGTCATCCGTGGACGCCCAGGCCTTTTTGAGTTCCCAAGCTCACCAGTCAATTCCTTTTTTCTCAGAATGTACCCGACTGTTGATTTTGCTACTCCAAGCATGTCTGCTATCTCTCTGATGGATTTTTTCTTTTTTTTCAGCCTCAGGATGTTCTGCTTCACCTCAATTGAGAGTTCCTTAGACCGCATGTTGTCTGGTCACAGCAACAGCTTCCAAGTGCAAAACCACACACCTGTAATCAACCCCAGACCTCTTAACTACTTCATTGATTACAGGTTAACGAGGGAGACACCTTCAGAGTTAATTCCAGCCCTTAGAGTCCTTTGTCCAATTACTTTTGGTCCCTTTAAAAAGAGGAGGCTATGCATTACAGAGCTATGATTCCTAAACCCTTTCTCCGATTTGGATGTGAAAACTCTCATATTGCAGCTGGGAGTGTGCACTTTCAGCCCATATTATATATATAATTGTATTTCTGAACATGTTTTTGTAAACAGCTAAAATAACAAAACTTGTGTCACTGTCCAAATATTTCTGGACCTAACTGTACATATGAGCAAGGGGGTAATTTTAAGTACATGGTTTGAGAAGCAAGTGGGCAGAATGGCTACGGACACAGTATGGGGAGAGAGGAAGAAATGTATGGGGGAATGAGCGCGGAGGTAGTGAGGAGACAGTATGGGATCAAAAATTGTGAGGGGGCATAAAATAGATACTGGGTAGTGGGGATATGAA
This sequence comes from Anomaloglossus baeobatrachus, assembly GCF_048569485.1. Taxonomy (NCBI): domain Eukaryota; kingdom Metazoa; phylum Chordata; class Amphibia; order Anura; family Aromobatidae; genus Anomaloglossus; species Anomaloglossus baeobatrachus. The sequence continues at coordinate 92,167,389 of NC_134364.1, read as the reverse complement.
GAGGGGGCAGCATAGGGGGGGCAGTGTGAGGCCATAGCAAGGAGGTGTGTGATGAAGGAGCACAGTATAAAGACTGGGAAGTATAGTAGGGATACAGTGTAGACGACAGTGTGAATAGGGGGCCCAGTTTGGAAGGAGAGAGCAGTGTGGAGGGCATGTACCATTAGATGGACAGTGTGTGCGTCATATTTTATGCAGAGAACACAGTGAGGGGCTATTATTTATTCAGGGCCACAGCTTAGGGCAGACATTTTTATATTGGAGTATTATCATTCTGCTATTTTTAAAGGTATCGTGTCAGGATGTGCTGAAGAAGACTGGAATTTCTGTACTGTTGGTGGATCTGGTAAGGAATTTATGTACTGTTGGTGCTCCTGGTGAGGAATTTCTGGTCTGATGAGGGTTTTAATTATATATTTCTGTACCTCTGATTGTATACCTGTGCTGTTATTAGTTCTGATCCTGTACACAAGTAACAATTCATAACTTGTAAGATTGTGTTATACAAGGCTATATTAAAGAGGTTGTCCACTACTTTAACATTGATGACCTATCCTATTAGGCCTGGCTGGAGTGCTGAATTCTGCTCCGTTTTCTGATTGTGGCCGCAGCTGGGTACTGCACATCCGCTCCTCATCAAATCAATGAGACAGATGTGCAGTACCCGAACTACTTGTGTTCACATGACCTTCTACTCTGAATTAAGCAGTGTAGCCCAATCCTAACAGCATGTCAGGATTCAGCTCTGCATTCTGGTTCCAGCAGTCATCACATGACCTCTCCACTCATGTGCCATTTTCATATTTGGTCATGTGACAATTCGCTTCTCTTTCTACTTTTCTGTTTTTCATTGAACATTGAGAGAGTTAGGAAGAGCAGCTCGTCTGCACATGGCTAAATGTGCAAATCATATATGAATGAGCAGTCACCTGGCGACTACCCAAACCGCGAGAGTGGGGACGCCAAACAGAATTCTTTCCCCGGGTGCCAAAAAGCTTAGATACACCTCTGAGTAACCCAATTTTGAAAACCAGACCCTTCAAGGAACTTACAGTCATATGGAAAAGTTTGAGCACCCCTATTAATGTTAACCTTTTTTCTTTATAACAATTTGGGTTTTTGCAACAGCTATTTCAGTTTCATATATCTAATAACTGATGGACTGAGTAATATTTCTGGATTGAAATGAGGTTTATTGTACTAACAGAAAATGTGCAATCCGCATTTAAACTAAATTTGACCAGTGCAAAAGTATGGGCACCCTTCTCAATTTCTTGATTTGAACACTCCTAACTACTTTTTACTGACTTACTAAAGCACTAAATTGGTTTTGTAACCTCATTGAGCTTTGAACTGCATAGGCAGGTGTATCCAATCATGAGAAAAGGTATTTAAGTTGGCCACTTGCAAGTAGTTCTCCTATTTGAATCTCCTATGAAGAGTGGCATCATGGGCTCCTCAAAACAACTCTCAAATGATCTGAAAACAAAGATTATTCAACATAGTTGTTCAGGGGAAGGATACAAAAAGTTGTCTCAGAGATTTAAACTGTCAGTTTCCACTGTGAGGAACATAGTAAGGAAATGGAAGAACACAGGTACAGTTCTTGTTAAGCCCAGAAGTGGCAGGCCAAGAAAAATATCAGAAACGCAGAGAAGAAGAATGGTGAGAACAGTCAAGGACAATCCACAGACCACCTCCAAAGACCTGCAGCATCATCTTGCTGCAGATGGTGTCACTGTGCATCGGTCAACAATACAGCGCACTTTGCACAAGGAGAAGCTGTATGGGAGAGTGATGCGAAAGAAGCCATTTCTGCAAGCACGCCACAAACAGAGTCGCCTGAGGCATGCAAAAGCACATTTGGACAAGCCAGTTACATTTTGGAAGAAGGTCCTGTGGACTGATGAAACAAAGACTGAGTTGTTTGGTCATACAAAAAGGCGTTATGTATGGAGGCAAAAAAACACGGCATTCCAAGAAAAGCACTTGCTACCCACAGAAAAATTTGGTGGAGGTTACATTATGCTTTGGGGCTGTGTGGCCAATGCCGGCACCGGGAACCTTGTTAAAGTTGAGGGTCGCATGGATTCAACTCAGTATCAGCAGATTCTTGACAATAATGTGCAAGAATCAGTAACGAAGTTGAAGTTACTAAAGGGATGGATATTTCAGCAAGACAATGATCCAAAACACCGCTCCAAATCTACTCAGGCATTTATGCAGAGGAATAATTACAATGTTCTGGAATGGCCATCCCAGTTGCCAGACCTGAATATCAATGAAAATCTGTGGGATGATTTGAAGCGTGCTGTCCATGCACGGCGACCATCAAACTTAACTGAACTGGAGTTGTTTTGTAAACAGGAATGGTCAAATATACCTTCATCCAGGATCCAGGAACTCATTAAAAGCTACAGGAAGCGACTAGAGGCTGTTATTTTTGCAAAAGGAGGATCTACAAAATATTAATGTCACTTTTATGTTGAGGTGCCCATACTTTTGCACCAGTCAAATTTTGTTTAAATGCGGATTGCACATTTTCTGTTAGTACAATAAACCTCATTTCAATGCAGAAATATTACTCAGTCCATCAGTTATTAGATATATGAAACTGAAATAGCTGTTGCAAAGAAGGGAATTTTGTTTACTTACCGTAAATTCCTTTTCTTCTAGCTCCAATTGGGAGACCCAGACAATTGGGTGTATAGCTTCTGCCTCCGGAGGCCACACAAAGTATTACACTTAAAAGTGTAAAGCCCCTCCCCTTCTGCCTATACACCCTCCCGTGCATCACGGGCTCCTCAGTTTTAGTGCAAAAGCAAGAAGGAGGAAAGCTTAGAAACTGGTTAAAGTAAATTCAATCCGAAGAATTATCGGAGAACTGAAACCCTTCAACATGAACAACATGTGTACTTGAAAAAACAACAGCCCGAAGGGAACAGGGCGGGTGCTGGGTCTCCCAATTGGAGCTAGAAGAAAAGGAATTTACGGTAAGTAAACAAAATTCCCTTCTTCTTTGTCGCTCCATTGGGAGACCCAGACAATTGGGACGTCCAAAAGCAGTCCCTGGGCGGGTAAAATAATACCTCGTAATAGAGCCATAAAAACGGCCCTTTCCTACAGGTGGGCAACCGCCGCCTGAAGGACTCGTCTACCTAGGCTGGCATCCGCCGAAGCATAGGTATGCACCTGATAGTGTTTGGTGAAAGTGTGCAGGCTCGACCAGGTAGCCGCCTGGCACACCTGCTGAGCCGTATCCTGGTGCCGCAAAGCCCAGGACGCACCCACGGCTCCGGTAGAATGGGCCTTCAGCCCTGAGGGAACCGGAAGACCAGAAGAACGGTAGGCTTCGAGAATTGTTTCCTTGATCCACCGAGCCAGGGTGGATTTGGAAGCCTGTGATCCCTTACGCTGACCAGCGACAAGGACAAAGAGTGCATCTGAGCGGCGCAGAGGCGCCGTACGGGAAATGTAGATTCTGAGAGCTCTCACCAGATCTAACAAATGCAAATCCCTTTCACATTGATGAACTGGATGAGGACAAAAAGAAGGTAAGGAGATATCCTGATTGAGATGAAAGGTGGATACCACCTTCGGAAAAAAAATTCCGGAACCGGGCACAGTACCACCTTGTCCTGGTGAAACACCAGGAAAGGAGCCTTGCATGATAGCGCTGCTAGCTCAGACGCTCTCCGAAGTGATGTGACCGCAACTAGGAAGACCACTTTCTGCGAAAGGCGAGAAAGAGAGATATCCTTCAAAGGTTCGAAAGGTGGCTTCTGAAGGGCCATCAGAACCCTGTTTAGATCCCACGGTTCTAACGGCCGCCTGTAAGGAGGGACTATGTGGCAAACCCCCTGCAGGAACGTGCGTACCTGAGGAAGCCTGGCTAGGCGCTTCTGAAAGAACACAGAGAGCGCTGAGACTTGTCCCTTAAGGGAGCCGAGCGACAAACCTTTTTCCAATCCGGATTGAAGGAAGGAAAGAAAAGAGGGCAAGGCAAATGGCCAGGGAGAAACTCCCTGATCAGAGCACCAATACAAGAATATCTTCCACGCCTTGTGGTAGATCTTGGCAGACGTTGGTTTCCTGGCCTGTCTCATAGTGGCAATGACCTTTTGAGATAACCCTGAGGACGCTAGGATCCAGGACTCAATGGCCCCACAGTCAGGTTGAGGGCCGCAGAATTCAGATGGAAAAAACGGCCCTTGGGACAGTAAGTCTGGTCAGTCTGGTAGTGCCCACGGTTGGCCCACGGTGAGATGCCACAGATCCGGGTACCACGACCTCCTCGGCCATTCTGGAGCGACGAGAATGGCGCGGCGGCATCTGACCTGATCTTGCGTAACACTCTGGGCAACAGTGCCAGCGGAGGAAACACATAAGGCAGTTGAAACTGCGACCAATCCTGAACTAAGGCGTCTGCCGCCAGAGCTCTGTGCTCGTGAGACCGTGCCAAGAATGCCGGGACCTTGTTGTTGTGCCGGGACGCCATTAGGTCGACGTCCGGCCTCCCCCAGCAGCAACAGATCTCCTGAAACACGTCCGGGTGAAAGGACCATTCCCCTGCGTCCATGCCCTGGCGACTGAGAAAGACTACTTCCCCGTTTTCTACGCCCGGGATGTGGACTGCGGATATGGTGGAGGCCGTGGCTTCCACCCACATCAAAATCCGCCGGACTTCCTGGAAGGCTTGCCGATTGCGTGTTCCGCCTTGGTGGTTGATGTAAGCCACCGCTGTGGAGTTGTCCGAATGAATTCGGATCTTGCTTGCCTTCCAGCCACTGCTGGAAAGCTTTTAGGGCAAGATACACTGCCCTGATCTCCAGAACATTGATCTGAAGGGAGGACTCTTGCTGAGTCCACGTACCCTGAGCCCTGTGGTGGAGACAAACTGCTCCCCTCCCTGACAGACTCGCGTCCGTCGTGACCCCCGCCCAGGATGGGGGTAGGAAGGATTTCCCCTTCGACAATGAAGTGGGAAGAAGCCACCACCGAAGGGAATCTTTGGCTGCCTGAGAGAGGGAGACGTTCCTGTCGAGGGACGTCGACTTCCTGTCCCATTTGCGTAGGATGTCCCATTGAAGAGGACGCAGGTGAAACTGCGCGAAAGCGACTGCCTCCATTGCTGCCACCATCTTCCCCAGGAAGTGCATGAGGCGCTTCAGGGTGTGTGACTGACCTTGAAGGAGAGATTGCAACCCTGTCTGCAGTGACCGCTGTTTGTTCAGCGGAAGCATCACCATCGCTGAGAGGGTATGAAACTCCATGCCAAGATATGTCAGCGATTGGGCCGGTGTCAGATTTGACTTTGGAAAATTGATGATCCACCCGAAACACTGGAGAGTCTCCAGAGTAGCGTTGAGGCTGTGTTGGCATGCCTCCTGAGAGGGTGCCTTGACAAACAGATCATCTAAGTAAGGGATCACCGAGTGTCCCTGAGAGTGGAGGACCGCTACTACCGTTGCCATGACCTTGGTGAAAACCCGTGGGGCTGTCGCCAGGCCGAAAGGCAGTGCCACGAACTGAAGGTGTTCGTCCCCTATGGCGAAACGCAGGAAGCGCTGATGCTCTGGTGCAATCTGCACGTGGAGATAAGCATCTTTGATATCGATCGATGCCAGGAAATCCCCTTGGGACATTGAGGCGATGACGGAGCGGAGGGATTCCATCCGGAACCGCCTGTTTTTTACGTGTTTGTTGAGCAGTTTTAGGTCCAGGACCGGACGGAAAGACCCGTCCTTCTTTGGAACCACAAACAAGTTGGAGTAAAAACCGTGACCCGGTTGCTGAAAAGGAACCGGAACCACCACTCCTTCTGCCTTCAGAGTGCCTGCCGCCTGCATGAGAGCATCGGCTCTCTCGGGAGGCGGGGATGTTCTGAAGAATCTAATCGGAGGACGAGAGCTGAACTCTATCCTGTAACCGTGAGACAGAATGTCTCTCACCCAACGGTCTTTTACCTGCGGCAGCCAGGAGTCGCAAAAGCGGGAGAGCCTGCCACCGACCGAGGATGCGGCGTGAGGAGGCCGAAAGTCATGAGGAAGCCGCCTTGGTAGCGGTATCTCCGGCGGTCTTTTTAGGACGTGACTTAGACCGCCATGAATCGGAGTAAATCTGATCCTTCTGAGGTCTTTTGGACGAGGAGAATTGGGACCTGCCCGCGCCCCGAAAGGACCGAAACCTCGACTGTCCCCTCCTCTGTTGGGGTATGTTCGGTTTAGCCTGGGGTAAGGATGTGTCCTTTCCCTTGGATTGTTTGATGATTTCATCCAATCGCTCACCAAACAAGCGGTCGCCAGAAAATGGCAAACTGGTCAAGCACTTTTTGGAAGCAGAATCTGCCTTCCATTTCCGCAGCCACAAGGCCCTGCGTATTGCCACCGAAGTGGCGGACGCAACCGCCGTCCGGCTCGCAGAGTCCAGGACAGCATTAATGGCGTAGGACGCAAATGCCGACGTCTGAGATTTTAAAGACGCCACTTGCGGCGCAGACGTACATGTGACTGCGTCAATTTGCGCTTGACCCGCTGAGATCGCTTGGAGTGCCCATACGGCTGCGAATGCTGGAGCAAAAGACGCGCCGATAGCTTCATAGATGGATTTCAACCGGAGCTCCATCTGTCTGTCAGTGGCATCTTTGAATGAAGCCCCATCTTCCACTGCAACTATGGATCTAGCCGCCAGTCTGGAGATTGGGGGATCCACCTTGGGACACTGAGCCCAGCCCTTGACAACGTCAGAGGGGAAGGGTAACGTGTATCCTTAAGGCGCTTGGAAAAACGCTTATGGACAAGCTCGGTGTTTCTGGACTCCCTCCCTGAAGTCAGAGTGGTCCAAAAACGTACTCAATGTACGCTTGGGGTACCTGAAACGGAATCTGTCCTGCTGAAAAGCTGACTCCTCAGCCGTTGGGGCTGAGGGAGAAATACCCAACATTTGATTAATGGACGCTATAAGATCATTCACTATGGCGTCACCATCAGGTGTATCCAGGTTGAGAGCGGCCTCAGGATCAGAATCCTGATCAGCTACCTCCACTTCATCATACAGAGAGTTGCTGAGACCCTGAACAATGTGATGATGTCCAGGGAAGCTCCCAGCGAGCTCGCTTAGGAGGTCTGGGACTGCGGTCCGTGTCAGAGCCTTCACCCTGGGACCTATGAGACACCCCGGGAGCACATTGTTGGTCCAACGGCGAGGACCAGGGTGCAAGATTCAACAGTGCCCATGGTCTGAGATACCGGGCTGGACTGCAAGGTATTCGAGCATCCCAGCCATAGTCTCAGAAAGTCTATCAGCAAAAACTGCCAACTCCGTCCCCGTCACCTGGACAGTGTTAACAGGTGGGTCTCCCTGGGCCACCATTAGCAGAGGCTCCGGCTTAGTAAGTGCTACAGGGGCCGTGCATTGCACACAATGAGGGTCTGTGGAACCTGCCGGTAGTATAGCCGTACATGCGGTACAGGCAGCATAGTAAACCTGTGCTTTGGCACCCCTGCTTTTCGGGGACAACATGATGTTATCTCCTCTGAGCAATCCAGGAGGGTATATAGCCAAAAATCAATAGTGCGACCGTACAGTGCAATGTATAGCATACAAGCATATAAATATATATGTACACTTCGGCACTAGTGGGGTCAGCGCCTCAGGTGCTGCTTATGTGATCACCAGAATCCCTGTCTGGGACCCCCAGAGCTTGTCTCCCCTCTCCAGCAACAGAAAAGCTGACAGGAATGGCTGCCGGCGTCCTGTGGAGAGGAGGGGGCCGTGGGCGTGCCCTAGAAAGTGCGGGAATCCGGCGTCCCCACTGTGCTCAGTGAGAGGGGTGGAGTATGCAAAGCATGCTCCAGCTCTCAGCGCTGACGTCCTATGCAGTGTCACGCCCTTCCCCTGACTGGCAGGCCTGTGGGCGGGAAACAGTGAGACTAGGCCGCAAAAGCCGGGGACTAAAGTGATAAGCGCGGCCGGCGTATAAGCGCGGTCGGCGCGGAAGTCCCCGGCGCACTAACAGTCCCAGCCGCGCCGCAGTGTAAAAATGGCAGCGGCGGTCAGCGCGGCAGTCCCCAGTAAACTAACACACCCAGCCACGCTGCAGTGTGTAATGGCACAAGCGCGGTCAGTGCCGCCGTCCCCGGTGCACTAACACACCCAGCAGTGCTGCAGTGTGTCTGTGCGCGGTCCCCACGGGGACACAGAGTACCTCAAAGTAGCAGGGCCTTGTCCCTGACGATACTCGGCTCCTTGTCCAGCAGAATCCCCAGGGGCTGTGGATGGAGCACGGTCTCAGTGCCTGGAGACCGATTAGGATCCCACTTCACCCAGAGCCCTAAGGGGGATGGGGAAGGAAAACAGCATGTGGGCTCCAGCCTCCGTACCCGCAATGGGTACCTCAACCTTAACAACACCGCCGACAAGAGTGGGGTGAGAAGGGAGCATGCTGGGGGCCCTTTAGTATGGGCCCTCTTTTCTTCCATCCGACATAGTCAGCAGCTGCTGGTGACTAAACAGTGGAGCTATGCGTGCATGTGTGCCTCCTTCGCACAAAGCATTAGAACTGAGGAGCCCGTGATGCACGGGAGGGTGTATAGGCAGAAGGGGAGGGGCTTTACACTTTTAAGTGTAATACTTTGTGTGGCCTCCGGAGGCAGAAGCTATACACCCAATTGTCTGGGTCTCCCAATGGAGCGACAAAGAAAACCCAAATTGTTATAAAGAAAAAAGGTTAACATTAATAGGGGTGCCCAAACTTTTCCATATTACTGTATCTAGATGTTTGGTGAGCACCTTCAACTCTCAGGTGCTTCACAGAACTTTATAACATTGAGCCGAGAACATTAAAAAAAAAAATACATTTTTACCACAAAATTGTTGCTTCAACCCCAAAATCTTTTATTTTCACAATGGTAATAGATTTAGTTGGAATGGTTTGCGGGTGCCATGTCACATTGGCAGGGCCCCCGAGGTCCTAGAAAAGCAGAAATCCCCCACAAGTGACTCAATTTTCCAAACTGCAACCCTAAATAAATTTATCCAGGGGTGCAGTGAGGAAACTGACACTTCAGCTGTGTCACAAAATGCTATTGTTACGACACCGCCGGAATCTGCTCCAGCGACTTCTGCTCCGATCGCCAGGCGACGCCGTGTTCCTGCCATGGATGGTGCTGGTGATGGGAGAGGAGACGATGCCAGCGGCACCGGTGAGTGCAGGCTCCGATCATCCACTGGGTTGGGTTAGCTTGGGATCTGCAGTACCGCTGGCTGACTGTGGGTGGCATGTGTCTTCCAGCTGAAGTTGCCAGCATTCAGCTACAGCCAATGGGAAGACACCACACCCTTTTTATTCCCCCTCCTGTCACATGACCACTGCCAGAGATGGTTCTGATTTTCCTGGCTCCTGTTACGTCCTATTCTGTTGGTGATTCCTGTGTGTTGACTTCTGCATGTTTTCTGACTACCCTCCTGTCTACTGTTTTTGTACCTCACTGCCCAATCCGGATTTGACCTCTGCTACGTTTGCTGACTACGTCATTGCCTGCCGATTCTGTCCCTGTTCCGCAATTCCTGGTTTGACCCTGCCTGACTACTACTCTCATCGGACTGCAGCCTTCCACAGGTTGTGATCTCCAGTGCCCTGTGTAATTCCAAATCCCTGTACAGGGGTTAAAGGGTTTCAGGGTTCTGGGGGTCCTGCTTGGTGAGTGGCTTCCCTCTAGCCTCCCCTTTACAGCCCATCTGAGTCTGTGGATTCAGGCAGGCGTTACAGCTATACTATTGGGCAGTGAACAAAAAATAATTACATTTTTACCACTAAAATGTTGCTTTTACCCCAGACCTCCAATTTTCCCAAGGCAACTAGGTAAAAAAGGCCCCCCATAATGTGTTATACAATTTCTTCTGCACATGGCAATACCCCACATGTGACCGGACAGTACTGTTTAGCCACACCACAGGGCTCAGGAGGGAAGGAGCGCCATATAATTTTTGGAGCACAGATTTCCCTAGAATAGTTCGTGGACGTCATTTGAAGTGCCACTAAGTGCCAGAACAGAAGAAATCCCCTTAAGTGATCAAATTTTGGAAATTATGCCCCTCTGGGAATGAATCTACGGGACTAGTGACGATTGAGCCTCTGTAAAACATCCATGGAGTCAAACGCAGTGTATGTTGCAAAATTAAAAATTGCAAACAAGTCCTTGTCATGCCGAGAACATTGTGGTGTCCGTACATTGTGCCCAGCTTGTGATCTTGGAAACCTGCACCCTGTAAATTGAGAGGGCTCTCCTCACTACAACAATGCCAAACATGTGGGCGCTGACCGTGATTTATGCACATGGTGCTCAAAAGAGAGAGGTGCATTTGGATTTGGGAATGCAGATTTTGCTGGATTTCTTTTTTGAAGGGGGGGTTGGGAGCCGCAGCGTTTTACCAGAGCCTCTGTGTTACCAGTAACGTGGAAGCCCACTATATTTCCGTTAACAGATGATGGACTTGTGTTTTTGTGGGTTGAGTTGAATGCTATTTGGTACAGAATATTTTGGGTCAGTTCACATTTATCCTGTGCTCTATGCTGAGCATTTACGTCGAGGTTTCTATCTACATCTCCAAAATACGTGATTCAGGTGAAACCCCCAACAGATCCATTCACTACAATGAGGCAGCAGACTTACTCCAGACTCTGTCTGGCCTCTGTTCAGCACTGTCCGTCTTTTCAAAGATGAACAAAACTGTTGATGACCACACTTTTGCGGACGCCTAAAAAGAGGAGTACAAAGATGTACACCACCGGACCACGGGTCAGATGGGAGTTCAAATTTCCTACCTCTGACTCATTACAGTGCATTTTCGTTGGGAATTTTGACTGACATTTTTCAGACATTTAGGGTATGTGTCTACGATCTGCACACTCTGTGCCCTGGATGGAGCGTGTCTTCTCCTGCACAGATACGAGTGTTGTCCGTAGGAAACCGCAGCTGCTCGTGAACACAAACAGGGTTTGGAGCTCTGTGGACTTTCACTCTGTTTTCCCCGTGGAGATCACTCACACCTCCACAAGCATAAATTGATATACTGCGACTAGGGAAGGTGAGCTGCATGTCAGGTTACGCTGTGGAGAAACAAAGCACAGCGGGCATGGGATTTCTATAAATCCCCATCGACTGTGCTTGTACTGTACAGCGCAGCGTTGTAGATACAGTGAAAACATGCTGTGTCCAAAATGCTGCTATTCCTGATTTTGGGCACGTACTCCCTGATGTAAGTGCTCAGCGCGGAGCATAAGATAAATAGGAGTCGTGCCACACTGCAATCTTTGGGAATCAGAATGAACAAGTCCCTAGTAGTTGAAGAATTGGCTTTATTTAATTTTTACGCCATTCACCTTGTGGTAGAAGTGATTTGGTAGCTTTATTCCTCAGGTCAGTACAATTACAGTGATACCAGGTTTATATAGTTTTTTTAGGTTTGGCTACTATTACGCTAAAAATGCTTTTTTTTTTTACAAAATAAAGGGGTTTTGCATCACTGAATTTTGAAGGCTATAGTTCTTTTTTATTTTTCTGCAGACAAAGTCATGTTGAGGGCTTGTTTATTGTGGGATGAGTTGGAGGTTTTTATTGGTACCATTTTGGGCCACATCATATTTTTTGAACCTTTTCTATTCCATTTTTTGTGAGGCAGAATCAAGAACAATCAGCAAGTCAGGAATTGTTACTTTTTTTTTTTACTCCGTTCATCAAGGCGTAAAAGTGATCAGATCACTTTATTCTTTAGGTCAATACAATTACAGCGTTACCACATTTATAACGTTTTTTTTTTCTTTAAAATAGTTTGTATGGTGTAAAAACAGTTAAACAAAAAAACCCCTGTTTTTGCACTGCTGTATTCTGAGAGCTATAACTTTTTAATTTTTTTCCTGATATAGCTGAAATGGCAGTTTGGCTTTTGCGGGACAAGATGACGTTTTCAGTGGTACCATTTTTTTTATGGATGACTTTTTTTTATCATGTTTTATATCACCCTTTTGTCAGCTGTATGATGAATATATATATTTTTTGCCAAGTTTTTTTATTTTTTTTTACTGTGTTCACTGAAGGGGAAAACTAGTGTCACAGTGTTATAGATCGGGTTGTTGCGAAAGCGACAATACCAAATATTTGTGGGGGTTTTTTTTTTACACATTGTGAGACTGTGACCGGGGTTGTCTATGACGGCCGGTATGTCTCGCCCCGGTTGTGCTCACTCCATGATAGAAAATAACTCCACTCCAGGGTTAATCCTGTTTCCCTACAGGTTTAAGGAAGGGTTAAAAGGAAACAGGAAGGAGGGCAGGTGTGCCGGGTGTGAGGGAGTGATCACATCTCCCTGAGTTCTCTGCCGGAAAGGCACATATGTACTATTATGGACTTTGCTTTGGATAATAAACCGTGTGCTGTGAACCTTGGTGCCTGGATCCCGTGTCTTCTGCAGCGCAGCCGACGACGCTACCTCACATATGGTGGAGAATCGGCGGGCATGACAGCCGGTGAGGTGTAGCATCCATCCCTGGTGACCCAGCTGCGCATGTCCTGGATTCGAGCGGCTATACTACAGCCCAAACCCGGCGACGCCATGGAGGACATACTAAAGCATTTGGCTCAGGCTAATGCACAGCAGCAACAGACCAATGCACACCTGCTCCAATCCTTGCAAGTGCAGGAAAAAAAACTCCAAGAACAGATGGATCAAGCCAATGCACGTCAGCAGCAATCCTTGCAATTGCAGGAAAAAAAGGCACCAAGAACAGATGGTTCTTCTGGCCAAGTCGATCCGTGCCGGACCGGCAGCAACAACCCCGGGACCGGGTGACGACGGCAGCGTCCGGAAAGCGGTGAGACAAGCGTTGCAAAAGATGACCCCGGGGGATTATGTGGAAGCGTTCCTGGCGGTGTTTGAGCGGGTGGCCGAGCGGGAAAAGCTGCCGACCCCGCAGTGGGCTGAGGTATTGTCGCCCTATCTGACAGGGGAACCCCAAAAAGCGTACCTGGACCTCTGTACCGAGGACGCCATTGACTATGTGATCCTGAAAGCCGAAATACTGGCTCGGTTGGGGGTGAATACCTATGTACGGGCTCAGCGGGTAAATCAGTGGTTCTATGAGGAAGCCAAACCCGTACGCTCACAGGCCTATGACTTGTTGCATCTCGTAAAAAAGTGGTTGCAGCCTGACACTCTGAGCCCTGCGCAAATGGTGGAAAGGGTAGTTGTTGATCGTTTTGTGCGCACCTTACCCGTCACCATTCAACGGTGGGTAGGACAGGGCGACCCAAGTACCCTGGACCAATTAGTGGGCCTGGTAGAGCGGCATGTGGCTACGCAGGACTTGATACGGGACACTGAGACTTTGCGTACCGCCCGTCGGTCCGGCCCCTCCAAGCCTAGGGCCAAGGACCCACCGCTGACACCGGTGCGGGAGTCCGCTACCGTCCCGTCTGAGGCCGCACCCTCCGTCCCTGAGGTCCGGAAAACTATGTACCCTAAATGACAACTCGTCAAGGGGGTGTCCTTCCCTATTAGATGTTGGCGGTGCCAGCGGGTGGGACATATGGAAGCCCAGTGTCCACTCACCACGGAGCCCATGGATTGTGGGTTTACCCGGCGGGGTTCAATGTATGCTCAGGTGGTGTGTACCGCTGACCTGGTCTACCCAGAGACTGAGCCCCACTTGTGCCAAATACAGGTGAATGGATGTCCGGTTACAGGCTTGTTGGATTCCGGAAGCTTAGTGACCCTTGTGCGATCAACCCTAAGGGCTAAAGTAAAGGCCACAGGACGTACCGTGGGGGTGGTTTGCATACATGGGGACCGCCGAGACTATCCCACGGGGATAGTCACCATCACAGCACCTTGCGGTCAGGTGCAACATGAGGTGGGACTTATTAATACTCTTCCCTATGATGTGATCCTAGGAAAGGATCTGCCCTATTTTTGGACTTTATGGAAGGGACCTCCTAAGTCCCCTCAGATATTGGTCAGTCCGGGACCTGAGCCCTACAATCCTGAATCCGGGACGCCTGCCGTAGGGGTCCCCATGATAGGGACAGAATGTGAACCTGATAGGTCGCCCCTAGAGGTATTGGCAGGAGAGGCTGAGACGGTCGAGCCCATCCCGGAGTTGGAGGCGTCCCCGGATACGTTTGGGACAGCCCAACTCCAGGACCCTACATTAATACATGCCCGGAGTCGGGTGACAGTAGTTGACGGGGTGGCACAGCTGCCCGGTGCCCAGGTAAGGTACCCCCATTTCGCTCTTAAGCAGGATTTACTCTACCGGGTAGATGAAGTACGGGGTGTAGGGGTAGAGCAGTTGGTGGTACCCCAGCCGTATCGCCGGCGGGTCCTCGACTTGGCTCATAAACACCTGATGAGTGGTCACCTAGGGGTCAAGAAAACGCAGGAGCGAATATTGCAAAGGTTCTATTGGCCCGGGGTCTTTGGGGAGGTAAAACGGTTCTGCGAAACCTGCCCGGAGTGTCAGCTTACCGCACCCCTGACCCACTTTCGCAGTCCGTTGGTACCGTTACCCATTATAGAAGTCCCTTTTGAACGGATAGGGATGGATCTGGTGGGGCCCCTCGTAAAGTCTGCTCGAGGGCACCAGCATATCCTAGTGATCGTTGACTATGCCACCCGGTATCCAGAGGCGATACCTCTCAGACATACTGCAGCAAAGCTTATAGCTCGGGAGTTGTTTGCTGTGTTCTGCCGGGTGGGGTTGCCCAAGGAGATCCTTACGGATCAGGGGACCCCATTCATGTCTAAAGTGACCAAAGAGCTATGCCGGCTACTCCAGATCAAGCAGTTGCGTACGTCTGTGTATCATCCTCAGACGGATGGTTTAGTGGAACGATTCAATAAAACCCTGAAAACCATGCTGAAAAGGGTGATTTCCAAAGACGGGAAAGACTGGGATATGATGCTTCCCTATCTGATGTTTGCCATCCGAGAGGTGCCACAGGCATCCACGGGGTTTTCGCCTTTTGAGTTGTTATACGGGCGACATCCACGGGGATTGTTGGACCTGGCAAAGGAAACATGGGAGCAGGAGCCCACCCCCCATAAAAGTGTGATTGAACACATTTTAGGAATGCAGAACCGCATAAGCGCGGTCATGCCAATTGTGAAGGAGCATTTACAGGAGGCTCAGGCCGCGCAAAGTGGCCGCTACAATAGACAAGCCACCGTGCGGACCTTTAAACCTGGGGATCGGGTGTTGGTATTGATCCCCACGGCGGAGAGTAAATTCCTGGCTCAGTGGCAAGGCCCCTACGAGATAAAGGAAAGAGTCGGGGTGGTCAACTATAAGGTATTGCAGCCCGGTAGGCGGAAACCTGAACAATTATACCATGTCAACCTATTAAAACCTTGGCAGGAACGGGAAAGCCTGATGGTTGATTTTCCCCCATCCCCCTCCTCTTCGGGTCGTTCAAACCCGGCTCCAGCAACCTCCGGAGAGGACGAACCGGAAGTAAGGATTGGAGAAGCCCTCACCAAGCAACAGAGGCGAGAGGCCAGACGGCTGGTTCAACAGAACCCCGATGTCTTCTCCGAGTTGCCGGGTAGGACCAGTCTGATACGACATGACATTGTCACCGAGCCTCACCTGAAGGTACGCCTGAAGTCATACCGGGTGCCGGAGGCTCGAAGACAAGCCATATCAGAGGAAGTGAAGACAATGCTACGCCTGGGGGTCATCGAAAAATCCCGGAGTGAATGGGCTAGTCCTTTTGTCCTAATACCAAAACCCGATGGCTCCTTAAGGTTCTGCAATGACTTTAGGAGATTGAACGAAATATCCAAGTTCGATCTCTACCCCATGCCCCGGGTGGATGAGCTGATTGATAGGCTGGGACAGGCGCGATATTTTACCACGCTCGACCTGACCAAGGGGTACTGGCAGGTGCCACTGACGGAGTCCGCCAAGGAGAAAACCGCTTTTGTTACGCCGGAGGGTCTCTTCCACTATGTTGTCTTGCCTTTTGGGTTACATGGCGCTCCGGCCACGTTCCAGAGGTTGATGGACTTAGTGCTGGAACCCCACCAGGCGTATGCATCAGCGTACCTTGATGACATCATTATTTACAGCTCCGATTGGCAGACCCACTTGGAACAGGTACAAGCGGTGGTGGACGCGCTTCGAACAGCCGGATTGACAGCCAATCCCAAGAAATGTGCGTTGGGACTCACGGAAGCCCGCTACTTGGGCTACGTAATAGGCCAAGGAGTGATTAAGCCCCAAATTAACAAGGTTGAGGCGATCCAGAAGTGGCCTAGACCCCTGACCACGAAGCAGGTTAGGGCCTTTCTGGGTATCGTGGGGTACTACAGGAGGTTTGTAAAAGATTTTGCGGGACTATCAGCCCCCTTGACGGACCTTCTCAAAGGCAAGAAGTCCGTCATGGTGCGTTGGACTCCGCAGGCCGAGGACTCCTTCCGGGCCCTGAAGGGGGTCCTGTGCGGACAGCCCGTTCTTGTAAACCCTGATTTCCGGAAGGAGTTCATAGTACAGACTGACGCCTCGGAGCTCGGCCTGGGGGCAGTGCTGTCTCAGGTGGTTCAGGGGGAGGAACACCCCGTCACCTTCTTAAGTAGGAAGCTCACCCCTCCCGAGCGGAATTATAGCGTAGTGGAGAAGGAGTTCCTGGCGATTAAGTGGGCCTTGGAGTCCCTACGCTATTACCTGCTGGGGCGTCAGTTTCGCTTGGTGACGGATCACTCTCCACTGGTCTGGATGAGGTCCGCCAAGGAACGGAATGCCCGGGTTACCCGGTGGTTCCTTTCACTGCAGAACTTCCGGTTTACGGTTGAACACCGGGCCGGTAGGTTGCAGGGCAACGCCAATGCCTTGTCCCGCGGCCCGTGTTTGCTGGCAGGAGTTCAACCCCGCACGCTTGAACTGAGGGGGGGGGGGGTATGTGAGACTGTGACCGGGGTTGTCTATGACGGCCGGTATGTCTCGCCCCGGTTGTGCTCACTCCATGATAGAAAATAACTCCACTCCAGGGTTAATCCTGTTTCCCTACAGGTTTAAGGAAGGGTTAAAAGGAAACAGGAACGAGGGCAGGTGTGCCGGGTGTGAGGGAGTGATCACATCTCCCTGAGTTCTCTGCCGGAAAGGCACATATGTACTATTATGGACTTTGCTTTGGATAATAAACCGTGTGCTGTGAACCTTGGTGCCTGGATCCCGTGTCTTCTGCAGCGCAGCCGACGACGCTACCTCACAACATATTAAATATCTATTTATTGGAATTATTTTTCTTCTTTTTCTACTTAGTCCCTATATGGGACATTAGCCTATAGTGCTCTGATTGCAGATTCACTGTACTGCATTGCTCAATCACTGCAGTACAGTATAGGTGCCAGATCTGCTATATGAGACGCTTCAGTGATCATGTTGTAGCATGATCACTCAGGCTTTCTGTAGTCTGGTCACCCGGAGGTCATCATAATGACCTTGAGTCACCATTTCAATGATCAGGCTCTTGTAATTACATTGCAGGGGCACCGATTGGAAAGGAGAGGGAGCGCAATCCCTTTCCCAATCCCCAAGGTGCTGCAATCAATATGGATTGTGGCATTTAGAGGGTTACACATCCAGTGACGGCGAGGAGACCATCCCTGGCTGTGAGAGCCGGGCTCGGCTGTCGGGAAAGCAGAGTCCCAGGTGGTGAAGGCGGTGGGCACAACGTCTGTGTCCCGGCAATCGCCATGACGTACCCATACGTCATTGGTCGGGAACTACTTCCCTCCCATGACGTATAGGTATGTCAATGGACGTGAAGTGGTTAATATACAGGCTAAAACATAAGCTTTCTGGTCTTTTTTTTCATATTCATCTGCCGCTGTGGACATCCAGTTGAAAGGAGCTTAATGAGCGGTCCTATTCTTATCTACTCAATCTATATTTCCCAGCGGCACCCTGGTTGTCATCAGTGCTTCAGGCCCCTACTCTCATGTGTATTTCCTGATAGAAAAATATTAGATCTCAGCATTGGCAATTTTTATTTCTATGAATGAGGTCTTGGGGATGTTTTATTACATACATTTTCTAAACCAGACTACCCCCTTTAAATAGTAAAACTATTAAAAAAAAAACAACAATAAAATATTCTACACACTTTTACCTGCACCATGTTTCAAGGCAGTTGACATAGTAGTCAGTCATAACGAATAATTTATTATACAGTAAACATGATATTAATTGTGAAAGCCCAAAAAGTAATTTCATACAGATTAAACATCTTTGAATAGCTCAAACTACTCTTATTTCTCCCCCTGGATTTGCCATCAATCCAATAATAGTAATTAAAAAAATACAGTAAGGAAACGTTTTGAGGTTTTAATTTATTTTTTTTGCAAACTACCTACAGATAATACTGAATAACTGAATGTACAATATAATACTTAAAAAAGCAAAAAAAAATCTTCACAAGAGGTTCCGTGGTCCTCAGGTTCTGCGTTGGCTGGAGGGGTCATCATACTTCTCTACCTTGGGTCTACACTTGAGAGCTCAGCTTCTTGCCCATCTGGGGATCATGTTTTGACCCCCCCATACATCCAGGGCTTTCGTTAATGGTGGGGTTTTCTTCCCATTGTTGCGGGGTCTTGGCCTGAATAGACAGGGCGTGAACAGGTCCGGCTAATTCATCTTTCAGCAAATCGTTGACAAGTCTGTGGCGCTGAATGAGTGACTTCCCTCTGAAAGCATCAGATACCACCACCACTTTAAAGTGAGTTTCTGATTCAGCGGGCACAGCATGCATGTAGCTCTCATTATGCACCTCTAGGTGGCAGGGTTCTAGGTTCTGACTCAGTTTGGCCCTGATTGATGTCTCCACGGGCTTTTCCATGTTTTGGGATCCTGAATACCTTGATGTCACGGTAGCTGAAGGAAAACGTGTGCAAGATCGGAGAAACCGTGCAGGGAGCATCAGCTGAAACCGAGGAAAGGGTGAAGACGAGGTAAGTGTTTAGATATGGATAAAATATGAAAAGGAGGCTCACACAACAAACATACGCTGCATATCACAAGCTCTGACACCACGTGTCTGACGTTTCTGTGGCAGATATTCGCCAGAAAATATATCAGAAGATATCTGCAGGTAATCAATGTGTTCTAATGGGGACACCAACCTGACTCTTAGAGAGTAAGGGGGCACTAGGGCAGTTACTAATTATTACATCTAAAGGGGGCATTTTGGGCCCAGGCACTGCACATACCTAAGTCAAGAAACCTAAGAACAGTTGCTACAACTGAAGATAAAGGAATTAAAGGGAGATCCTTGGATGGAGGTGCTAAAGGTGGAGCTATTTTGGAAGATTCAGTGGCTACTTGGCAGAGAAAGTGCATGGAAATCTATGGCAACGGCTCTAAAAGAGGTTAATTTGGCAAATCAAATAAAGGGGTTTCCTTCAACACATGAGGGTCCTATGGCTGGAGTGCTAAAGGAAGGTCCTAATGCACAGGGTGCTAAAAGGGGATCCTTCAGGAGAATATACTATGGGGACTCCATTAGCTGAGGCGCTACAACGGGGTGCAAAATGGGAAACCTATAGCAGAAAAAATAAAAGGGGGCTCTTAGAGCAAATTAACCAAATTTGTGTAATTAATGTAGGTCCCTTTGGAAGATGAATAAAAGGAATAAAGGGGTGTCAGCCAATTCATTTACTACACAAGCAGCTGTGCTACCAGAGAGCCGCTGTCATAAACATTACTCTGCATACTCCAGCTTTCCATGACTTAATGCAGAGCCCACCCAATCAGCCCCCACTTACTGCTCACAACACACTGCAGACAGCAGCGTCCTTGCAGCCATGACCAGGAAACCCCATTGCATGATGGGAAATGTAGTTGAATTGTTGCACCAAGCTGAACCACAGCTCCCATGATGCACCTGGCTTCAGGAGGAATGTATAAGACGTTGCTCTTCCCTATGTTATGGCAATGCAATTTCCCCCCATAGTGATTTAAAGTTCCTCATCACAGTGAAGAAATTATATAATACAATGTGATGGGTAAAGGAATGGACTAGTTGTGCTAATTTCTGGATTTTTTTTTTCTTCCTGTATGACGCTTCAGTTCCCATGTCTGACCACCAGATGGCAGATGCTGCAATTCCTCAGTCTGACCACCAGATGGCATATGCTGCAATTCCTCAGTCTGACCACCAGATGGCAGTTGCTGCAATTCCTCCGTCTGACCACCAGATGGCAGTTGCTGGAATTCTTCAGTCTGACCACCAGATGGCAGTTGCTGCAATTCCTCAGTCTGACCACCAGATGGCAGTTGTGCCTCACACATGTGCTGTGGTTCCCCTGCAGTAAGCTCTGCAGTGCTCTGCGCTCATTGTGGTGGATCTGCTGCAGAGTGAGAGTTTCTACATTTCTCTACTGGTTTATTAAATTTTTCCTCTTTAGCCTTATAATTAAAATGCAATTATTAATCTGGGTAAAGGGGAATCTCACAACTTACATAAATACCTTATAGAATAGAGTGCAGGATGCATTACTTATCTATAGACATCAGTGCATGGAGCCACAGAACTGCATTCTGGAGCTACAAAAAGGACAATGTCGGATTAACAGACACGTCCAGGGGTAATTTCTCTACAGATAAAGGGGAACTCAAATAAGATATAAGATAGATGGACGGATCGACGGACAGAGAAAGCCAAGATCCGACCAGCACCATTCATTTGGTCGAAAGAACTGTGCTCTTACAGGAACAGACAAATATACTTAACTGGGCCTGGAAAATCACCCTGAAAAACAAGGCCTTCCATTCCATCCAAAGGAAAATATCATCTGACGCCTACAGTGAGGGTCTGGCTAAAAATCTTCAATTCCATCATCGCCCAAATCCTCTTGTATGGCAGCGAAGTGTGAGACCCTGACACTTACCTAGATTTGTCAAGGTAAGATTGCAGCCCAACACAAATATTCCACCTGGAATTCTATAAGCCCCTTCTTCAGGTCCATCGGACACCTCCAACAGTGCCTGTTGGGCCGAGCTGGGCACATTCCTTCTACACCTAGCAGTTCTGAAGAGGGCAATCTCATTCTGGGGTCACCTACTGAAATCCAAGCTCCAATCTCCATAAAGCCCTGATACAGATAGGTGGTCCAGATGAACCAGGACCCCCGGAACAACTCACCCAGACCCAACTGGACAAAATGACCAATCATAACAGCCTGACAAAAGCCAGAATCAGGAAGATGGTAGACGAGGGCCAGGAGAGGTACGTCAGTGACTGGAGGAACGATATCATCACCTCACAGAAACTGACCATGTACCAGGGTCTACAGAGAGACTACAGGCCGGCCCAATATCTGGAGAAACTTCCAGACCCCAGAGACTGCCGGATCCTGAGTTGGTACAGACTCAATGCCCTTAGTGCGTCCATCAAATCCAGCCAACACAGAGAGAGCTACAAACCTAAGGAAGACAGACTGTGTTCACACTGTAATCTGGGGGATGAGACCTGCTACACTGCACCAAATACTCAGCAGTAAGGGACACACTTCAGGAAACTCTAATCTCTTCCCAGATTTCAGCTCCATGAATGAGGAAGAGAAAACATATATCCTGCTGGGTCAAGAAGAGAGCACAGTGGAGATAGCAGCGCGGTATGTGAGCGAATGTCAGAGACTTCGAGAAAGAGAACTATGATAAGCCATGGACTTCCATAGCCCCCATCCTAGATGTACCCCCCCTACAGTCCCTACCCATCATCCCCACAATCCCTATCCATATTTTATACTTGCTTTGGCAAAACTAATTTGTATTTAGTCCTGAGAATAAAGCTTCTTTGAATTTAGTAGATAGCTAAATAGCTAGCTAGATAGATAGATAATAGATACATAGATATGAGGATAGATAAATATGATGATAGATAGAGGGGTAGTTAGAGGGATAAATAAATAGATGGATAGATAGATAGATAGATAGATAGATAATAGAAAGATAGATATGAGGATAGACAAATATGATGATAGATAGAGGGATAGTTAGAGGGATAAATTAATAGATAGATAGATAGATAGATAGATAAACAGATAGATAGATATGTGGCTCAGTAATGTCAGGTTTACATGTGATAAGAGGATCAGGAAGATTTCTTGGTGGTTTCCATCACTATTTTTATAGTCAGATATGATGAAATCTATGGAGGATTATATCTAGACACATTCTCTATAAGTTTCCTTTTTTTAGAAATAGCCAGAAAAAGTGTTACTAGGCACTTGCTGTACAGTCCATAAATAGATATTTCCTTATCTATAAAGCATAAAGATGGAATCTATACAAATATAGCTTTAGGGGTTTTTTTTTTTAGCTTTTTGAGGAGATTCCATGCTAAAAATATGATTGACAGAAAGGTCCGAGTCCACATACAGGAGATAAGATGACGTTCATGTTACGCCATGATGTATTCCTTCATGTATGGGAGGCATTTTATCCTTTAATGAAAATCCGACAAAAAAATACAAATATTTCAAAAATATTTGTAAAATTGCCTTTTTTTCCGTGGCTCTGATTTAAAGCAAATGCTCAATCTTTAGGATAGAAAATAATTTTTTACACAGTTTATGTTCAGATCAGGATCTTGGACCAGTAGATTAAAAGTTTCCCACCTTGCAAATCAGCAATAAAGAAAACGAAAAAAAAAAAAGAAATTTGCGTTCAATTTCGAACATTTACATTATAACAGATAATTAAAAGATGTATGAGAACTTTAGGAATCAAGATGAATGAAAGGAAAATCCCATCCACACGAGATTACAATCTACACTTTTTAGGGAGAGGAGGGAAAGATTAATAGCTAAAGATTTAAAGCTAACAAGTTAATTTGGGAAAAATTGTGATAAGTAATAAAAACAAATATATATATATATATATATATATATATATATATATATATATATATATATATATATATATATATATGTATTTTTGGGAAATTGACATTGGCAAAAAATACTTTTTTGACATGGTCGAAAAGACAAAAATTTTTAAATGCCTTCAGTGTTTCTTTTACGGCACAAATATTTGAAGAATTCTTGAAAACGTTAGTATTTCTTTTTTTTTTTTTGTGCCTGAAGCATTGTTTAAAGAGTTTATGAAACTATTCATAAAAGTTTTTATTGCCTTTGAATAATTTTTTTAAGAATTGTTTAAAACTTCTGAAAATTGTTTTCACTGAAACATTTTTTGAAGACTTGAACTTTCTTTCCCTGAAGCATTTTTTGAAGAGTTTTTTTAAGTTTTTTTTTCTTCCCTGAATCATTTTATGAAGAGTTGTTGAAAACATTTTTTTTTTACCTGAAGCATTTTTAGAAGACTTTTAAAAAAGTTTTTTTCCCCAAGACATTCTTTTTTAAATATTCGAAAAAGGTTTTTTCCCTGAATCATTTTGTAAACAGTTGTTGAAAATGTATTTTATTGGGGTTTTTTTTACTTGAAGTATTTTTAAGAATTTTTGAAAAAGGGGGTTTTCCCTGAAGCATTTTTTTTAAAGAATTTTTAAGGTTTTTTTCTAGAGCATTTTTTTTATAAAATACATTTCCCCCCGAATAATTTTTTGAAAAGTTGTTGAAAATGTTTTTTTGTTTGGTTATCTGAAGCATTTTTAAAGAGTTTTGGAATATATATTTTTATTCCCCTAAAGATAGAGAAGTGTTTTTTTGGAACGCATTCCATTAGGATCCTCTTTAAAGAAGTGGCATGCCCTTTGTCCCACCACCCCCTCCAGGTCTTTTTCAAAAAGTGGGAAAAAATTATCTAAAAAAAAATCAATATAGAACATAAAAGATTATTCTGAAAACGAATGGGAAGCTTTTTATTCTCTTTTTATGCAATTGTTTCAGTGTTTTTTTTTAGTATTATGTTCTTTCTATAGAAAGTTCTAAGATTTATATAAGAAATATAAAAAAATTGCTTTTGTTTTTATTTTTTATATCATACACAAAAAAAAGTATCTAAAAATGAAATAAAATGAAAATAAATTACAATTTATTTATTTTTGTTTTAGAGATAAATAATAAAAACCTACACTCCGGCAAATAGTGTGAGCTATTTTCAGTTTGCGAGAAACATGTGTGGTCTTTTTTCATTGCTCTATAAAATTCTATTTCAGGGACTTGAAAACCTGAAGAGACAGATGGAAATTATTAGTAAGTGTTTCAGATAACTAGTGCCAGATATGAGGTCAGAACTCTACAAACTGTACATACATTAAATGTGTCAAGTGGGAGAATATATTCTTACAAAGAGGAGATAATATTATATTGGGTACTGTGAGGAACAAAAAGAAGGGAGGGGTTAGTATTTTTCTATATTTTTTATATTATAACATATAAATGTAATTTATTATAATAAATTACATTTTTATCGTTCTTTTATTTTTTTATATATTACATTGATTGTTCTGAAAATTTAAAACTTAAATCTATTTGTTATCTCCCAATTTTTTAATCTAAAATTGTATTTTTTTTATTTTTGTTTACATTTGAAATACATCTTTGTCTTTAGTTTCATATTTTATACCCACATTTATTACTATATTATACATTCAATTAACACATATTTATATGATATGATATCCATTATGGAGCAAATTGAAATATATATATACATATATATATATATATATATATACCGTGTATATATATATATTTTATTAAACATGCAAAAAATGCAAAACATTCTATGTGATGCTATAAACAAACATATGGAAAAATAGTCATTTTTGTAATTCCATGTAATGTAAAAAAAAATGCTAAAAAGGATTAATAATCTAATATAATTCAATGTAATGTAAAAAAAAACAAAGTTAAAAAAAAAATAATCAAAATGTAATATATGATGTAAATTATATATGATAAAATATTAATAATTCAGTAGAATTCAATGTAATGTAAAACAACCCCCATAAAGTTAAAAAAAATAATGATAATTCAATATAATTCAATGAAAAGTAAAAAAAAAAACACCACATGAAGAATATTAATCCTTTGATGGAATTGAAAGTAATGGGAAAAATAAGCCATAAACAAACAAAAATAGATAATTATAATTCAATATAATTCAATGAAAGGTTAAAAAAACATGTGAAAATTGAAAAAAAATTAAAATAAAAAATAAATGTGATTTTAAAAATTACATATGTATTAATAAAATAAATATAAAAATGAAATGTCATTGAATCTAACATTAAACAAAACATGTAAACATAAAAAATTGCAAACATTTCGAAAAAATCATTGTAATATTAAATAAAAACACATGTAGAAAAAAAACTGAAGGAAAAGTAAACATGAATGTAATGTTAAAAAATACATGTGTAAAAATATATTAAAAAATCTATAGATTCAGTGTGATCATAAAAAAAATTTTTAAAATGTAAAAAAAGACAGAAAGATGTAAAGTAATGTTAAAACAATAGCTATATAAAAAAATAAAAAAATATAAAAAAGGAAATAAATACATTTGTAAAAAAAATAGAAAAGATCTATGTAATGTAAAAATGTAAACGATCAATGGAATG
This sequence comes from Anomaloglossus baeobatrachus, assembly GCF_048569485.1. Lineage (NCBI taxonomy): Eukaryota > Metazoa > Chordata > Amphibia > Anura > Aromobatidae > Anomaloglossus > Anomaloglossus baeobatrachus. The sequence continues at coordinate 92,141,803 of NC_134364.1, read as the reverse complement.
CTCTTTGTATAAGAGCAGATTGTAAAAGAAATTCGGTTAAAATTCAATAAAAAGATGTTTAAAAAAAAAAATGTAAACGTTAAAATTAAAAAAAGTCTAAAAATCAATGTAATGATCAAAAAATGCATATATAAAATAAACTGCAAAAAAAATAAATAAAAAGAATCAATGAAATGTTAAAAAAATACATGTGTAAAAATAAAAATTGAAAAAATATATGTAAATCAATGTCATGTTAAAAATACATATGTTAAATTGAATAAAAAAATGACCCCAAAAATGTAATCTACTGTTAAAAAAAATATATGTAAAAATAAAATAAAAAATTAAATAGAACTATAAAAATGTAAAAAAGGGGAAAAAAAAAAGGTAACAGCTGTAACACTTCAACTGATTATACTGGGACTAATTGTTACCATGATATTTCTAAATATGCTGCTAATTAATATCCTGGTAATTAAAACAATACATTAGAGTGTAACATTGGCCTTGTATGTAATGCGTTTACAGAAATAAATGTACATTATTATCCATTTGTGCATTTTTCATGACTGTATGATTAATATTTCATGCTCAGATTACAAACAGAAAATTTCTAAAATTAAAAAATACTATTATATTTTTCAATTAGTAGTCAAATATTTTAATTAGTGCCTAATAAGACAGTAAAAACTAATTAGCACTACTTTTATTAATTGTTCCAAAAAACTTGAATGCTGAGAATTATGTAATTTTTCTTTTTATCGCGTTTTACTTAATTTTATTCACAGAATTAAGCCATCTATTACAATAAAATTACAAAAAGATAGTCTAAAATTGTATGTGGAAAAAAATAGTTTGAGCAAAAATATGACAACTGAACTATGCAATGTATGTAAAAAAAAAAATCTATTCTGCCTCTGAGGAATTTATTTAATATATTCCTTTCTAACGGAAAATTTGAAAAATTAAGAAAAATAAAGTAAAAAAAAGAAAAGATTGGAAAGACAATTCTGTTTTATCTATTCCTTCTTTAATATTTCATGGCAGCTTGGATTTTTCCTGTAGGAGGGGGTATTGCTCACAAAAGTCTGCTTTCCGTATTCTGAGAGCGTAGCTCCACAGATGGTTGGAAGGACCTTTCCGACTGCTCTCAGCTCACAGCCCCGGTGTGAAAATCCAACATTTTTTGTGTTAATTTTGTTGTGGATTTAAGTCTAATAGATGTGATGGATCCGAGTTGAGTGTTGTGAATTATGATCTTTTTCTGAAATAATGTAAAAAGTGAAAGAAATCATTTTAATGAGCCCCATATTTTACGTGCACCGTCAATCACTGTCTTGTGGGACTGAAATAGGAATCGGACTAATTGTAGACACCTGCCATTTCTAATATATATCGATTGTCATGGTACTGTGTAGGTAAGGCACTCACTTAAAAATCTCCTTTAATGAGTTTGAATATATACATTTTTTTACAGATTGATTTTTCACAAAACATTTTTTAGAACTAAACATTTTTCACAGTTTTTTTTATACAAATTTCATGTGATCTTAGGTAGATACTGCTTCAATGGATTTAAGAATTGATATCCTCTATTCAGGATAGTACATTAATGTTTGACCATAGGGGGTCGAACCCCTGGGATTACTGTTTATTGGTAAAATGAAGGGGTTTTGGCTCTGCTTGGTACTTGATTGTCATTGCCACTTATATATCAGAGCAACAATAGGTTTATTACACAGCCATGACATGTCCAAATCTTTTAAAAAGGACCTGTCACCAGATCAGAAGTGTCTGGTTTCTGTTATTATTTTATTCTCCCTGCTCCCCCTGAGTATTATTTTTTTTGTTTGCTTTTTTTTTTTTTTTTAAATCAGCCATACAGTTCCAGAAATATCAAGAATTTAAAGTCTTTACCAAAGGGGTGTCTCACAGGATAATTGCGCAGAGGAGCCTAAAAAGATGCCACCAAGGATCCTGTGAGCCACACTCGATTTGTAAACACTATAAAAATTACATAACAAGGTCTATATCTCAGGAAAGTTATGGTTGATTTAAAAAAATAAACAACTGAATACTTGGGAGCATTGAGAATACAAAAAGAGCAAACAAAAAGGGAATCATTCAGAAATACTTGTATTTTATATTATGTTCCTACTACAACTACTTTGAGAAAGTCCAACTGCTGTGGCGCTGAATCTGTGTACTTGACATGAAACTAACAGATTAAGTTGAGTACAAGTCTAGACTATGTTATCATTGAGCATAATTAAAGGGGTTGTCCAGGACTTTAAAGGTACCATCACACTAAGCGACGCTCCAGCGATCCCACCAGCAACCTGAAATGGCAGGGATCGCTGGAGCGTCGCTACACGGGTTGCTGGTGAGCTGTCAAACAGGCAGATCTCACCAGCAACCAGTGACCAGCCCCCCTGCCAGCAGCGACGCGTGGAAGCGATGCTGCGCTTGGTAACTAAGGTAAATATCGGGTAACCAACCCGATATTTACCTTGGTTACCAGCGCACACCGCTTAGCGCTGGCTCCCTGCACTCCTAGCCAGACTACACATCGGGTTAGTCTGGCTATGTGTGCAGGGAGCAGGGAGCCGGCACTGACAGCATGAGAGCGGCGGACGCTGGTAACGAAGGTAAATATCGGGTAACCAAGGAAAGGGCTTTTTGGTTACCTGATATTTACATTGGTTACCAGCATCCGCAGAAGCCGGCTCCTGCTCACTGCACATTCAGTTGTTGCTCTGTCGCTGTCACACACAGCGATCTGTGCTTCACAGCGGGACAGCAACAACTAAAAAATGGTCCAGGACATTCAGCAACAACCAGCGACCTCACAGCAGGGCCAGGTTGTTGCTGGATGTCACACACAGCAACATCGCTAGCAACATCGCTGTTACGTCACAAAAGTCGTGCCTTAGCAGCGATGTTGCTTAGTGAGACATGGCCTTAACACTGATGAGCTGTCATTAAGATAGGTCATCAACGTCTGATCAATGAGGGTGAGACACTCAGCACCTCCACCAATATACTCAGCGCTGCACAGCTCGGTCGATCAAATACTGACTGCGGCCAGGTACTGCATATCAGCACCCTATCGATTCCAATAGGAGGCGGAAATGCAGTAGCCCCTACAGAATTGACTGTGCCAGCAGTGGCATCGAGAACAACTGATTGGTTTGGGTACCGGGTTAATCACCCTCACCGATCAGACATTGATGACCTAACCAAAAGATAGGTCATCAATGTTAAAGTATCAGACAACCTTTTTAACCACTAAAATACTCTACCAATTTGTGTTCAAAGCTTCTTTGATGCCCTACGTGTTTCCATAGTTACAGGCTACAAATAATCATTGTGTGTGGTCTGGTTCTACAGTCATATGTTACTGCCTTCATTTTACTACTAATGTACAATAAGAGGGGCAAATGGAACTAAGACATGACTCCAGTTTTTTTGTGGTCTGTTGCCATGAAAGATACATAGATAGGCATAGGAAGCACAATTAGTAAAAGATGATCATCTTTACAAACAGTTGCTTCTTTATTGGAATAAGATTATGTACAAAACATCAAGTAACAATCAAATACGCCCTTTGATTGGTACTTGCTGTCCTGTATATAATCTTATTCCAATAAAGAAGCACCTGTTTGTAGAGCCAGATATCTTCTACTATTTGTGCATCTTATCTCGTCTGTGGTGGAGCCAATGTCCGAGCACCAAACAGGAGTGGGACTACAATGATGGTGAGCTGAACTTTATAATAATCATTTTTTTTAACAGCCTTCAACTCAACTTCGAGCCTTGGCGACTTGATAGATGAGCATTCAGGTAGGAAGATTGATCTTGCGCAAAGGTAGATGGGTCCACCAGGGTCTTCTCTGCTGTTATCCTGATAGTATCAAGCCATCGGGTTGCTGGTATTCCTCTTCACTTTGTTCCATCTATTCTTCCGACCATGATGTCCTTCTCCAGTGGTTGCTCTCTTTGTATGATGTGTGAAAAATGGGCAAATCATAGCATGATGATCCTTGCTTTGAGTGACATGCTTGGCTTGATTTGTTCCAAAACTGATTTGTTTGTTACATCCTTCAACAGCATCACATTTTTAAGGCGTATATTCTTCTTCTGTCTTGTTCTTTTATCGCCCAGGTTTTGCATCAATATGTGGCCAGAGAAAAGACCAGACTATATATGAGCTGTGTCTTCGTCACCAGTGAAATGTTCGATTTGAGGACCATCTCCAGTAACTTCAAGGTTGATTTGCCCACAGCTATTCTCTTCTTGACGTTCGGTGTCGTCACTGCATCTTTAGTGATCATTGATCCGAGTAGGTTGAAGTCTTTTACAACTTCCCAATAAATATTTGCATAGATTGATGTGAAATAGTTTAGATATCCACATATTTTTAACAACATTGTTGTTAAAAAGGGGAATGATTAACCTGATTCTGGAATGAAAAGAATGTTTTTGAAAATAGGAATGTTGATAATTTTTTATCAGTTAGCAAAATGCAATGTGAATGAACAAAATAAGTCTGAATCACATCAATATTTGGTGACCTCTCTTTGCTTCCATCACTTCTTCGTGGTTCACTTGCACACAGTATTTGAGGTTTTTCAGAACATCTTGGATAACTGACCACAGATCGTCTGTGTATGAAGTTTCTATCTTTTTTATGTGATCCCAAAGAAGACACAATGATGTTGAGATCAGGGGTCAATCAGTTCCAGGACTCCTTCTTTATGCTGAAGATAGTTTCTAATGACATCGGCTGTATGATTTGGGTCATTCTGCTGCAGAATAAATTTGGAGCCATTCAGATGCCTGCCTGATTTTTCTTCCTGATGGATAAGTAGCTCAAAGTATTTCACCCCATTGAGGACACAAAGAAATTGGCAACTGTCATGCTAGGTATGGTGAAGTGACATGTGTACAGTGATAGGGAGGGGAAGAGAAACCCTGTGTCTAGGGAAGGGGGAGATGGTGACTAGACCACCCTAGATAGGTTCTGCACCTATGCACCGAGCAGGATATCTGGCCATGGCTGAGCCTGAACTGGGCCCTAGGTAGGGAAAGGATTGGATGAGCACTTATGCCCAGTCACACTAAACAATTTACCAGTGATCCCAACAACGATACAACCTGATAGGGATCGCTGGTAAGTTGCTAGGAGGTCGCTGATGAGATGTCACACTAAGCGACGCTCCAGCGATCCCACCAACAACCTGACCTGGCAGGGATCGCTGGAGCGTCGCTACACGGGTTGCTGGTGAGCTGTCACACAGGCAGATCTCACCAGCAACCAGTGACCAGCCTCCAGCCAGCAGCGCCGCATGGAAGCATGCTGCGCTTGGTAACAAGGTAAATATCGGGTAACCAACCCGATATTTACCACCTTGGTTACCAGCGCACACCGCTTAGTGCTGGCTCCCTGCACTCCTAGCCACAGTACACATCGAATTAATTACCCGATGTGTACTCTGCTACGTGTGCAGGCAGCAGGAGCCGGCTTCTGCGGACGCTGGTAACCGCAGTAAACATCGGGTAACCAAGAAGCCCTTACCTTGGTTACCCGATATTTACCTTCGTTACCAGCGTCCGCCGCTCTCAGCTGTCAGTGCCGGCTCCTGTTCTCTGCACTCCTAGCCACAGTACACATTGGGTTAATTACCCGACGTGTACTCCAGCTACGTGTGCAGAGAGCAGGAGCCGGCACTGACAGCTGAGAGCGGCGGACGCTGGTAACGAAGGTAAATATCGGGTAACCAAGGTAAGGGCTTCTTGGTTACCCGATGTTTACCGTGGTTACCAGCGTCCGCAGAAGCCGGCTCCCTGCTCACTGCACATTCAGTTGTTGCTTTGTCGCTGTCACACACAGCGATGTGCGCTTCACAGTGGGAGAGCAACAACTAAAAAATGGCCCAGGACATTCAGCAACAACCAACGACCTCACAGCAGGGGCCAGTAGTTGCTGGATGTCACACACAGCAACATCGCTAGCAACATTGCTGCTACGTCACAAAAGTTGTTCCTTAGCAGCGATGTTGCTAGCGATGTTGCTTAGTGTGACGTGGCCTTTAGTCAATCCCACTAAGTTCTAAAGAACACACAGGAGATAGTATACAAACAACTTATCTCCAGGATAACTCTGGGAGAGGTACAGCAACAAACATCAATGTTTCTTCAAATGAATACGTGCTGACTGCTTACATCCAAGGCCTGTATAGGATTATAACTCTATCACCAGAAAACACCAAGGAGAAATGTGGATATTTAAGGACACAAGGGAAAATTATGATGATTAACAGCTGAAAGGTAACCCCAAGCAGAGAAGATACATAAGATATCATTACACCACAGCAGGAAGAATAGAATGTCAGGGATCAGTTTGTGTAGCCAAAAGCTGCAACCTTCTACAGCCGGACACCACAGGACTATCTGTCAACCGTGACAAACCCGTAATGGCAACATTGAGGACTGTAGACACAGTGGTCTGTGAAGGAAACTTAATGCAGTTGATGACAAAAACATCAAGATTACTTCCTTTTAAAATCAGATCTCCAGCACTGCCATCAACTCAGAACTGAAAGTAACCAGTGAGACCCAACTACACCCATCTGCTGTTTGCAGAAGTCTGACCAGAAATGGTCTTCATATAAGAATTATGGTCCAACAACCAGACCTGCAACATCAAATAAGGCAGAGGGACTCAACTATACACAATAATATAAGAAATTATGTGCACAAAAATGTCAGCAGGTGCTCTAGACTGATGTGTCAAAAATGTGAAAGCAGTTTATTCCCTGAAGGGTTAAACAGAGGCATATTAATGAGTCAGCAGGAGCAGTGAAAAATGGTGGAAGGTCCTTCAAGTTTGGGGCTGTATTTCATTAAATAGATTTGTTTTGGTCAGGATTAATGGAGAGAAATCAAGGCAGATACCCATCGATTCATGTAATACCTTCAGGGCGGCATCTGATTAGCTCTCAATTTATTCTGCAGCCTGATAACAGCCCCAAACATCCAGCCAAAGTCATTAAAAGGGTGGTTCACCCATATTTTTTTATTGTCTAGTTCGATATTATATTGAGAAACAATGTTTCTCTCAAATACCTTGTGTTGGCAATAGTGCTTGTGAGAGCCGCTATTGCAGACCACTGTTCCCACTCAAGTGACGTCACCATCAAGTGCCGCACACGTCACATCCGTGAAGCCGGCTGCATTCTTCCAGACTCACTGAGCTGTGAGCGGTGTTTCAACGCTGTCACAGCCCATCTGCTCCCTGCTCCCCCCTCCCTCCTCCCTCACAGCAGAACGCTGCAAGCAAGAGACGCGACGCAAGCAGATGGGCTGTGACAGCGGTGAAACAACGCTCACAGCTCAGTGAGTCTGGAAGAATGCAGCCGGCTGCACGGATATGACGTGTGCGGCACTTGACGGTGACGTCACAGGAGCGGGAACAGCGGTCTGCAATAGCGCCTCTCACAGGCACTATTGCCAACACAAGATATTTCAGAGAAAAATTGTTTCTCAATATAATATCGAACTAGACAATAAAAAATATGGGTGAAACACACCTTTAAGCATGAGGAGTCCTGGAAGTGATTATCCGACCCCAGCAGAGCCCTGATCTCAGATCATCCTGTCTGTCAGGAATCACATGAAGGATTTGCACAAGCCTCATATACAGAAGATCTGTGGTTAATTCTCCAAGATGTTTGGAACAAATGATGAAAGCAAGGGCAGTTATACCAAATATTGATCTGATTTAAATTCCGTTTTGTTCACTTATTTTGCATTTTGTTAATTGATAAAAATAAACTATCAACACTTTTATTTTTTTTAAGTAATTTTACTTTGCAGCATTTTTTTCCCAAAAAAATCCTTAGCACAATGTTGTATATAAGTATACCAGTGGCACAAACTTTTCCCTTTTCCTTTTTTTTTCCAGTGTTTCCATTTTAGGTGACCGACAACTCAACTTCAAGACATCTTAGGACATGATGTATGAATTTATATATGACAGGCACTTTAAAGAATCCTACAGATTTAGTTTTACTGTTCTGCACTAAACACGTCTGTTACCATAACACTGAGACATCTGCTGAGCGTTCTCCTGTTGACCTACAGTAGAAGACATCTTAACCTTGGCATTTTTACACAGTTGGGGCAGAGGTGGGCCATTTCCAGCTGTTGTGGGAATAGTATCTTTTTTATTTACCTATTGCAAATGTAAACAATAATATGTTCTACTTGCACTACATGAGGGATAGTATTCACCCTCTTTTCATTGCCCCTAGAGTTCTGCTGATATTATAAAAGGTGCAAGACAGTTGATGTTGAACTGCCCCTATTTGAGTATATAGCCCTTGAGGACGGGTAGCTTTGGCCCATACCCTGAATGGGTCACATTTTTCCTATTGATTTAATTTCTAGATATATTTTTGTAAATGGATCATTTCCCTTCCAATCCACTCTGAGTCCATTAATTCTATGTTTGTCTCTGTTTATAAATGGAGCAATTCTCAAAATGTTGGGAGCAAGAATTTGAATTCTCCACAGTGTACCTTGATTAAAAAAAAAATCACTTCCTTAAAGGGAACCTGTCAGCAGAAATGTCCCCTAAAACCTAACAGATTCCCCCTCTGCAGCTCCTGGGCTGCATTCTATAAAGGTCCCTGTTATGATTGTGCCCACTTTCTGACCGAAAAAAAGTGTTTATAAAGTTGTACCTTTTTGGCTTCTGATTCTGTAAATCCGTCACGGGGGCGGGCAGCCTGATGGCCGTTATTCTGCCCCCTGGTCCTGTATGCCGCCCCCATCGCTGATTTCAATACTTCTGGACGCCGCCCACTGCTCCAGCCATCCCCGCGCATGCCCAGTGCCCATCTCTCGGGGATGAGCACTGTGCCCAGCGTCACGTGCACGCAGGGTTAAGATTATGGGCGGTGCTGTGATGTTTATTCCTAAGCAACCGCCCATAATCGCGGGACCGCGCTTTCGGTGTAGTCACTGCTCCGCGCTCTTCCCATCTATTTCCTGCCTCGGGGCAAGATGGGAAGGAGGCGAAGTGAGGTCAGCAGCAGCGCGCTTGCGCAGAAAGAAGCAGGCCGAGGGGGAAAGCGCGGTCCCGCGATTATGGGCGGTTGCTTAGGAATAAACATCACAGCACCGCCCATAATCTTAACCCTGCGTGCACGTCACTAGCGGTGACGCTGGGCACAGTGCTCATCCCCGAGAGATGGGCACTGGGCATGCGCGGGGATGGCTGGAGCAGTGGGCGGCGTCCATAAGTATTGAAATCAGCGATGGGGGCGGCATACAGGACCAGGGGGCAGAATAACGGCCATCAGGCTGCCCGCCCCCGTGACGGATTTACAGAATCAGAAGCCAAAAAGGTACAACTTTATAAACACTTTTTTTCGGTCAGAAAGTGGGCACAATCATAACAGGGACCTTTATAGAATGCAGCCCAGGAGCTGCAGAGGGGGAATCTGTTAGGTTTTAGGGGACATTTCTGCTGACAGGTTCCCTTTAAAGGGGACTTGTCACCAGATCAAAAGAAAGTAGTTTTTGCTCTTATTTTATTCCTACTGTACCTATGAATAGCATGCTTTTCATTTGTTTTTTTAAATCTGATATGCGGTTCTTGTGATATGGGCCTTTTTACTAAGTGCTGCTTTTGTCTTTAAGGCTATGTGCATACTTTCCGTTTTCACCTGCGTTTCAGCTGCTTTTTAGGTCCGTTTTGAACTGCAGCGTTTTCATGCCAAAAGGCATGCGTTTTGATTTTCCTGCAAAGTCTATGGAAAATGTGGACTTCTTGTGCGCACTTTGCGTTTCCAAACGCAGCGTTTAATTTGCATAATTTTGGGCAAAAACTCTGCGTTCAAAGAAGCAGCATGTCAATTGTTTTTGCCATTTGGGCTGCGTTTTGCTAACATTGAAGTCAATGAGAAGTTGTAAAAAGCAAGAAACATCAAAATTCCAGCGTTTTACCTGCTTTTTAGGTGCAGAAAACATGCGTTTTGGACTACATAAACGCATTCTTTTCTGACATCAAAATAATGGAATGATATGTCCCTTTACACACACACACACATAGTCCGACAATTAAATTAATGAAAAATATATTTTTTTTGCTATTTTAGCCTTAAATAGTATAAAACTGCTATAATTATATGAAATATAACTATTTATTTAGCAGGGTCTTAATGTTCAAAACGCATCTGTCTAAACGCAATGGAAAAGCAGGTAAAAAGCCCTTAAAACGTGACTAAAACGCTGTAAAAACGCATGCGTATTTACCGCGATTAAGTGGTCAAAAGCAACTATGGCAAAAGCAATTTCTGCCAAAGGATGCGTTTAGAACTGCAAATAGGACGACGCAAAGTGCGCACATAGCCTAAAAAGAAGGCGTGGCTCAGTTTTCTAGGGGGGTGGGTGTGTCTTGACAATAAAAATTGCATCAAATAAAACGGCTCATATCTCTGGAACCGTAAGGCAGAATTAAACAAAAATAAAAATGGGAAACTGAGGAGAGAAGCAGGAATTAAATCAGAGCAAAAACTGGTCACTTTTGAGCTGGTGACAGGTGTCACGCAGTGACTCCTGGGGTACCATTAGGAATAAAGAATAAGAGAACCCCCAGTGACAGCCGCAACAAACAGGGTACACTGAGAACAAGATACAACAGTGGGCCCTGGTGCTAGGGAAAGGGGAGTGGGGTCACCTCCTGCACTCACCTGAGGCTGTTCTCTGCACTGTGTGTCCTTCCCACAGTCGCAATCATGTTCTTAGGCTCGCTTGCCCTGAACTCACCCTGGCTAATGAGAAGGTCAGCGAGAGCACAAGTCTCACCACTGCAATAATCCAACACAAGAGTAGGAAAATAGACAGGGGGAAATAGACACAAAAAGAAAACACTCCAAGCAAGTCCAATGCAGCTAACACCAGAGTTTCAATTGTCTTGAAATGTCAGCTTCTTCTAGAGACTAGCTTCTTAACACGAGAAGTCCCAGAGAGGGGTCATTTAACATTTCTACCTTTGGAACCCAGAGACAGGTCGAATGACCTGAAGGATTTTAGCCAACATCCTATAATCACCGTCTTTTGTTCTGTAATTAAGGCCATTACTGTCGCACCACAGGAGGTTGTTGTTTTCCATTGAGTTTAGCCATTTAGTTTCTAGTTAGTTCTATTCAGTTTGGACTAAGGGGTACTTTGCACGCTGCGACATCGCTAGCCGATTGTAGCGATGCTGAGCGCGATAGTCCCCGCCCCCGTCGCAGATGCGATATCTTGTGATGGCTGCCGTAGCGAACATTATCGCTACGGCAGCTTCACACGGACTTACCTGCCCTGCGACGTCGCTCTGGCCGGCGACCCGCCTCCTTCCTAAGGGGGCGGGTCGTGTGGTGTCACAGCGATGTCACATGGCAGGCGGCCAATAGAAGCGGAGGGGCGGAGATGAGCGGGACGTAAACATCCCGCCCACCTCCTTCTTTGCTCATTGCAGGCGGGACGCAGGTAAGGAGATGTTCCTCGCTCCTGCGGCTTCATACACAGCGATATGTGCTGCCGCAGGAACGAGGAACAACATCGTACGTGTCGCTGCAGCGAAATTATGGAAATGACCGACACTACACAGATCACCGATTTACTACGCTTTTGCGATCGTTTATCGGTGCATCTAGGCTTTACACGTTGCGACGTCGTTACTGGCGCTGGATGTGCGTCACTTTCGATTTGACCCCGAGATCGCAGTAGCGATGTCGCAACGTGCAAAGTACCCCTAAGGGTCATTTGACCCTCTTTCGGGACTTAAGGGGGGAGCTCGAAATTTCTGGGACTTCTAGTGTTAAAAAGTGGACCACTTAGATATGATAATCTATAACTGACATCAGATGTTAAGACACGTGACTATTTATAGCGAAAGAGAGTGGTCACAAAGAGTTGCACCTAAGATTAAGGCTCCAACGGATAGCCAGATAAAAAAGAGTCTGTAAACCCTACAGCACTAAAGGAAAGCAAGTACTTTTAAACATAAGATGAAGACCTGCGCACAATAAGGCGTGTGACTTTCTGGTCCCAGACGCACCAGAGATCCCCCCAGAGTGAGGGACACCCATTACAACAGGACTCTGCTCAACCAGAATGTCTTTTTGAACTTTTCAAAAATATTAGATATTTTTAGTTTAGATTATTATTATTATTATTATTAATAATAATAATAATTATTATTATTATAGCACCATTTATTCCATGGCGTTTTACATATGAAAAGAGTTATCTATATATATAATTGCCTTATTCTGTCTGTCTGTCTGTCTGTCTGTCTGTCATGCTCCAAAATTGTGTCCTTACGGTGACACAAAGCTGATTGGCCGCTGGGCTCGCCATGGCCCCGCCCCCCCACACGGATTGGCCGCTCGCCCAGGCTGCGCCCCCACACGGATTGGCCAGCCGCTCGCCCAGGCTCCGCCCCCCCCACAGATTGGCCTCTCGCCCCGGCACCCTGCAGGCATTGGCAATTCAGCCACGCCACGCCCCGCCCCCCTCACGCAATGCACGTTAGCTCTGGCCCCACCCCCTCCCTCCCCCCGCGCATTTCTCTAACTGACACGGCTGTCACGGAGGTGAGTACGGTACTCCCTATCCCCCCCCAACCCCCCCACCCCCCCCGGCCCCTGCTCCCAAAGGGGTGGTGTGGATACTCGCATGGTTACAAGCGCTGTCACGGAGGTGAGTACTGTACTCCCTCCCCCTCCCCCGGCCCCCGCTCCCACGGCAGTGGTGGGAGTGGTGTGGATACGTTCGTAACCATGCTCGCATGGTTACAAGCCCATCAAGGTCCTGCTGCGCCGGAAAGTCCACACGCACACACACAAACATACACACACATCAGATCACACTCACACTCACTCTCATACACACCTCACACACACCTCACATCGCATCCACATACTCACGACATCCTGGGATATCGCTTGCTTCTCGGCGGCGAAAATGTGCTGTTGTGATCTTCCAGGACCTGACGGAGGATCACATGGCCAGAAGCATGTGATATCCCCGGATGTTGTGAGTATGAGCGCGTAAGTGCGATATCGTCAGTGTCTGTGTGTGTGAGTGGATGCGATCGGGTGTGTGTGAGTGGATGCGATCGGGTGTGTGTGAGTGGATGCGATCGGGTGTGTGTGAGTGGATGCGATCGGGTGTGTGTGAGTGGATGCGATCGGGTGTGTGTGTGAGTGGATGCGATCGGGTGTGTGTGTGAGTGGATGCGATCGGGTGTGTGTGAGTGGATGCGATCGGGTGTGTGTGAGTGGATGCGATCGGGTGTGTGTGTGAGTGGATGCGATCGGGTGTGTGTGTGAGTGGATGCGATCGGGTGTGTGTGTGAGTGGATGCGATCGGGTGTGTGTGTGAGTGGATGCGATCGGGTGTGTGTGTGAGTGGATGCGATCGGGTGTGTGTGTGAGTGCATGCGATCGGGTGTGTGAGTGTCGGCAGAGGAGCAGGGCGTGCTGGAGGAGGCTGGGAGCAGAGAGGCTGATCATGGGGAAGAGGGAAATGCTGATGCTGAAGGAGGCTGGGATGGGAAGGCTGGGAAGAAGGAAGCTGGGAGGAGAGAGGCTGATCCTAGGGAAGGCTGGGGAAAGGAGGCTGATGCTGAGGGAGGCTGGAAGGAGAGAGGCTGATGCTGAGGGAGGCTGGGACGAGGGAGGCTGATGCTTAGGGAAGCTGATGCTAGAGGAGGCTGGAAGAACAGAGGCTGATGCTGGTAGAGGCTGATGCTTGGGGAAGCTGATGCTGAGGGAGACTGGGAGAGGAAGGCTGATGCTGAGGGAGGCTGGGAGGGGGAGGCTGGGAGGAAGGAGGCTGGGAGGAGAGAGGCTGATCCTTGGGAAGGCTGGGAAAGGGAGGCTGATGCTGAGGGAGGCTGGAAGGAGAGAGCCTGATGCTAGGGACAGAGACGCTGATGCTGGGAGCAGAGAGGCTGATGCTGCGGGCAGAGAGGCTGATGATGCGGGTAGAGAGGCTGATGCTGGCGCAGCATGGCGGATGGAGCACGTTTGGTAATGCGCAGCATGGCGGATGGAGCACGTTTGGGAGTGCGCAGCATGGCGGATGGAGTACGTTTGGGAGTGCGCAGCATGGCGGATGGAGCACGTTTGGGAGTGCGCAGCATGGCGGATGGAGCACGTTTGGGAGTGCGCAGCATGGCGGATGCAGCACGATGGCGAGTGCGGAGTATGGCGGATGGAGCATGTTTGGGAGTGCGCAGCATAGCGGATGGACCACGTTTGGGAGTGCGCAGCATGCCGGATGGAGCACGTTTGAGAGTGCGCAGCATAGGAGATGGAGCACGATGGGAGGTGCGCAGCATAGGGGATGGAGCACGATAGGGAGTGCACTGCATGAGGGATGGAGCACGATGGAGAGTGCCCAGCATGGCGGATGGAGCACGTTTGAGAGTGCGCAGCATGGCGGATGGAGCACGTTTGGGAGTGCGCGGCATGGCGGATGGAGCACGTTTGGGAGTGCGCAGCATGGATGATGGAGCACGATGGGGGGTGCGCAGCATAGGGGATAGAGCACGATGGGGAGTGCGCTGCATGGGGCATGGAGCACGATGGGGAGTGTGGAGTATGGCGGATGGAGCACGTTTGGGAGTGCGCAGCATGGTGGATGGAGCACATTTGGGAGTGCGCAGCATGGCGGATGGAGCACGTTTAGGAGTGCGCAGCATGGGAGATGGAGCACGATGGGGAGTGCGCAGCATGGCGGATGGAGCACGATGGGGAGTGCGCAGCATGGGGAATGGAGCACGATGGGAAGTGCGCAGCATGGCGGATGGAGCACGTTTGGGAGTGCGCAGCATGGCGGATGGAGCACGTTTGGGAGTGCGCAGGATGGGAGATGTAGCACGATGGGGGGTGCGCAGCATAGGGGATGGAGCACGATGGAGAGTGCACACCTCCCCCCAACACACACACACGCGCGCGCGCGCACTGCACAACACACCACACACACACACTGGAAACCACAAACAACTGCCCTACACAGACACCCACACACAGACAACGCTGCACACACAAATATACGCACATACTGCACATATATATAACAAAAATCATACATGAACTACACAATACGTAAATTCTAGAATACCCGATGCGTAGAATCGGGCCACCTTCTAGTACATAATAAAAACAAGTGCATAAATCATGAACAATATGAGGCACAGACTGGTACAGGAGGAGAGAGGACCCTGCCCGCGAGGGCTCACAGTCTACATTGATAGGCAATTAACTATATTTTCTTCTCTTTATTACACCCTGTGGATCTGCTTCTAGACTGTAGAATTGAGTAGCATTGGACAAATTAAATTTTAAAAATCAAGTTATCAAAAATTTGGGGAAAATTTAGAAAAAAATGGACAAAAAGAGTTTTCTTTTCCAAAAGATTCCAAACTTACAAATCATCAGTCAAACTTGAGAACATGGTGTAAATTCAAAATGTGAAATTTGAAACAAACAAAAAAAAATTCAGCAATTTTCAATAAAATCACCAAAGTAACTGATTTATGTGGAAAAAAAAACAAGGAATGTGACTGTGTGCCTTACAGCAGAGGCTGCAATCATCCTTAATTAAGAGTTGCACAGGTCTCAAAAAAGCTGTCGGCCTGCGGCTGGTTTCACAAGGCCTGACAGGGGTCAGGTCCTGACCTTTGTGCAGGTCGAAAGGGGGGGTGTTAGGGTAAGTAACATGAACTCAAACCAGGTGTATGCCCTTAGGACTATCTCAGGTCATATGCTTCCCTCCTTGATGGTGGATTCATATCCCATATCCCTCTCCGATGCGTTCCAGACTGTTCTTCCCTTTATTCATTAGTCGTAATTAATTGATTAGGTGGAAACTTAACTGTGACAGAACAAGTGTAGGGACATAGTGGAAAGCGAGTCGTGAAATTATTAATGTGCTCAGTGCTTCAGGAAATCCATTCAAATCTATTATTACTATTCCAAAAATTTATTTTTTGAAGAGTTTTACTTAAGGGATTCCAATGTGAGTTTCCCTCATTCTCTAAGTTTTGAAAAAAAAAATTTTTTTATCTAACTTTGTAAGTTTTATTATCATGGTTGTAGACACTGGTAAATCAGAACAGGGTGATGTTTTCCTATATTATTCACATATTTAGTCATTTTTATACCCTAAAATGATCACAATATTTTGACCACAGATGAGTCAGGCCTGAGATCCAAATTTTAAGTCTCCTGAGGCTCAGGCGGTTCTTTGGCAGAATATGGAGGCAGTTGTGGGCTTTTTTTCTTCTGGTGGTGATACCAGCTGCTGGTAACAAGGCCACTTTATGAAATAATGCTTGCATTATGCAGGAGGCATTTCCAAACTCATAAATAACACAGAAATGTGATGTCAGGCAGGCCAGGCCTTTGTTTAGGCCGCACTTGTGCTGAAATCCGCTTGGGGTGTGGAATTCACAGCTCCGTCTTACCACTAATGAATGTGTCGCATACATTCCTCTGATTCCTATTACATTGCTATTGTGCTCATGGGCCACCGGCTTATTCAACATTTTTATTTTTCTATATACAAATAGCATTAGAAAATATGACAGTTGTCAAACAGTTAAATGTTATTACTTGTCTGGAGAAAAAAAAATGCAGTTTTTCTTGCCTCTGCTTTGTCTATATTGCATAAGGAGGTTCGCTTCCACTGTAACTACATAATGTCGCTGAATGAGGCCACCATTGCTCGCTTCCACTGAATCTATATAATGTCGCTAACTGAGGCCACTGGTGGTCGCTTCCACTGAATCTACGTACTGTGGTTAACTGATGACGCCATTGCTCGCTTCCTCTGAATTTACATACTATATCTGTGTAATAGGTGGGCAAGGCTTTATGATGTAAATATGCCATGTTTTATGTGTATACTGTTGAATAATATAAATGCATGTTGATATTTAAATGTTTAGAGAAAAGTACGTTCTGGATGTAGCAGTGATACAACTATCAGGTTGCCAAATGCTGCCATCTAGCAGTCAAATTTAGTCGGTGGTCAAGAGAGTTTAGAAGACATGTTATATTAGAAAGAGTTAAACTACTAAATGGATGAGTGTCAGGTGTGCAGGGAAAATGACTAGGGGTGCTCAAGATGGGAGGTGGTCGAAAAGTGAGTTCAAAGCGAGAAGACATGGCCTCAGTAACCCTGAGGTAACCTCTGGAGGTCCGTAGCTTACTGCTCACCCCGGTGGGATTAGAGAGTCGTCCAGCTATAGAAGCTGTCAGAACCCAAAATCAGAAGGTGTGCGGTATTAAAGGGAAGGAGGCACAGACCCCGTATTGAGGATTTGGTCCGAGATAGTGGGTGACAGCACAAAGAATAGTACCCCACAGAGAGAGGAAAGAAAGTCTTGTCTGTCATAATGGTGTGAAGAAGAAAGGGTGCTTTACACGAGATGATCTATCGTGCGATAGATCGTCGGGGTCACGGTTTTTGTGACGCACATCCGGCATCGCTTGCGACGTCGGGCTGTGTGACACCTCCGAGCGACGCAGTATTGCTCACAAATCATGAGTCATGTACTCATCGCTCGGTTTCATAATCTCGTTTAATTAAAATGGCGCCGGTTGCTCATCGTTCCCGGGGTAGCACACGCCACTCCGTGTGACACCCTGGGAACGATGAACAGCAGCTTACCTCCGTCCCACCGGCTATGCGGAAGGAAGGAGATGGGCGGGATGTTTACGTCCCGCTCATCTCCGCCCCTCCGCTTCTATTGGCCGGCCGATGTGTGACGTCGCTGTGACGCTGAACGTCCCTCCCCCTTCAGGAAGATGTTCGCCGCCCACAGCGACGTCGCACAGCGGGTAAGTACGTGTGACGGGGGTTAACGACTTTGTGCGCCACGGGCAACTAATTGCCCGTGACTCACAAACGACGGGGGCGGGTACGATCGATCGTGAAATTGCACGATAGATCGTACCGTGTAAAGCAGGCTTTAGAGTAAACAAATTTGGTTGGCTAAGTGAACTCTAGTGTTGTGTATCTGACTACCCGCCCATGTCAACGACTGGCAGCAGGAGTGATGGACACTTGCACGAAGCAGCAATTAAGTGCCATGCACCCTGCCTGAAGTCCACTTCGCACCCAGAGTCTCCTTGGTGAAGGAGAGTGGCGACCGGGGCCGGCATCCTACTTCAGCTGCAACAATAATTGCTCGCTTTCACTAAATCTACATAACGTCACTGAATAAGGTCGCCATTGCTCGCATCCACTAAATCTAAATAATGGCACTGAATGAGGTCCCCATTGCTCGCTTCCACTAAATCTACATAATGGCGCTGAATGAAGCCTCCATTTGTCGTTTCCACTGACTCTATGTATACGCACTGTGGTTGGCTGAGGGGACTGTTGCTCGCTACCACTGAATCTACATAACGTAGCTGAATTAGGCAATTATTGCTCTCTTCCACTGAATCTACATAATGTAGCTGAAAGAAGCAATTATTGCTCACTTCCAATAAATTTACATAATGTTGCTGGATGTGGGCAGTGTTGGTTGCTTCCACTGAATCTTCACAATGTTGCTGAATAAGGCCATTATTGCTCACTTCCACAGAGTCTACATTGTTACATCTCGTGGCTCTCCTGAGGCAAGGACTGAGGCAGTCTCCCATTCCTTGCCTGCCACGAGCACTCCTACTCAGCAGCGCCGAAGGTCTGCCAGACTGCGCAGTGTGCAGGAGATACCTTCTCAGAGAGGCAGCAGAAGGGTGACACCTAGTGGTTCTCCTGTTACAAGGAGTGAAGCGGTCTCCCATTCCTGGCCTGCCGCAGACTCTCCTGCTCAGCGGCCCCGAAGGTCTGCGAGGCTGCGCAATGTGCAGAGGTTTACTGCTCAGGTAAGCAGTGAGATTCCCGTTATCTCTCCACATTGTGAGACCGAGGATCCCGCCTCTATTTCCCAGAGGCAGGAGGGTGAGCATGTGCAATGCGTGGTGGGTCCTGATTCGCTCACTGACGTCACACGGCTTGATGACAAGGCTGGTGACGTGGTGAATCCTGACTGGCCAGGCTGGGACGTCGTGGACCCTGATTGGGTCAAGTCCGTCATCTCCGCCTCGCGCCCGCCCTCGGGTGGAGCTGCACCTCCTTAAAAGCTCCCCCTGCCATCATGGTGGCGCGCGACCGTCCTTCTATGTTTGGATGTCTGGCAGCGTGCTGCCACGCCACTGCTCAGGCATTACTGTCTCTTGTGGGCTTGGCCCTTGCTGCTCCGGCAGTACCTCGTTTGCAGGCCGTGTTCCTGCCTTGCTGCTCCGGCAGTACCCCTGTCAACAGGCCGTGTTCCTGTCCCAGGTGAGCTCCTCAAGTCTCCATTGGACTCACCTGGTTATTGAAAGCACACGTGCGTGGGCACCTCTGTGCTACCCTCGTGCCATATTCTCGTGACTTCCACTGGCACACGTGCGTGGGCACCTCTGTGCTTCCCCGTGCAACAGGTACACCGAGCCGTGAGATCTGTGCCATACAACCCTCACGGGTTAGGGCAGATCGGTGTACATAGATCGTCTGTGACATTCCAGACGATCGCTAGCAGCAACCCGCTCACTCTTCACCCACCATAGCGGCGGTCCCTTACACCGCACAGTGGACCTTGACCGGCGGAAGCAGTCCATTTCCCATCTTGGCACGCTTCCCCGGGTCCCCCTCGTAACACTACATACTATGCTTAAAGTAGCAATTATTGCTTGCTTCCACTGAATCTACATAATGTTGCTGACTGAGGCCACCATTGCTTACTTCCATTGAATCTACATACTGTCACTGCTCTCTTCCATTGAATCTACGTTCTCTAGCTAAATGAGGCCACCATTGCTCTTTTTCAACAAAATCTACACAATGTAGCTGAATGAGGCCATTAATGTTCTCTTCCACTGAATTTGCATAATGTCACTGACTGAGGTCACCACTGCTCCCACTGAATCAATATACTGCAGCTGAATGAGGAGGCCATTGCGCGCAACCACTGAATCTAAAAACTGTAGCTGGAGGAAGCCACCAATGTTCACTTCTACTGAAGCTACATACTGTCACTAAATGAGGCCACCATTATCTTTTTACCCTAGGATCCTTCTGGTGTATGCTGCATGTCTTCCTGGATAAAGTCTTGGAGAATGTCAACAACATCTCTAATCTTCTTATATAACCTGCCCAGCACATCAAACTCGCTCACTGCTTCTACTGAATTTCTTAAGCTACATGCGCACAGTGCGTTTTTCGGGTACGTTTTTGGCCAAAAAACTGCATGCACTTCCTTCCCCAGCAAAGCCTATGAGATTTCATTTATGTTGTCCGCACAGTGCAGTTTTGTTTGGCTGCGTTTTTGCGCTAAAAAAAATGGACATATCAATTATTTTCTGCGTTTTTCTGCATTCTTGCACCCTTGCAATGTATTGGAAAAATGCAGCAAAATGCAGTGATCAACAACGCAGCAAAACGCAGCCAAAAACGCGGTAAAAACGCATGCGTTTTTACCGTGTTTTTGTGCGTTTTTAGATGCAGAAAATGCTGCATCTTTGTAGTCACAAAAAATGGCAAGGTGCGCACATAGCTTATCCTCCCTCTAGACCAGGGGTCTCAAACTTGGCTGGGTGTATGGGCCGCACAGAGGAAAAAAAATAATTTGGGGGCCGCATTCTTTGCAGGACAAAGTGACATTTTTATTGGTACCATATATAATTTTTTTTTTTTTACACACCTTTGTATCACTGATTTTGAACATTTTCACTTGTTTATTATATAGCAAATGTGCACATTCTTTGTTTAAATATAAAAAATATATATATTTTTACATTTCATTCCTTTCTTGTAACTAATAGTCTTACAATTAGCACTATATAGAAATTTTGACTAACATCTTTTAGTAATGTTCCCCATCTTGTTGTACCGTGCCCATCCTTATCCCTTTGTAGTATTGTGCCCCATCCTAGTCCCCATCCCACAGTAATGTGCTCATCTTTGTGCCCATCCTAAAGTAATGCTCCCCATCCTTGTCCCCATCTTGTAGTAATGTGCCCAGCCTTGTCCCCATCTTATCATAATGTGCCCATCCTGTACTAATGTGTTAATCCTTATCCCCATCCTATAGTTATGTCCCCAATCTATGTTAATGTGTCCATCCTTGTCCCCCATCTTATAGTAATGTTCCCCATCCTTGTCCCCTTGTAGCAATGTCCCATCCTATAGTAATGTGCCAACCTTGTCCCCATCCTATAGTAATGTGCCAACCTTGTCCCCATCCTATAGTAATGTCCCCAGCCTTTTCCCTATTCTATAGTAATGTTTCTTATCCTTGTCCCCTTGTGGTAATGTCCCTATCCTGTAGTACTGTGCCTAAAGTAATGTGCCAACCTTGTCCCCATCCTATAGTAATGTCCCCTGCCTTGTCCCCATTCTATAGTAATAATGTCCCCATCCAATAGTATTGTGCCCATCCTTGAAATGTCCCCATCCTATAGTAATGTCCCCAGCCTTGTAATGTCCGCATCCTATGGTAAAGTCTCCAGCCTTATCCCCATCCCATAGTAATGTGCGCAATTTGTCCCCATCCTATAGTAATGGGGGGGAACAGCGGCGGCGGCTGAAAAGGGGCAGTGGCGCGGCGGCGGATCGGATGCAGTGATGGCGGCAGCTGAAAGGGGGCAGTGGCTATAACTTACCGATCGCTGTCCTCACCTTTCACAGACGCCGGAGTAAAGCTGAGGGGCAGTCTTCTGCTCCAGATCCACAGTGATTGGACAGATCGGTCACAAGGCCGGTCTCTCCAATCAGAGCTGGGGGCGGATGAAACTGAGGTCAGCCAGCTCCAGCCAATGATCACTGCTACAGCTGCACTGATCATGGCTGGATTTCAATGTTTCAACCATTTTCAATGGCTGAAATATTACAGTGGCTGTGATTGGCTGAGTGGCGTTCGTTAACCAATCACAGCCTCCGTAGGTCCGGGGAGAAGACACTACCCCTCCTCAGGACAGGCAGAGGTCCACTCCTCCCCGAATCTAAGGTATTTGTAAAGTGATCGCAGCCATCAGGGCTCTGGGGCCGCGATTTCGCCAAGACATACTGGTTATGTTACGGATCCTTAAGTACCAGGGAGCCATAACGTACCCAGTACGTCATAGGTCGCTAAGGGGTTAATATGCCATCCTTCACATACACACACACAAAAAAAACACCATTCTTCTCACCTGTCCCACGTTCCCTTTGCTGCCTCATCTCTGCTTCGTGCGGCCCCCAGGCCCGTGCTCCTGTTCACTATCGCAGCAGGTGCAGGGGCCGCAGCCACTGTCAGTGATTTATGTCAGATGATTGTATTGCCAGCGCGAGAGCGCAGCGCCGGCAAAACATTCATCTAACATAAAGCGCAGACAGTGGCTGAGGCCCCAGCACGTGCTGCGATAGTGAACAGGGGCACTGCCTGGGGGCACACGAAGCAGCCGGAGAGGCCGCATGACGCCCGCGGGCTGCGTGTTTGAGACCCCTGCTCTAGACTAAAGGAGCTGTAACTACCATTGCTCATGTCTGTCATTATGTGCATGGGCCTCCTCGAGACAGTTTTCTGGACACACATGAGCAATCTGTTTAGCATGCGCATACACTGTTAGAAAACATCCAAAACATAAGGAAAAAATACAAAGTGAGGGAGGGTAATAACTTCTGTCGAAAAAGGAAGTGCTAGAACTTTCCTTAAAATTCCATGAATTTTTGAATGTGAAGTGAAATTAATGATATAAAACAGTTTCCTGAGTGAGTTCATAAAAGACTTGAGCTAATGAAGAATGTAAGTGCCCAACTCCCACTAATGGTGGAATCAGATTACACACTTGTGTTTGTCACCATGTCCTGCTGAGAATCCCTACTGTGGCTGTCATCATAAACCATGATGGCTTATTGCCTTGGCAATGGGGGACAATCATGATATATATCAAGTATCAAGGTTGTCATTTTATGCCTCCCCACATGCAACCAAAAATGCAAAAAAATAAATAAATATATATATATCATTATATATTATATATATATATATATATATATATATATATATATATATATATATTATTATAGTATATATATAAACTGATATGGTTTCTAGCCCCAGCAAAATGTAAAAATATAATAATATTAATAATATCTTATTATTATTATTATTACATAGTAAATATTAAGGACAAATAATATACAAAAAGATAATTAAAGTAATGCGATACATAATATTTAGTCATAATAAAGTGAAAAATTGGTTATAATATTAATCAACATAAAATAAATAAAATATATTATGAAAGAAATAATAAATGAAAAGTATTGTAATAAATAATAATTTAGGTAAGAAATCTAAAAGAAAAGTTGGCTAAAATATTAATAATTGGAAAATAAAACATTAAACATAAAAAAGAAAAACAAGAAAAGAACATTAAAAATGAAATAAATAGTTTTTAATAATGATATAAGTATACAATAAAAAAATGCTTAATAATAGCTCTAAAAATAAAAATGTAAATGATGATCATGAAATTTATAATACCATAAAAAAATAACAGCGATCATCTTAAAATAAATTATAGAAGAATAATTATCTAAAAGGTATTCACATTTTGGATATTTATATCATATCCATGTCAAGAAAAATTCCTGTTACATCCTGTGACGATGCACACATGGCTTTCTACATTCACTTCTATGGGAATTTGAAAAATTGTTCTGAAAATAGTGATTATTATTTTATCATTGTATATTGCTGCACACAAATCTGCTGCATATGTAGGAACTGCACAAAAGAAAACCTAAAAATTTGGCTGAGAAGAGGTGAACAGCTACGTAAAAAAAAAAAAAAAATATCAGGTGTAGAACAGATGTTGTGGAGGTCACTTAGAGATGACGGAGGAAATATGGCGTCCTGACAGCACTGAATGCTTTGTAGATTACGGACAGATTAATGCAGACGTGTTAGTGAGCCACAGATATCTGACCATTAATCTTTTTGGATTACTGTAGATTAAACAACATTCCAGAACATTTTTTTTGGGCGGAGAAGTATTTCAATTTGGTAAAAAATTTGGTAATTTTGTTTAAATTTGTGATCGGATTAACCAAAAAGTCCAATCATCAACGTCTGCCAAAAAGTAGCAAAAGAATTTAGAATTTTAT
Source organism: Anomaloglossus baeobatrachus (assembly GCF_048569485.1). Classification (NCBI taxonomy): domain Eukaryota; kingdom Metazoa; phylum Chordata; class Amphibia; order Anura; family Aromobatidae; genus Anomaloglossus; species Anomaloglossus baeobatrachus. Next base: position 92,117,566 of record NC_134364.1, on the reverse strand, counting down.
AAAACTTTAAGCACAGATAAACTTCCTGAAAAAGTTTTCTAATTTTGGTATTTTATTTTTCTCATTGGTTTGTATTTTTTGTTGTTGTTTTTTTGGTAATGACTGCCCTCTAGTTTGGAATTATTGGCGGGGAAGTCCAATAAATGCCATGATAAACAGCTGTTTTATTTATTTATTTTCAGTCGACTGGTATGGACCATGATGTGTTTGAGATAATAATTTGATATTTCAAAATTTTTAGAGGAATAAACTACAATTAAAGAAAAAAATAAAAAAAATAATTCAAATTTTTGGAAAAAATAAAATAAAAATTGCCTAGTGTCCTGTATTCTTATCCATTAGTTCTCAATATTGGGAGGGGAGTAAAGGGCCAGATTCCTCATAACACTGATGAAAAAGGGTGGAAAAAAATGATAATTCGAAATATGGCGATACTTGCAAATTTCTAAAAATGCCCAGCTCTCCAAAAAAAATTGTTCAAAAATGTTTCCAGCAGCCAAGCCCCTTTTTCTGGCCACCTCTGAATAAGTGAGCATCCAGGCGTCAGGCAGTGAAAACCAGAAGATTGGGTTTTCAAGAGGTTGTAGTGTCTCCAAGAGATTTACCAACTCTTACGTGAATCTGACAAGTCTTACCTCTTTCAAGAAGCCTATAAGATGTTGTGGGAGAGTTGGAACAATGGATATAGAAAGATCAGAAGCTGTTGGGGCATGCTGGGCGTTTTAGTTTTACAACCTTTGGAAACAACTGATCTAGATAACTCATTATGGTACTCATTTCATGTTTTGGTCATGGATTGTCTGGAGACAGTCAAACGTTTAGGAGAACCTTCCGAACAAGTTCTCCAAAAAGTTGAATAAAACACATGAAGGTCATGGAAACCTGAGGTTTAAGAATTTCATGTTGTAGAGCAGTTTTATTCTCTTTAACAGCAATTTTTTTTGTCAGACGGGACAGGTAGAGGCTTAAGCTGCCCAGTTTTCCAGAAGAAGGGTTTAATCAGCGCTAGCTAACATGCCACAATGAAGAAAAGGCTAAAGATGGATAGGTGTGCTTTCCAGGAGTGGTACTTTACCTCTCAGTGAAATAGTGAACTCTGCTCTGAACACTGCCTCTTATCAGGCACTGTGTTTATGAATGCGGAGGGGTGGAGGGGTCAGCCCGCACTGACATTTAAGACCTAATGAAAAGAATTAGCCCTGAAGAGGTATTAATCTGTGACTCCCAGGTCTTTGATCTGCTACCTTACCTCACTATTAATGTGGGCAGGGGTGGGGTAAACTTTTACAAAGAATATCTTTGTTTTCATCCACCCACTTTACACGCTTCAACACCTTGTTCCTGAAGTGCATGAGGGTTCTTTATAAGAGGCCTGTTGACATGTCCACTCAGAGTGCTGGATCCACCACCTCAGCAAAACATGAAGAAGACAAAGTCATTCAACCCTGTTACATTAGTGGATTATTATCAGCTTTTGGCATGAGTAATTTTTTTAATGGTACGTCCAGTAGAGACAATGGGATTGCTGGTTGGACAGTTAGTGAACATTTTTTATGTCTGGCTAACTTCACCCAACTCTCTCATTAGTACAAGTGCCCACACATCTACCGGAACTTTAAGCGAAACACTCAATTGACTAACTTTTGTATACACAGGTAAACTAAGTTTTTGGCTAGGTTAGGAGAGGAGTGAGTCATTGCCAGAAACCTCAGTATAGTTGGGTGTTGAAATTCCATGTGCCCAATCCTTCAATTATCCATTACAGGTAAGTCAGAAGCACCCCCATACACATTAGATGGTTGGCTAGTCCCACCAAGATTGGCAAATTTTCCCTATTCTTTATGATCAACATTGTTTAAAGTGGTGAGTAGGTGTAAATTTTCTTTTGTCTAACCAATCATTTTTTTTATAAGCCTCTAATAATAGTTACATTTGTGGTACAAAAGGGAAAATACTGAATTCTGAGGCTGGGAAAATTATAAAACTGACCTTAGACTTAAGATGGAAATCTGTTATTATATATCTCTATGATCAAAGATTGACAAAACAACTCCAGAGGAACAAAATAGGAGACTTGTCATCAGAAATATATATATTACCTGGTGTAAATGCCGTTGTTCTCCTGATTCCGGAGTTGTTTTTCTTTTGTTTCTATGCCTCTCTATTCCTGAGATATAGCTCCTTTTAGTTTGTTGGTCAAGCTAGTCTTGTTAATCAAGTGGGTGTGGTCTCCAACTCTTCCTGTGGTCAGTCTCTGAAGACCAAGCCCATTTGGCTAAAGCGAAAACATTTATATATGGGGAAGAGGAGGCCATATCTCAGGAGCAGAATGACACAGAAATATCTAAAAAAAAATTGGATTCAGGAGAACAGCAGCATTTACACCAGGTATACAAATATTTATTGAAAGTGATAGGTGCAATTTTATACTTGCTCATGTGGTGTGATATTACAGTGTTTAAATAAGCTGTAATACCACATGTGGTCATTTGCAAATGTGTTGCTGATTGTTAGCTAATCCTGGGAAATCCTTTTCTGATCACTTATAAAATATGTCAACTTCATCCTTTCTTCATAACATGACTTGTAAGATCTGTGGTTATACAGTAGATTGTCCTGTTGCTTTTCTCCCTGTGTTTCCGGCATTCGTGTTCGCAACCCTTTTTTGTTTTTACTATAGTGTCATGCTGTCCTTTTAAAAATGGCCGGAGTTGTGTTCCTTCCACTGGAATGTTAGGATTCTGGCTAAAGCCGCCTTGTCCTGGGGTTCCTCCTGCCGAGCACTTCATCTTGGATGCTAGATTTCTGCTGGACACCCTCAGTGGGACATTGTGGATTCATAAATGTGTCTTTGACAGGCAGAACCGAGCTTCATAGTAAGCAGATGTCAGACATTTTCTGGTCCAGCGACTCCAAACAAAAAGGGACATTTAAGGGAGAGAGAGAAAATGTGAAAAGCACCCGGCGAGGAGCAGCATTGTCTGCAGGGAGAACTGTACCAGCATTCTTCCAGTCCTGCTCAGAAGGATGGCGGTAGGAGCTGGGGAGACGTAATACTATTGCGTCACCAAACCAGAGACGTGATGGAAATGTCCCATAGATTATGGAAAAGTCACAAATTCAATTAGAGGAGCAAAATTTGGTCTCAGAATGCAGATTCTTCTTTAATAGCATCTTACAAGGATATTGTAATTTATAAAGTTTTTCAAGACAGACATACAACAAAAATCCGGAATCCAGACTAGAAGCTCACAGTAACACGAACAACATGCTGCCTGACATTGTCATGTTGAAAAATGGCCCTTGGGACACTTTTGACAAATGGACACACTACTACATGTTGCTCGTGTTCCTGTGAAAAGTCTGCGTGACCTAAACGTGCTACCATGGCCTGCAGCATCTCCAGACTTGTCTCCTATCAAGCATATCTGGGACGTTATTGGTCGGCAATTGCAGAGAAGCTGCCAGTAGTGGATCTTGATGATTTGCCCAAGTGGATTCAGTGCAGTAGAACTTTCCTCAGACAACCATTAATGACCATGCATCCGAAGCTATAATTGCAGGGATTTGGACCTGATATTTGCTACTGAATAAATTTAGATGGTTTTGAAAACTATTCTTCCATTTTTCATAAATTGCATATCATTAACATGTTTTCATTTTCATAATTCTACAACTTTTCTTTCTTGGTGTTGCAATTTCACTGTTGAAGAGTAAGATAGAAAGACCTTTTCAATAAATTATAGAGATAACGCTGGGTAAAGATGGGGTATTAGTCTTCTATTTTGATGCTATCTGGGTTTATTATCTTATGTTCTTGGATCTTTGATCTGTTGGTTTAACTCAGAGGAGTCGGACAACAAAATGTTCAGTAATTTACCAGTCAGAAGTCTTGGGAGGAGGGCGATCATCTTTATTCCGTTCCTCTTTCTTGTCCCTATTACTAGTGGTAGAGTGAGTGATGGTCCCAGTGGTTGGTGGGGCAGCTCCACTCTTACTCCATACAGTCGACACTGCTTTTCCATTGACCTCAGACAAAGTCCCAGCAGGACTCTGGCCTGTCCCATACAAAACGCCTTCTATTAAACTAGTTAAGAGCCCCTTTAAGAAAAAAGAAGCATCTCTGGCATTGAGGCATCACAATGGCGCTTAAATAAATCAACCTTTAACCGCTGGTAGATGGGGTCTTCAGCAAATTACATTGGAAGATTAACCCATTCAGGCTTGAAAGGCCCATAAACGTTTATCTCCGCACTGAGATAGAGCCTTTGTGTTGCGGATACATTATTAGTTAATGTGGTTACTAAATGACCTGGACAGGAATAAACAAAATCCATCATGGGTTTTGGAGACCCACTGGATGAATAGAGAGATAAAGAAATAGATAGATAGATAGATAGATAGATAGATTATAGATTAATAGATAATCCCCAAGATAGAAAAAGAAAGGCTCCAAATGGCCTAGATAATCCACAAAACTGGCAAAAACTTGAGAACTTTTATTAGTCAAACAGTAGTAACAGTGAAGGCCAAGCTCAATCCTAGGTAGCTGCTGTAGTGGTGTAAAGCCACTGATTTTTGGAAAGATGATTAAAACTTACAATTAAGTAGCCTGATGGAAGAATCTCTATATACCCTTAACGTGAGGATGATATTATCATAGGAGATAACATTTCTTCCCTGCTCCATCTCCATAAATGTGAGTTCATTGACCAACCAAAGAGAAGATGAGGCATTGGAGAAAAAAAACTAGATAACTATATCATAGTTGTCACCAACTTAAAAATACCAGGTTAACAAAGACATCACAGATTCTTAGTAAAGCTGTAGTCATGCTGGGGTATAAGAAGATAGTGCTAAACATAAAGAGAAAGCGAGACCCCTAATAAGACCTACCATCTGAGTCGACATCTCTTCACTCCAGTGACTATGAAATTGTCTTCATATGAATGAGCGTGGAAAAACCTTTTCCCTTTCATCATTGTCCTCCCTGGCTTCATCCTGGGGCTTGTGCTTCTCATCATAATAACAAAGGAGAAAAAGATTCTGGGAGTAGAACTAATCTACTGCTGAAATATCACTCGTGATGGTGTTTGGAATATTCAACTTTGATTTGAAATTCAAAATTAATTTTCAATTACCTTATTAAGAATTTCTGAGATATAAGAGAGCTATGTTATGCTCAGTACACTCATCTTTTAGTTAGAGATTAAACAAAAGAGACACTTTTGTCCTGGGAGACCTCACATTCCATTAAGAACAAGGTAATACTTTCATTTTCCTGTGGAGGTGGTGCAGGAAAAGTGATCACTTGCTTTCCTGTCCACACATAGTTTACTGATAATCGGCAAAAGCATGATCAGTGAGATCAGCCTACAGTATGTTCGAGAACATGCTGTTACGAAAAGGATTTGAAAAGCCTTTAATAATTCGAACTGGTGTATAATATTTCATAATTTGCCCCAACACTTTATAGCTTGTGTATCTGAGATCAGAGAGGGGTTCTGTGTTCAGCAATGTAATCAATTAGCCAGAATTTCTTCGAATAACTACTTTTGAGAGACTTCATTGATTTTAATTATGTAATACCTTTGTTTTCCTGTGGGGGAGCTGCAGAAAAGTCAAATGCTAGCTTACCTATCTCCACATAGTTTGCAAATGAACAGCAAAGGTCTATGAAATGGATATCTTCTAACAACATGGGGGTTTAATAATTCAGATAAGGCTCCAATGATTATCAAATGGCCCTATCACGTCACAACTTGAATTTTTGAAATACTAGAAAAGGGTCCTCTGTTCGATACCCATTTCCAATACCCAATACAGCTTTAGGCCTCTGCTACATTCATGTGAAAATCACGCACGCGCCGAGAGACACGTATTTCCCCTGCGTGTTGCGTACAGGTAAGTACGTGTCTCTGGTACGTGCGGGACATGTGTGTTTTACGTGTGCTATCCGCGATAGCACACGTAGAACCGGTAATTAACATACTCACCTGGTCCTTCCTGCTGTCCGCGCTGCTGTCTGTGGTGCTGATCCTCGGTCTCCAGCCCTCCCGTCTCCCCGCTGCTGCTGCTGCTGCCAGGCAGTGAAGTGAATATTCAATGAGAATAATGAGCGGCGGTCGGCAGCAAGAGGCAGCAGCGGCAGAGGCAGGAGGGCTGGAGAAGGTGAGTAAATGTTTGTTTTTTTTCACTGACACGTGTGTTTTCTCCGGCGCGTGTCACACGGGGCCGCATCCACACTACACCCGTGTGGTACGGGTGCGGGCCGTGTGACACCCGTGCTGCGGGAGATAACACTGACATGTCAGCGCTTTGAAAAACGCACACACGTACAAACGCACACGGACACACGTTCCGTGTGGTTTTACGTGTGTGTGCCTGCTACAATAGGGTAGCATTGCTTAACGTGTCTCCGTGCCGCCGGTACGTGTAAAAAATGACAAACACGTGCCGGCGGCACGGATGTGTGTCACAGGCCTTAGACGGGAGGGCTGGAGACCGAGGAACAGCACCACAGTCGGCAGCGCGGACAGCAGGAAGGACCAGGTGAGTATGTTAATTACCGGTTCTACGTGTGCCATCGCGGATAGCACACGTAGAACACACATGTCCCGCACGTACCAGAGACACATACTTACCTGCACGCAACACGCAGGGGAAATACGTGTCTCTCGGCACGTGCGTGATTTTCACGTGAATGTGGCAGAGGCCTTAGCTAGAGTTACTACATAGAGCCACACGTGATCTTGAGAACCCAATTGTCAATTGAATTTTATGAGAACCATGTAGTACTTAGTTTCCCCTAAAACTGAACACCTCATATGTAAGTTAAAGATGCTAGAAAGAATCTCTTTTAGAGGAATGGGTGCTCCATTGAGTTAAATGTGAGATGTGTAATACTTTGTTTATCCTGTGGGAGTGCTGCAGGAGAATTGAACACTTGAGGAGCAGAAGGGTAACAATGTTTTGAACTGTTGAATTTCAGGCTGCATATCTCATCATCCACTGCACCTTTGAGCATGAGACTACCTCCATTTTATAGACAATTATCTTGGCTATCAAATACATAAATTTAACTTGCAACTATTAGAATATGATTAGTTATGCAGATTCTTGTCATGCCACTGCATTATTACTGTTTTGCTCCTAAAAAGATACATTTTAATTTTTATTATTTTGTAAATCCATTTTTGGCTTTCAACACTGGCTTAATCCTTCTGGGCATGCTCTCGATCAGATTGAAACATGTCTTGACCGAAATCTCTGATCCCAGGTCTCTTCTATACGGTACAAATGTTGGTGTTTATAGGTTGAATCCCTTGGGCATGTACAGTTAGGTCCAGAAATATTTGGACAGTGACACAAGTTTTGTTATTTTAGCTGTTTACAAAAACATGTTCAGAAATACAATTATATATATAATATGGGCTGAAAGTGCACACTCCCAGCTGCAATATGAGAGTTTTCACATCCAAATCGGAGAAAGGGTTTAGGAATCATAGCTCTGTAATGCATAGCCTCCTCTTTTTCAAGGGACCAAAAGTAATTGGACAAGGGACTCTAAGGGCTGCAATTAACTCTGAAGGCGTCTCCCTCGTTAACCTGTAATCAATGAAGTAGTTAAAAGGTCTGGGGTTGATTACAGGTGTGTGGTTTTGCATTTGGAAGCTGTTGCTGTGACCAGACAACATGCGGTCTAAGGAACTCTCAATTGAGGTGAAGCTGAACATCCTGAGGCTGAAAAAAAAGAAAAAATCCATCAGAGAGATAGCAGACATGCTTGGAGTAGCAAAATCAACAGTCGGGTACATTCTGAGAAAAAAGGAATTGACTGGTGAGCTTGGGAACTCAAAAAGGCCTGGGCGTCCACGGATGACAACAGTGGTGGATGATCGCCGCATACTTTCTTTGGTGAAGAAGAACCCGTTCACAACATCAACTGAAGTCCAGAACACTCTCAGTGAAGTAGGTGTATCTGTCTCTAAGTCAACAGTAAAGAGAAGACTCCATGAAAGTAAATACAAAGGGTTCACATCTAGATGCAAACCATTCATCAATTCCAAAAATAGACAGGCCAGAGTTAAATTTGCTGAAAAACACCTCATGAAGCCAGCTCAGTTCTGGAAAAGTACTCTATGGACAGATGAGACAAAGATCAACCTGTACCAGAATGATGGGAAGAAAAAAGTTTGGAGAAGAAAGGGAACGGCACATGATCCAAGGCACACCACATCCTCTGTAAAACATGGTGGAGGCAACGTGATGGCATGGGCATGCATGGCTTTCAATGGCACTGGGTCACTTGTGTTTATTGATGACATAGCAGCAGACAAGAGTAGCCGGATGAATTCTGAAGTGTACCGGGATATACTTTCAGCCCAGATTCAGCCAAATGCCGCAAAGTTGATCGGACGGCGCTTCATAGTACAGATGGACAATGACCCCAAGCATACAGCCAAAGCTACCCAGGAGTTCATGAGTGCAAAAAAGTGGAACATTCTGCAATGGCCAAGTCAATCACCAGATCTTAACCCAATTGAGCATGCATTTCACTTGCTCAAATCCAGACTTAAGACGGAAAGACCCACAAACAAGCAAGACCTGAAGGCTGCGGCTGTAAAGGCCTGGCAAAGCATTAAGAAGGAGGAAACCCAGCATTTGGTGATGTCCATGGGTTCCAGACTTAAGGCAGTGATTGCCTCCAAAGGATTCGCAACAAAATATTGAGAATAAAAATATTTTGTTTGGGTTTGGTTTATTTGTCCAATTACTTTTGACCTCCTAAAATGTGGAGTGTTTGTAAAGAAATGTGACAATTCCTACAATTTCTATCAGATATTTTTGTTCAAACCTTCAAATTAAACGTTACAATCTGCACTTGAATTCTGTTGTAGAGGTTTCATTTCAAATCCAATGTGGTGGCATGCAGAGCCCAACTCGCGAAAATTGTGTCACTGTCCAAATATTTCTGGACCTAACTGTATACAGCTTTTTCTTCCCCTCTACCCACGAGTTTTCGATTGGGTTGAGTTCTGGGGACTCTGGAGGCCAATCCAGAACCTCTACTTTATTGTCATTGAAAAATTTCTTCACCAATTTCAATGTTGTCCTCGTGGAACACTATGTCAAGCTTTTCATACCCATAGTACTTAAATGTACGAAGGAACTCGTCTTGTAGGATACTCACATATAGCTCATAATTGAGACCACCATCGATCCTGGTTAAACATCCAATGCCTTTGGCTGGCTGTGAAACAACCCCATATCATCATGCTTTATCATCAGGCTCTCTCCACCAAATTTGACAGTTACAAAAATTTTGCGATCCATTAGTCCTTTTTTCCATTGTTTCTTCTAAACCCATTTGCACTCATGAGAGCTTAATCTACTGTCTTTTGACTCATCGCTCCAAATCACACACTTCCAATATTCTACTGTCCACGTTTCGTTCTTTTTGGCAAACTCGAGCAGACTGTCATGCCTGTCTCTCTGCCTTATGAGATTAGTGACAGATTCAAGACTTGAGAGTCATTTACATGCTAGACTCTGAATGTTAAAGGGGTTGTCCGACATAACAAAGATTTTTGAGTTTAAGCTAATCTGTGCTGTATTGTCATATAAATCACCCCTACTTTGTTATTTTTTGTTTTCTAACTTTTGTTCCTCTTGAATTCACCCTTTATTCCCTGCAGCTCTCTGTTTACATTCAGCACCAGCAAACATGACCACTTCCTGTGCAAAACCTCAGTCAGAGCTGGCACCGCCCGGCCTCAGTGTCCAGCCCCACCCCAGTGTCCAGCCTCGCCCCCTGCCCGCCCCCTGCAAACACAGTCCCTGTCAGTATATTCTGCCCCAGCACCTGACCTGTTATCACTACAGCATTGCAAATAACAGCCCCACATCAGGCTCTGCACCGCATACACACATCGGGCTCTGCACCGCATACACACATCGGGCTCTGCACCGCATACACACATCAGGCTCTGCACCGCATACACACATCGGGTTCTGCACCGCATACACACATCAGGCTCTGCACCGCATACACACATCAGGCTCTGCACCGCATATACACATCGGGCTCTGCACCGCATACACACATTGGGCTCTGCACCGCATACACACATCAGGCTCTACACCGCATACACACATCAGGCTCTGCACCGCATACACACATCGGGTTCTGCACCGCATACACACATCAGGCTCTGCACCGCATACACACATCAGGCTCTGCGCCGCATATACACATCGGGCTCTGCACCGCATACACACATCGGGCTCTGCACCGCATACACACATCGGGCTCAGCACCGCATACACACATCGGGCTATGCACCGCATACACACATCGGGCTATGCACCGCATACACACATCGGGCTATGCACCGCATACACACATCGGGCTCTGCACCGCATACACACATTGGGCTCTGCACCGCATACACACATCAGGCTCTACACCGCATACACACATCAGGCTCTGCACCGCATACATACATCAGGCTCTGCACCGCATACACACATCAGGCTCTGCACCGCATACACACATCAGGCTCTGCACCGCATACACACATCAGGCTCTGCACGCACACACGGCGCTCTGTACCGACCCCCCCTACCCCCATAGGGAACACATGTAGGGAGTACATACTCACCCGTCCTCGGTCCCCGCCGCTCCTGCACGTTCGTCCGCTGTCTGTGCTCTGGCCATATCAGCACAGTAGTGACGTCACCGCTGTGCTGAAGAGGGCACAGACAGCGGGGCAGTGATGAGAAGAAGCGCTCCTTCTCATCAGCGCTTTCAAATATACCGGTATCTGTGATCTGTGATGCCGGTATATTTGAATGTGTGATCCTGAGCAGGGGCCCGGTGCTGGTGCTGACACCACGGCAGCCGCCGCCAGGCCCCTCCCCCAGGTCATGGACCCCACAGAAGTGCAGGAGGAGGTTGTGGGCAGAGTACGGGGTGCAGGGGAATGTGTGGGAGGGTGCAGGGACGGGGGCGGGGACTCCACGCACTGTACAGCCCAGCAGGGAGGCGACATGCTGTTTCCAGATTTGCATGTCAACATGGCCCTGCCCATGTTGACATGAAATAACCGGAAGCAGCAAAATCACGGCAGGAGCGGTCACATGACCACTCTGAGCCGGGGGAGAGGGGCTGACAGCAGGGCAGGTAAGTGGTCTCTATCTACTTACCTGCCCCAATGTAGCCCAATAGGGTAATAATGAAAAAAACTCAAAATAAGCCGGATAACCCCTTTAAATGGATTTCCTTTTCTTTGGCAGTCGTAGGGTTAATGTCAGTTTGCTTTCCAGCAGATTCTGAATCCTGGTCAGGTGTTTCCAGTTTGGGACCACTCCTAGTCTCTCTATATAGTCTCTGCTAGCAGCTGAGGGGGCGGTTATTCTTTGCCATTTGGATGCTGAGCCAAGAGGTGGAAGGAGCTGCTATAACCCTCTGTTGAAGATGCTGGAGTGGCTGCAGTCTTGGTGCTGACTGCAGCAGTTCATCGTTGTTTCCCCCGTTTGTCTTCCTTCCCTGGTGTATTGTTTTACTGCATCGGTGGGATAGCATCTCTTACCTGTCCACTCACTAGCCAGGACTATTTTAGGGTCACTCAGGGCTTCAGGTTCCTGCTCAGTGACAGACGAGGAACCTATATAGGGACTGGCTAGGAATGCAGGGTACAGCAGCAGGTAAATGGAAGATTTGTCCATCTTCCCTCTCACTAGTATAAGGACCCACTGTTGTTTAATTGTCCCCGGTGTTTGTCATGGTGTTACCACTGATAGCTTGTGTGTTTGGCCTCACGCCAGACCTTCCCCTAGTTTGTGCCATGATACAGACACTTATGATGATAGTGAAGTTGACACGTCATCATTTTTTGGCCTACCATTCCAGGCTTGTGTAACATGCGTTGCAAGGTGCCTGCAAGCTTGTCTGTGATCTCACTATTACGAAGCATAAGAGACGCCTCCACTGCCATGTTTGTCACACCAGAACTGATAGACCTTGTGAAGAGCCGACTTGTTGACTCCAATATTTTGCCTGGACATCCTCCTCTTGGCTTTCGAATCAATGGATGGACTTAATTTCATAATATTTCAACTCTCATAGCACTCACATGATGCAGTTTGGCAATTTTCTTGGCTGAGAAACCGCTATTGATGAGCTGGATGATACTGTGTCTCTTTTCTTGGGAAATCTTCTTCATGGCTGCTCCTCGATTTGAATCAGTGACCTTTTACTTGGGAATCAAACTAATAAAACACCGAGCTATTAGAGATTGTGAGAACAGGTTGTAATTTGTAGTATACAGGAAGATTTTTTTTTTCCATCAGAAGAGCAAAATAGTAACAATGCAGTGACATGACAAGAATCTGAATAACTAACCTTATACTACATAGCTGAAAGTCAAATTTATGTGTGAGATAGCTGAGATGATTGTCTATAAAATGAAGGTAGTCTCCCACTCAAAGCTGTAGTGGATGATTAAATATGAAGCCTGAAAGTCAAAGGTTCAAAACATTCTTGCCCTTTTGCTCCTCAGTGTATTTTACAGATGATGAACAGAGGTCTAAGAGGTATGGAATCCGCCTTTGAGGCTGTCTTCTAATAAAAATGGGGTTTTAGAATTCAAATAGGAGGTAAGTATATTTCATAATGTGCCCCAAAACTTCACATCTTGGATTTCTGAAATATCAGAGATGGGTCCTCTGTAATCTTTTAGATAGATTTGCTACAAAGAGACACTCTTTCTCTGGAGGCCCTAATGCTCCTTTGGTTAAAATAAAAATCATGTAGTACTTTTTTTTTCCCCTGTGGGGGAGCTGCAGCAATAGTAAAAACTTCAATTTCATGTCCCCATACAGTTAGTAGATGGTTGGCAGAGGGCTAAACAGTGGAATCATCTTGTCTTTAGGGAACTCCAAGTCAAGTTTGACTAACTTAACCATGGATTGAAGTGATCTTGTTGGGTGTTCCGGAACCTACAGTAAGAACTATACATGGCTCTGTGTTTCATCATTTTGGATATCCCAGCTCATGCAAATTCTAATCTTGATGTGCTATGCATTCTCATGTACAATGATGGAGGTGGTAGTAAACCACAGCTTGGATGCTCTACTCCCTACATGAACATATCCCTTCAAATGGAATTTAAATTAAAACCAAACAAACACACCCAGATCCCCCAGAAGATCGGCCTTCCTTGTTCCAGATCCGATAACATGCTCTGGGGGCCTTTAATTAGCTGGACAGTGTTTGAAGATCCTCTCCACAAATACTCAATCCTCCTCCTTGTGTTTTCATTGCAACGCATGGCTGGACGTGAGCAGAGCCTGGAGGAGCCAGCTGTGAATCTTCAGGACTTTAAGCATGAGATATGCAGGCCCGGAGCAGACAAAACCACCTAATCATTCTGAGAATGAGATATTGCAAATTGCTTAGAGAAGGGGTCCGAACACAAACCCACCATGGCACTGGCTCTACAAAGTATGAAAATACATTATTTGGGAAACATTCAGAATTTCCCACAATTGCATATAAGATGTCTCCCGTACCTCCCCCATACTCTGGAACGCTCTACTCCAGCATATCAGACTCTCACCTACCGTGGAAAGCTTCAAAAGGAACCTCAAGACCCATCTCTTCCAACAAGCCTGCAACCTACAATAACCCTCAGACCAGTAAACCACTGCGCAACCAGCTCTGTCCTCATCTACTGTACCCTCACCTATCCCCTGTAGACTGTGAGCCCTCGCGGGCAGGGTCCTCTCTCCTCCTGTACGTATCTGTTTTTGTAATGTTCATGATTGTTGTACTTTTTTTTATGTATACCGTTTTCACTTGTAAAGTGCCATGGAATAAATGGCACTATCATAATAAATAATAATTTGATAGAAGGGAGCTACCTCATATTTCTGGGATACCTTCTAACAACCAATTTGAAAATCAACATGCAATTCTACATTTCCCCTATAGTGGCTGCTATAGGGAGGAGCTAATAACTTCTCAGGAGCAGAACCATGACGATCAGATGATTCCTGCAGCAGCTCTCACATTTGAATAGGATGTTGCAGCCGCTTTAATTGACTATATATACACAGTCAATGATGTAACAAATAACTATCTGGCCCCATAGCAAGGTTTGGAATGGGGCCCCAATCCACATCTCTCTGGTGCTTTGTGTCTTCTGTAATGCACACAGTGATATATATGAAGCAAAGTGATATGGCACAGTGATGTCAAAGCATATGGATCAGTATAAAATAAAAAGAGGGGATGCGCTGTGGAAAACCTGATGGTGAGAATTAATTATAAAGATCAAGAAGGCCGCTCACCTGAAAGGTTTGTGCACCCTTGCACAATACCGGTTTGGACTGATAATGTGCTCCCCTGTGGTGGCTAGGGTCCCGGCGCTGTCAGCATCCGTGTCCATCTCCCTGCTAGCGTTTTCCAGGTGCGATAGCGTGACCGGACAAACCGGAAGTGCGTCACCACAGGTCCTAGCGGCTCACTGGTATCGGGGAAACCACAGGTCCTTGAGCTGTAATATGAGGTGGGGGATTCCGGAGCTGCTCCTGACGCTGATCCTTCGGCGGGATATGGGAAATGGGTTATCACAAGAAGGAGGCCGGATGGAGCATTGGGAATAATGAAAGCTTCAAATGGATAAAATAAACAAACCTTTATTATCCATCGAATTGGCCACTACGCGTTTCAATAGAGTTCCACCTGATGAAGATAGCTTGTCTGTTGAAACGCGTAGTGGCCGATTAGAGGGATAATAAGGGTTTGTTTACTTTATCCATTTGAAGCTTTCATTATTCCCAGTGCTCCATCCGACCGCCTTCTTGTGATAACCCAAAGCATATGGATAAGGCACAGAGTGATGTCATTGTGCAAAGATAAGAAAAAGAGTAATATCACAGAACTGGCTAAAGGCGCACAGTGATGTCATAGCAAGGAGATAAGACACATAATGATGTCAGTGCAGGGATAATGAACACAGTGATGTCACAGTACAGGGATGATGTACACAGTGATGTCACAGTGCAGTGATAATATACACAATGATGTCACAGTACATTAATAATGCACACAGTGATGTCACCATACAGGGACACTGTACCTGTGATGTCACTGCAGGGATAATAACCCTGTAATGTCACAGTACAGGCACAGAGTGATGTCATCATACAGGTATAATGCACACAGTGATGACACCACAGTACAGAGATAATGCACACAGTGATGTCACAGTACAGGGATAATACACAGTGATGTCACAGTATTGGAATAATTCACACAGTGATGTTACAGTACAGGGATAATACACACAGTGAGTTCACAGAACAGGAACAATGCTCACATTATAGTACCGAAATAATTCACACAGTGATATCACAGTATAGAATGTACACAGTGATTTCAGAGTATGGTGATTATGCTCACAGTGATTTTAGGACAAGGATAATGCACACAGTGATGTTAGAGTACGGGGATAATAAACACAGTGATGTCTCAGAACAGGGATAATTCACTTAATGACATCACAGTACAGGGATAATGCAGACAGTCATGTCACAGAACAGAGATAACTCACTTAATGACGTCACAGTACAGGGACAATGCACATAGTGATGTCAGAGTACAGAGATAATGTAAACAGTTATGTCAGTACACGGATAAGGCCCACAGTGATGTTACATTACTGTAGCTAGATGAAAAAAAGGAGTTTGCTTAAAGGGAAGGTGTCATAAAAAAAAAGTTCAATAACTGAAAAAATGTAAAGTATTAGGCGGTCTTTGCACACTACGACATCGCAGGTGCGATGCCGGTGGGGTCAAATTGAAAGTGACGCACATCCGGCATCGCAGGCGACATCGTAGTGTGTAAAGCCTAGATGATACGATTAACGAGTGCAAAATCGTCGTAATCGTATCATCGGTGCAGCGTCGGCGTAATCCATAATTACGCTGACGCGACGGTCCGATGTTGTTCCTCGCTCCTGCGGCAGCACACATCGCTGCGTGTGAAGCCGCAGGAACGAGGAACATCTCCTACCGGCGTCACCACGGCTTCCGTAGGATATGCGGAAGGAAGGAGGTGGGCGGGATGTTTACATCCTGCTCATCTCTGCCCCTCCGCCGCTATTGGCCGCCTGCCGTGTGACGTCTCTATGACGCCGCACGACCCGTCCCCTTAGGAAGGAGGCGGGTCACCGGCCAGAGCGACGGTCGCAGGGCAGGTGAGTGCATGTGAAGCTGGCGTAGCGATAATTTTCGCTACGCCAGCTATCACACGATATCGTACCTGCGACGGGGGCGGGGACTATCGCGTGCGACATCGCAGCATCGGCTTGCGATGTCGCAACGTGCAAAGCCGCCCTTAATGTTTCGCTTAAATATTACTTGTTTTTAATTGAGAAAAAATATAAAAAAAATATTTAAAGTTTGATATTTTCCACTCTTAAACACTAGGGGAGCAGCTGCTGAAATCCTACTGTAGAACGAGCTCACATTACAGCTGCAGTAAAAGTGGGCAGAATCTGCTCTCCTGTGTGTGATGTCACCTCCCCCTCCCAATCTGGGTATTTCCAAAAAGATAAAGGAGAATGAAGTTTAGGATCACAATGTGGAGCCATATTGTTGGTGACTGCAAAGTGATTCTAATATCTAAAGTGTCACTAAGGACAGCTGGCATAGTGCCCCACTGCATCCCGCGCTGCACTGCATCCCGCGCCGCATTGCATCCTGTGCCCCCATATACTGTGCTGCCGGCCAGGGTCGGAGGTCCGAGATGACATGCGGCGAGGAGGGGTGCTCTGCAGCCTGAGCGGCACTGCACTACAGATGTCATGCTGCGATCACCGCTCCCAGCCGCATGCACTCACCTCTGACCTGCGCCCTAAGCAGCCTGTCCTATCAGCCTGGTGTCTGTTCCTCCCATCAGCGATCACAGCACAGAGCAGAGAGGAGCGGAGGCGCTAGGTGAGCACACGCGGGGAGTGGAGAGTGAGTGGAGGGGTGGGGAGCAGCAAGATAGGATCAGTTACGGTGCAATCACCGCTGCCCGACCCCGATACTCACCCCATCCCTGCGGGTGACAGGGGAAAGCGCAGGACACAGCATATGCTGCAAGCTCCACAAAGATGGCGGTGATCTCCTCCCTCTGCTGTGATCTGGTCAGCTCAGGGGGCATGTCTAGTTTACAGCAGACGCTGTCTCTGTGTTAGAGAATAGGGTCGGAGCCCGACAATCAGAGTCAGTGCATAGAAGGCTGCCATACAGGAGGTGAGTAACTGTCGTTACATAAAGCATATCCAAGATGGCAGCCACCAGTGTTTCAGTAAAAATAGAATTAAATGAAAACGAAATAAACAGTGAGTTTAATTTTGTATTAAAAATACTTGATTCCACAATCACTAATATTAATACAAAAATAAAAAAACGCGACACCTTACCTTTAATTGCAGAGCCCCATAAAGTTGCTATGCCTCCTGCCTGTCGTTATGCCTATGTTTACAGCTGGGTTAGGTATGTTAGATTGTAAGCTCCTCTGGAGCAGTGACTTGAGACAAGGAGGAATGACTTGCAATTCTCACCAAAATAGAATGGCAAAAGGGGTGAGGGGATGGGTTGAGGGTGATGGAGTGTTGTTTTCAAACAGTGCCCAGTGAGAGGTGTACTGGCTGTGGACCTCATTGACTGTTATGAAAGTCCTATCTATCATCCAGTCCATTTATCAGACTGACCGGTTAGGGACAAGGCATGACTGAGTGACACCAGAGACACAGGGGGTAGACGAGCATGGTGATGTTAGGGGCAGGCAAGAAGAACAGCTTAAATAGCTTGGAAGATGGAAAACCCAGGGGTCTGCTAAGTGTTTTCCCTTCTGTAGAGAGCACATTAACCCTTTCCATGCCACAAACAAGAGCCACTCAAAAGCCGGGAGGGCTGGTCCTGGTATTAGAAGACTTATTGGCTTTCTGTGCTTTGAGTCTCTATAGATGGAGATGAGTAAACTGTCTTGCCGCTTTAGAAGCTGGCACTAGTGAGGATCGAGGACTACCACTCTTGGGTGCCCGGTACTTGTATCGAGCTGGTCGGACGCTTGGACAGGTTTGGCTGTAGCAAGTATAATGAAAATCAATGGAAAACTCAAGTATTTTTCCAGGAGATCTTCCATAAACATGCTTGAGTTCCCCATTGACGTCCACTGTTATACTCGGTACACGAGTCGAGGCCTTCCGGGCAACCGACCAGCTCGTTACGAGTACCGCACACCCAATTATGGTAGTGCTTGCTCATCAGTAGTTGGCACTCTTCTTGGGTGCCAACTTCAAAACTTGTAATATACAGTATAACTGTATGAGCTCTATGGCTGAGCTGGGTTCTTCTTTAGGGCAAAAGCATAATGGAAGATCACTGGGTTCAAAAGCCAAATTGTTATTGGAGCCCCAACACACCACTCTGTCCTGGCCAGGATGTTTAGATGAATGAATAGGGTAACAGACTAAATCGTTGTCTAAAGGTACCGTCACACTAAGCAACATCACAAGCAACATCGCTGCTGAGGCACAACTTGCTAGCGATGTTGCTGTGTGTGACATCCAGCAACAACCTGGCCCCTGCTGTGAGGTCGCTGGTTGTTGCTGAATGTCCTGGACCATTTTTTAGTTGTTGCTCTCTCCCGCTGTGAAGCACACATCGCTGTGTGTGTGTAACGCCTGCCTGGATAAACAGACTCAGGTAGGATGTAATGGACAGACTAAAGGGAAGCCCCTCACCAAGCAGGACCCCAGAACCCTGAAACCCTTTAACCCCTATACAGGGATTTGGAATTACACAAGGCACTGGAGATCTCTACCCGTGGAAGGCTGCAGTCCGATGAGAGTAGTCGTCAGGCAGGGTCAAACCAGGAAGAGCAGAACAGGGACAGAATCGGCAGGCAAAGGCGTAAACAGAAAACGTAGCAGTGGTCAGATCCGGGTCGGGCAGCGAGGTACAAAACAGCAGGCAGAAGGGTAGTCAACAACAAGCAAGTCAGCGCACAGGAATCACAAAACAAACAGCACATCAGCCAGAATCAGAACTATCTCTGGCAGAGTCCAGCAGACAGGATGGGGAATAAGAAGGGTGTGGTGTCTTCCCATTAGCTGTAGCTGAATGATGGTACTTCGTAGATATCTATTAGTGAGACACTGTGGCTTATAAGGAGCTTTTTCTTGCCACTGTGTCCCATAGAAACCAATTAGTGCTTAGTTATCTCCACCACTTGGATAGACAATGAATTCTTGATTCTAAAATGGTTCTTCAGAGCCCTGTTCTCGAGATAGGTGGGGACCCAGCATTCGAATCTCCACCAATCAGGAAGTTATCCACTATCCTAGCATAAGACAGTTTTTTTAAATACATAGTATATTGGAAAGTTGCAGAACTTTATGACACCGCATTATGAAGCAGCTCAGTGTTGTCAGCAGTAGACTTGTAGGACATGTTCTTCTCTTGTTGCCCATTATGACAGGATGAGTTTAATCCTGATGGCACCTGGGGCAGAACCGTCTCTCACTTTTCACCCCCTCTGGCCAGTCTTCTTTATTACTTCTGCTTTGTTTGTGACCTTCTAGTGACAGAAGACGCCTTAACGTACAAGCTGTCAACAGTGAGGCCAAGTTTGCAATTACCAAAGTTCCTGCAGATAATTCTCAGGAAAATTGATCAGACATGGTGGGGCATGACTGAAAATGACCATCTCTATTCCTTTTAATCATGCCCTTGGTCCAGTGATGGGTTCAGCTTCTCGCCTGCTCATACTTGCTGCACCTTTAAAAATGTTCATGTTCATCTAGTCCTCTATAGTTCCATTCCCGTCATAGTAGACCTTACATTTTCACTCAAACTTTACTACTAGAAGTAAAGAGAGTCAGTTGTGATGGTATTTGTGGGGTTGTGATGGGAATGTGGTAATGGTTGTGATTTTTGTTTCCATATAAGTTGTGGTCATCGTTGTAATGGTGACAGTGGTGAGTTTAATAGTTGATGCGTAGGTGGTTGTAATGAAGTGATGGAATTTGTGTTGATTGTGATGGTCATTGTGGTATTGGTTTTGATAGTAATTTTGATGGATGTGAGGCTCAGGTGTGGACTTTGTATGCAGACCACGGAGCCTCCAGCTACAAAACTAAAGTTCTTTTGACTTTCTTGTGTTTCTCACCGCAGTTCAATCCAACCCTGTGAAAGAAATCAGCTGCTATCGACTCAGGATTCTTTCATGAAGGGTTGACTGTGTTATGGGGAAATTTACAACGTCCTCTGGTTACAATTGTACTTTGTGACAATAATAAAAGCTGCAAAACCAGCACAAAATATCTAGGATAAACAGCGCGTGACGTCTTGAAGACGCCTCGCAGATAACAAAACATTCTTATTTGTAAAGGTTTTTTTTATGCTACTATTGTTTTAATGGAAATCTGAAGAAAGAGGAAGCCGCCCAGAGAGGGGTTAAGAATCACTTTGCAGGCAATTTCCTAAGGGCAGCCGGAGGATCACACTCTGAACGTGCCCTTTCCAGTCTGGATAAGATATTGGAGTCTTCTAAGACTGGGGGCGCCTGTGGGGTCGTAGAAGCAACATTTATCTCTGGTCGTGTCGGTTGGTTGCAGGCAGCGTCCAGAGCCTGTTTCCGATTGTTTGAGACGGTTATTGAGTATATTTGTGTAACAATGTATTATTGTCAAAAGGCCAAATGTGGCAGCACCTTCCAGTCTCCGTGTCCAATCTATTTCTTATGGAATTCCACTTGTGATATATGATTCTTTTACAGCTTCAAGGTGATTTTTTTAAAGATTTTTTATTAAATTACAGCCAAATTGAAATATAGAATTGTTTTCTTTTAATGTGGTATGGATTGATAAGATGAGAGCGCTGAAAAAGTCCAAAACTGGTTTGATTTGTCATTGAAGTTGGCTTGGGTCAATCCAGATTTTTTTACCCAAATGTGTCCATCAACTAAATTTCTAAACTTTATTAGTGTGGTCTTGTTTTTGGAAGAAAAAAATCTGGTACAACCCTATTCATCTTTCGGTCCAGATACTATAAGCCCAAAACTCCCTGCATGTTCACTAGTCTATTTTTGGATGACTCCCTTGCAACAAGGTCTTCCATTGCTGTTTAAGCAATTCCTCCGTATAGTCTGTAAATCACCCCATAACCCCAGGACTAGCACAGTCATTTTTTAAGTTTTTGAAACTTGACAAGAAATGATGGCACCATGTGTATTTTCAATTAAATTTTGAATCCAACACTTTTTAAAGCTTCCATCCCAAAGCCGAAATTTGACATGGTTACACACTGTCAACACTTCACCTCCATTAGGTTAAGTCTCTGAGACACTCGACATAGACCTTTCCTCCCTGCCTGACTTGTGCTGGGTGCCTCTTGACCTTAGGAGTGCCATAAAGAGAGTAGACGGAGCACAGTTTGGGCTGATCGCTTACAACATGTCCTGACCCTTTCGGGCAGGTCAGAGACCCCAAGAGCCTGGGGAAGAAATTAACTTGTCAAATCTCGTCAGGTGCAAGGGCATGTAAATTACTGCCTACCTAGAATAGCTCCCTGGCTCAGCAGTCTGTGGAAAAGGCCACAGCTGAGACATCTCCTCTATCAGCCTCTAGGTTTGCACGGTCTATTAAAAATTTTGCACAATAATTTGAAGGGGCAGGTGCAGTCAAGCACACAAAATGGGGCACTGTCTCGGTATTTGCAACTAGAGTGCTCATTTAAAACCATGGGATATGCTTTGCAGGACATACCCCGAAGGGAAAGAGCAGGTTGTTGACTTCTTTCAAATGGAAGTACCATTATGGAAACAAGCAATTTTAGATGTTATTGAAAGGTTAGCTTTGGAATATCCTTGAGGTAATCCATGAAATGATGTTTAGTCAATGAGGCCATTGGCATGCTTTGGGGGAACCTTTAAGTTGCTATGGCAATAAGTAAGACATAGTATAACTAGAAGAAAATGGGTTAAATCAGCATTGTCAAAGACAAACGCCAGGAGGGACGAAGCCAATGAATAGATTTCAATGCATTTCAAATTATTAAAAAACCTTTTCAGGACAAAACTAGAAAATTTTGAAGTTTTGTCCTGATGAAGAATTCTTGTAATACTTCGAAATGCATTGACTAATAAACTACTTGGATTATATTCATTGGCTTAATCCCTCCCGGCTTTTGTCTCAGGCAGCGTGGATTTAACCCATTTTCTTCCTATTATAGTAACCTTCACTCTATGGATCTGCAGCAGCCATTTATAAATTAGACCCTATTGCACTTGTCTTTTCTCCAGCTACATTTCCTCAAAACATCAGATGTGACCGAGCACTCAGAAAAAGGCTTGGATATACTGTAGAGAGAGTAGAGGGTAGAGAAACAAGTAGGGAGCATGGAGACATAATGACATACCATGACAGTTGAACAAAGATGTATCTACAGGAGACAGTCCCAAGGGAAGACATAGCATATGGGCAACCAATGCTTTAATGGTCTTAAAGAGAAGGAGCTGAGCTATGGTTGGCCTCATCCACTTCATTATTATATAGTGAGAATATGTGCAGTACTCCCCTGTAGTGATGAACTGAATTGCTAGGAAACATGAAGGTGTGCAGTCGGCTCAAGGGAACAGTTGCCAAATTGCTAGACAGTTTGGAGTGATTTTTGAATAACCAAGTTACACTCCTTCCACATACTAAGTAGTACTGAATGTGCTTCTGGATTCTGAGGTTCAAGCTGATACTAAAAATCCTGGTGCCATGCAGGATCCTTTTGTGCCACAGAGATTTGCCAACTTTTCCAAGACCTTTGAAGATCTCCCCTTTTCGCAGGAGCCCCCAGTACAATATTGAAGAGTTGGCAAGTATATCTAACGGTCTTCAAAGGATTGTGAATGAGGTAAGAAATACAACGAAGTTCTCTGGTTTACAAAACTTTACACCATAATGGGGGTTAATCTTTGCTATAGGACCCTTCATGATGGAGTTATCTGAATATGGAAATGTATATAATCTGAGACAAGAAACAGTAAATTAATCAGGACACAAGTGTAAAAGCAGATGAGTGTGAAATCACATAAGCCTAAGACCCCTGTGTAAGTAACTAGGACCTGAAAGTTGTAACTGCTTTATTCTAAGAACTGTCCATGTTGTCTGCTGGAACATTGAAGAAATGACACCACTAAGCATGAACTGCAACCACCAAGCGTGCGTCATGTTATACCTGAATCCACCAAGCTTTTGTGCTTCATGTGACATCAGAAACCACCAACCTCATGCGCCACTTATGAGATCTACAACCTTTAAGCTTGTGTGCATCATAATAGATCGACAACCACAATGCTTGGATGCCTCAAATTAAATCTGTTCCCACCAACCTTGCATGCCTCTTGTATGGTCTGCAGCTATTAAGCTTTTTTGCCCCATAAGAAATCTGCAATCACTAAGCTTTTGTGCCTCATGTAAAATCTGAAATCACCAAGCATTTGTGCTTTCTGCAACCCTCAAGCTTGTGTGCTTCTTATGAGATACGCTCTCACCAAACTTGTGTGCCTCATATAACATCTTCAACCACCAAACTCCTTGGCCTCATATGAGATCTGCAACCACCAATTTCATGTGTTACTCATATGCGATCTACAACCAACATGTTTATGTTCCCCATATTATGAGATCTGCAACCCCCAAGCGCAAGTGCTTCATATAAAATATACAAACACCAAGGTTGTGTGCCTCATTTGAAATTTGCAACCAAGCAAACAACCAGCGCAAATTCCTCATATGAGATCTGTAACCAACAAGCTAAGTGTCACATAGAGATTTTTACAAACTTCACTGACTGTCATGCCGGAGTCGGGTTCTGTGCAAACTACAGATTCTGGCACTCCGCCCGATAACTTCTCTGGTATCTGTGATCAACACAGGAAGACTCGGGCGTCGACCTGCTAAGTGGTAATTCATAGGCAGGCTAGCAAGCGTTAACGTCTGCCAGCCTGTTTGTTAGTCTCCGTTGATCCCATGTTGTGAGCAAGCAAATCACATCTGCTCTCCTCCTATATATGCTGGCTAGATCCTTCCACCTATTGCAACACTAGTTTATCTTACTTGGTTTAGTGAGGTGTTGTGCTCCAGATTGTCTGCTGGTGGTTATACCTGTTGCTGAGTGCGGTTGTGGAGTTAACCCCTGTTGCCTTTTTGTTGTTGCCTTCCTGCTCATGCTTTACTCCTGAGCCTCTCATTGTCTATTCCTGTGTGTGCAGTGTGTCAGAGTTTATGGTTTTCTCTTGGCTGTCTTTGTTTTCCATCAAACTCATGTCCCGTCCTTCCCTTTTGGGAAGTGGATAACAGAGTAGTACTGGTCAGGAGAATATCCAGGAACGGGACTCAGGCACCTCCACAATCAGGAGTAACCCTGAGGTTATGGATGGCTGATGGTCTCCTAGCATGAGTGACAGCATAGGAGTACCTGCCCCCCACTATCCTAACAGTTACCTTGTGACACTAAGGTGTCTCATATGAGATCTGAAACCATCAAGCTTGTGTGCATCATATTAGATCTGCAACCACCTCGGGCAAGAGCCAATTATGACAATTGTAACTATCGAGCTTGATGGGAAAGGAAATAAAATTCTTGTGTTGTAGTCAACTTTGCTCTATCCTTATTTGCTTTAAGGGGGACCACTTAACATCCTCTTACAAACTGTCTGCTGCGTCAGTGTATCTAAACCTATCGTATAATTTTGCCTCCTGATCTCCTGTATCTAAGCCTGTCGCGTGTGGTCTATAAAGATACTAATACCTATTTACCAGCTGCCTACACTTTCCAGTAAATTACCTTCCTATATACATGACACATCAAAGTTTCTCCACCGCTTCCCGACTCCCTGAGCTGATGGAAATTGGACACCACCACCCTCCTCACAATCTCAATGGTTTGACAGATTAATACATGCCTGCTTTGCTTTTGGTCTTCTGCAAACGGAGACTTTTTTTAAGAAGCAGATGTAAGTGCTTCCATCTATTGTCACAAAGTGTTAAAACACTTCCTTTAAAGTCCCAACACGGTGGTATGACACCAGGCAGTTTATCCTACCCTGAGCCATCAATTACTGGCTACATACAAAGAACTCTTATAGGACAACAGAGGCAGGACAACATATTTATTATCCATTGTTGATTTTCAAGAGTATTATCGCTTTTTTTTCATTGCTAAAAATATCTTATGACAAAGCAAGAAGACCAAAATATCTCTTTTATTTTCTATATTTTTATTTGGCACTGTGATTCAGGTTCTCAGGTTGCATAATATGTTGCCAGTGATCAGCTCTCATCTGTAGAAGAGCCTCGTATTAAGTCTGAGATTTCCCTGCAGCACTTCCACAGGTGGGAAGAAGAATTACACAGTTCTCATCAAAATAATTCAGTTGTTAACATAATGCACTACTAAGTCCTCCAGAGGAGAACAAACTCAACATCATTTTGCTGTGACTGAATAGAAGACCACTGTATTAATTTTATTTTCTAACCCAGATAACCCAATTATTAGTTAGGCCAGGTCTTCCAGTTGTTATGATGTTACTGCTTTATCCAGGGTGGCTCTATGACCTTAACAATTTGCGATCCTCATCAACTGATCATGCATGTAAACGTTATGGTCATTTTTGCTTGCAATGTGTATTGTTGTTTTGCCCCATATACTGAAAGGATCCCATATTAAAATTTAATATGAGCATCCTTCAATGAATCAATGAAGATCCAATGTTGTAGTTGGACATTTTTTATATAAGTGTTAATAGCTGACTTTTTGTATGGAGATACTTATAGTCACTCTACGGCAGTGGTCCCCAACCTTTCATTCCATGAGGGCCACATTCAGAGACCCCAACCAAGGAGTGACATCCAGCTCCCGCTTCTCCCATAGTTGTTACACACAGAGATCCCGTTATCAGTATAATGACAGCCAAATTTAAGCTATAGAAATCACACCGAGACAGTACACTTGCATCCAGGAGTTCTCACCTTAGCCACATTGAATATTCTGGCATCAAACACTTCCACCGCAATATCTCATCCAAACCCAAGCCCAGTATATGCACATCCAAATCTGCTCTTCTGCTTCACTGTCATGGCGGCATTGGACTCTGTTCAGACTGAAGATTCTGACACTTCACCCAATGATTTCTCTGTAGAAACAGTATAGCAAGGATTAAAATATAACTTTTAATATCAATTGTCTAAAACCAACAGATCATAAAGTGCAGTGCATAAATAATAAAGGATGGATCTCACCCGATACTTCTCCCGAGTAGATCAGACACCACCGGAAAACCAAAGGTGGAAGAGGGCAGAGTTGGAAAATGAGGGGGGACAAATTCAATAAATCCTTACCCCTGTCGCGCCCATGCAAAATACTTCCGCCCTTACAAGGGCAGCTCCCAAGTCAGGATAAATTACCCTGATGGGAATACACCCCCCCAACGCGTTTCCCTCTCCACGTTATCAGAGAGTTCATCAGGGGAGAACTAGAACGTATAACCTGCAATGGCAAATATATACAACACAAAGCATGTTTGTGGCATATGTGTTCACACACAGCTCAATTTCTGCATGTGTGCTAATGGCCAGTGGGACCAGGAGTCCTCACCTTAGCCACATTGAATATTCTGGCATCAAACACTTCCACCACAATATCTCATCCAAACCCAAGCCCAGTATATGCACATCCAGATCTGTTCTTCTGCTTGACTGTCATGGCGGCATTGGACTCTGTTCAGACTGAAGATTCTGACAGTTCACCCAATGATTTCTCTGGTATATGGGATCAACACAGGCAGACTCGGGTGTCGACCTGCTGTGTGCTGATTCATAGGCAAACTGCTAGTCTGCTTGCTCCTATAATCATATAATATGGGGAGTACTATCACATCTGCCCCCTTCCTATTTCTGCTGGTGGAATCTTTCTACTCATGCCATCTATAGTTTATTCTACATTGGTCTGTGAGGTGTGGTGTCCCAGTCTCTCTGGTGAAAATTGTGTTTAAGCTGTGCCTATTGCTTGGAGCGGTTGTGGAATTTACCCCTGTTGTTTTGTAGCTTTTTTTCCTGCTCTTGTTTTTCCTCTTGAACCTCTTATTGTCTTTACCTTTGTGTGTGCGTGCAACGTTTTTTTTTTCCCCTGGTCTGTAGTTATCTGTGATTTTTAACACAGTCCTGTCCCATTCTCCTCTGGGGTGTAAGGGGGAATAAAACCAGGACTGGTAAGGAGCAGGAGACTCAGGATAGCATAGGGTCGCCTAGCTTGAGGGACAGCTTAGGTGCCCCGGTTTAGGAGCCCCAGTTCCCTGCTATCCAAAAGTCATTGTGACAGGACTGCTCATAAAAGTCACCAACTGGAGATCTGTTCTTCATAGATGTTTGCCACACTTAGTGCTAATGCACCAAACTGGCAGGCAGTCATGAGCCACCTGTGGCTCTCGAGCCACAAATTGGGGATCCCTGCTCTACGGTATGGTTATTTGTGCATGGTAAGACACCATATGAGAGTAGAAATTTACAGTACAGGATACAATTCAACGTAAGGTCAGCTTTGATTACAGTTAAGGTACTCATACACTTTAGATAATCTTGAGTCTTATACCTGTACTGGACGACAAATATCCCTGCCAACCCACAATAATCTTGCCTGCTTGACCTGATCCATCAAGTGTGCCTGAGTTTTAATAACGCAATCCCCCGCCAAACACATTAGATGAACATTGCCTGATCACACTAATTTTGGCTGGACCAGCCAAACATAAAAAAACGTATTCGGGGCTACCTGACTCTCCTCTGATAGATGATGTTGGGGTATAGAAGAATCAGACAGTTGGAATTTCAACACTTGATCTTTTTGATTTTAGAGTAGCCCGGTAGCAGTTTTTTCCTTTCCTTCCTCGGTTGAGCACTCATGTGTAGGCAGAGAGCTATGTCATGTATATGGAAAGTCAAAGCCCCTACCAGACTCCTTTGGTGGTGGCTTATCTTAATGGAGAACAAAAGGATCAGGCATTGAAATGCAGCATGCCCAATCCTTCTTTATCCTGACGTTATTTGTTGGTTAAGGGATGACTGGCCAGTCCTATCTAAATTGTCAGGTTTTTATGACTTATCTAACGCGTATGAGGGTGTTAAAAGCAAGTAAAAAAGAACAAAAAATAAATGATGGCATAGGATCGAATACAACAAAAGGTCAGCGCTTGATTGAAGTAAAGATTATCAATACACCCTAAATTATAGTGAGTCGAATACCGTACATGTACTGGAATATATCTATCTCTGCCAAATCTGTCAGGTTCTTATGACTTATCTAATGCAAATATGGGTTTGAAGATCACGATAAAACAAAAAAAAAAATAATACACTCATGGCTACTTCAGTCTGCTGCTCGTTTGACTATATAGTATGCAAAGACCACACAGGAGGTCCATTGAAAATAATATATTATAGATTATAGAATCTATGAGATTTCCCAAGCTGGATGATAGAAATTAGTCTTCAAGGACAACATCTGGCCTGCTCTTCACCGACTTTGTCATGTGCCTAAAGAATTCTCAAACACATTTTTATTCCAAGGATATTTCAGCACTAAAGTTCCCCCAGAAATACCTCATTCTCCACCCAGGAGACAATGTCGATGCCAGTTCACCCAATTCCTTACCGTCTTTACTGTCACATCTATCCCCCACCACGTCCTCATAACACAAGACTCATTGACGAAGCCTGACATCAAAGCGCACACAGCCCCATAATAAAAAGTTCACAAAAGTTCAAGTCTGACGTAGCGGAGATGGAGTAAGACTGGAGCGCAAGTTAAAATATGAGGCCAAGTTCTGAGCGGGCCCTCAAATTCCTCCTTCATATAATACCATACTTTCAGCTGTCAGGAGAGGGAGAGCTGAACAGGTCACTGTGATGAATGGGAAGGATTATGGGACACCCAGAAATAATGAACTGTCAATTAGAATCTGGGCCTAACGTCAGAAAAAAGCAGATAAACTGTTGGTGGATTTTGCCTCCCCTGAGTGAACACAATACCTCTTATTGTGAACACAGAGAAGCTCAAAATTTCAGAATTTCAGAGAAAAAGAGAGCTCACAATGAATGACTCTAAAAAACACAAGCTGGCTTATAATGAGGATAAGCTGGGTCTATTGCAAGCGTCTGGTGTGTATAGAGATGTTACAAGCTTCACAAAGGTCTTTAGGTTGGTGCTTGACTTTAGAAGAAAAAAATCCCCTTAATTATCCTTCTGGACAACCAGTCAACCCCCCTTCATGATGGGATTTTCTTCACCAAGAAATTATAGTATCCATTTCGACACCCAAACACTAATTGGTGGGGGCTGTGATAGTTAGGAACCTCATCTCATAGCTGAAGTTCGAAGGGGCTTCAATTGACATTCCATCATCTACAAAACCTCTGACATTGGGATTTTCTAATCAACACTTTTTAGATTTGAGCCACCCCAAGCAAACCCGAAAGACAGTGGATGCCAGGTGGACTTTAATGGCAGATCAATACCCAAACACTCCTTGGTGGGGGCAGCCATAGTTTAGAACCTCATCTTGTAGTTGACGTTGGAAGGTACTTCAGTAGAGATTCCACCATTTACAAAACCTACATTGGGGTTTTGTAACCAATGTCTTTTAGATTAGAGCTACCCAAAGGAAACACGAGATTTGCTAGATGCTCTTTTATGGCAGTTTGACACCGGAACACTCCTTGGTAGGGGCTGTAGTAGTTAGGAACCTCATTTCATAGCAAAGTTGGAAGGACCCTTCCACCAGCTATAAAATGTTCTACAGTTGAGTCAGCTAATGAACTCCTTTCGGATTCGAGTTAACTCCCCACAGCCCAAGTAAACATAGTTAAGTTGGACACCCAATGATCTTTTACAGCAACTTTGCTATGATCTCTTAATTCTGTATGAGATACAAGATTATTTGCACATGGTCACCTTTGGAAAGTCAGTTCATGACATTGACATATTGGCAATAGTAAAAATAGGCAAGCGTTATGAGATAAACAAATGTAACAAAGACACAATTGTGATATCTAGACATCAAGGTCAAAGCATCTCCAAAAAAGCAGATTTTGTTGGGCTGTTCTAGTGTGCAATAGTTAATATCTACCAAAAGTGGATTAAGAAAGGACAACTGGTAAACCGGCAGCAGGGTCATGGACCCACGTAATCGATTATTTGTGTGGGGAACAAAACTTAGCTCTTCTACTCCAGTCTATAGGCCCCACTTTGCAATGTAAACAACCTGTGCAAGGTATCACAAGACTTGTGAAGTTTAGAATTTTTAAACTAAAGTTACTGAAACTAAAACATGAAAAAAAATTGAACAGTAAAGTAAAAAATAAATAAAAAAGCATTGTAATAAAAAAAATGTTATAATTTCCGTGAGTAGTAAAACAAAAAGTGTATGAATTACAAACCTATATTTACCTCCAAAATCATAACATTTGACACAGGTTTTTTTTATCTTTTAATTGCAGGTTTCCTATTGTGGTTTCCCCAACGATGTGGCTGGAACTAAACCTTACCTAATTGCCTTCTAATTCACAAACATCACTCCTAATCCCTTTACATGTAGACTTCTAGTTGTTAAATGTTTTGCATACCACCCTTCACCATCTCATAATAAAGATCTGATGACAAAAAAAAAAATCACGCCCATGTCTACATTATCGCCATCACAGCATGACCCAGATCTTCAAGAGTAATTTCATTCTTTACTTTTTGTCATGTTTCGGTATTGTTTTTTTTTTCTTTTGCCAAAACAAAAGTTTTGCACACCAACAAAAAACAAGAGATCCCCCTTCTTCCTCCCAATTGTCATGCAGCCTTTGAGGAGAATCTGCAAAATTTCTCTCTTTTTGTCTCCTTTTTTTGTACATGTTGAATGGGGTGCTTTCACCTCCTGGACAGGAAAAAGGTTTTCATTGTGAAGGTCTTGACATAGCTGACAGGCGCTGGCCTACGGGCCTGTCAATGGGAAAACTGCAAGTCCAGCAGAAAAAGGCACCTCAGATTGACCAAAACACAGGCTTCACCCGTGAACAGAAAAATACAGTGGAAAAGTCTAAAAAATGTTGGACTCTTAAAAGGGTCATCTCATAAATAATATTTATTGCACATCTGCAGATAGCATCAGATTGGTGGAATCTACCAATCCAAAGGTGACTTGTAAAGATTAGTTTGTAGACTTTTATCCTCTCTCTTCAAACCAATGCCAACCAAGTGTCAAGACTTTAGTGTGACAGTCCTGGAGTCTTTACTCTGTGAGACTGTGACCGGGGTTATCTATGACGGCCGGTATGTCTCACCCCGGTTGTGCTCACTCCATGATAGAAAGCAACTCCACTCCGGGGTTAATGCTGTTTCCCTACAGGCTTCAGGAAGGGTTAAAAGGAAACAGGAACGAGGACAGGTGTGCCGGGTGTGAGGGAGTGATCACATCTCCCTGAGTTCTCTGCCGGAAAGGCACATATGTACTATTGTGGACTTGTTCTTTGGATAATAAACCGTGTGCTGTGAACCTTGGTGCCTGGATCCCGTGTCTTCTGCAGCGCAGCCGACGACGCTACCTCACATATGGTGGAGAATGCGGGCATGACAGCCGGTGAGGTGTAGCATCCATCCCTGGTGACCCAGGCGCATGTCCTGGATTCGAGCGGCTATGCTACAGCCCAAACCCGGCGACGCCATGGAGGACATAATAAAGCATTTGGCTCAGGCTAATGCACAGCAGCAACAGGCTAATGCACAGCAGCAACAAACCAATGCACACCTGCTCCAATCCTTGCAAGTGCAGGAAAAAAAATTCCAAGAACAGATGGATCAGGCCAATGCACGTCAGCAGCAAGCCTTGCAATTGCAGGAAAAAAGGCACCAAGAACAGATGGTTCTCCTGGCCAAGTCGATCCGTGCCGGACCGGCAGCAACAACCCAGGGACCGAGTGACGACGGCAGCGTCCGAAAAGCGGTGAGACAAGCGTTGCAAAAGATGACCCCGGGTGATGATGTGGAAGCGTTCCTGGCGGTGTTTGAGCGGGTGGCCGAGCGGGAAAAGCTGCCGACCCCGCAGTGGGCTGAGGTATTGTCACCCTATCTGACGGGGGAACCCCAAAAAGCGTACCTGGACCTCTGTACCGAGGACGCCATTGACTATGTGACCCTGAAAGCCGAAATACTGGCTCGGTTGGGGGTGAATACCTATGTACGGGCTCAGCGGGTAAATCAGTGGTTCTTTGAGGAAGCCAAACCTGTACGCTCCCAGGCCTATGACTTGTTGCATCTCGTAAAAAAGTGGTTGCAGCCTGACACTCTGAGCCCGGCGCAAATGGTAGAAAGGGTAGTTGTTGACCGTTTTGTACGCACTTTACCCGTCACCATTCAACGGTGGGTTGGACAGGGCGACCCAAGTACCCTGGACCAATTAGTATGCCTGGTAGAGCGGCATGTGGCTACGCAGGACTTGATACGGGACACTGAGACTTTGCGTACCGCCCGTCGGTCCGGCCCCTCCAAGCCTAGGGCCAAGGACCCACCGCTGACACCGGTGCGGGAGTCCGCTACCGTCCCGTCTGAGGCCGCACCCTCCGTCCCTGAGGTCCGGAAAACTATGTACCCTAAACGACAACTCGTCAAGGGGGTGTCCTTCCCTATTAGATGTTGGCGGTGCCAGCGGGTGGGACATATGGAAGCCCAGTGTCCACTCACCACGGAGCCCATGGATTGTGGGGTTACCCGGCGGGGTTCAATGTATGCTCAGGTGGTGTGTACCGCTGACCTGGTCTACCCAGGGACTGAGCCCCACTTGTGCCAAATTCAGGTGAATGGATGTCCGGTTACAGGCTTGTTGGATTCCGGAAGCTTAGTGAGCCTTGTGCGATCAACCCTAAGGGCTAAAGTAAAGGCCACCGGACGTACCGTGGGGGTGGTTTGCATACATGGGGACCGCCGAGACTATCCCACAGGGATAGTCACCATCACAGCACCTTGCGGTCAGGTGCAACATGAGGTGGGACTTATTAATACTCTTCCCTATGATGTGATCCTAGGAAGGGATCTGCCCTATTTTTGGACTTTATGGAAGGGACCTCCTAAGTCCCCTCAGATATTGGTCAGTCCGGGACCTGAGCCCTACAATCCTGAATCCGGGACGCCTGCCGTAGGGGTCCCCATGATAGGGACAGGATGTGAACCTGACAGGTCGCCCCTAGAGGTATTGGCAGGAGAGGCTGAGACGGTCGAGCCCATCCCGGAGTTGGAGGCGTCCCCGGATACGTTTGGGACAGCCCAACTCCAGGACCCTACATTAATACATGCCCGGAGTCGGGTGACAGTAGTT
The DNA here is from genome assembly GCF_048569485.1 of Anomaloglossus baeobatrachus. Lineage (NCBI taxonomy): Eukaryota > Metazoa > Chordata > Amphibia > Anura > Aromobatidae > Anomaloglossus > Anomaloglossus baeobatrachus. Next base: position 92,084,100 of record NC_134364.1, on the reverse strand, counting down.
GACGGGGTGGCACAGCTGCCTGGTGCCCAGGTAAGATACCCCCATTTCGCTCTTAAGCAGGATTTACTCTACCGGGTAGATGAAATTCGGGGCGTAGGGGTAGAGCAGTTGGTGGTACCCCAGCCGTATCGCCGGCGGGTCCTCGACTTGGCTCATAAACACCTGATGAGTGGTCACCTAGGGGTCAAGAAAACGCAGGAGCGAATATTACAAAGGTTCTATTGGCCCGGGGTCTTTGGGGAGGTAAAACGGTTCTGCGAAACCTGCCCGGAGTGTCAGCTTACCGCACCCCTGACCCACTTTCGCAGTCCGTTGGTACCGTTACCCATTATAGAAGTCCCTTTTGAACGGATAGGGATGGATCTGGTGGGGCCCCTCGTAAAGTCTGCTCGAGGGCACCAGCATATCCTAGTGATCGTTGACTATGCCACCCGGTATCCCGAGGCGATACCTCTCAGACATACTGCAGCAAAGCTTATAGCTCGGGAGTTGTTTGCTGTGTTCTGCCGGGTGGGGTTGCCCAAGGAGATCCTTACGGATCAGGGGACCCCATTCATGTCTAAAGTGACCAAAGAGCTATGCCGGCTACTCCAGATCAAGCAGTTGCGTACGTCTGTGTATCATCCTCAGACGGATGGTTTAGTGGAACGATTCAATAAAACCCTGAAAACCATGCTCAAAAGGGTGATTTCCAAAGACGGGAAAGACTGGGATATGATGCTTCCCTATTTGATGTTTGCCATACGAGAGGTGCCACAGGCATCCACGGGGTTTTCGCCTTTTGAATTGTTATACGGGCGACATCCCCGGGGATTGTTGGACCTGGCAAAAGAAACCTGGGAGCAGGAGCCCACCTCCCATAAAAGTGTGATTGAACACATTTTGGGTATGCAGAACCGCATAAGCGCGGTCATGCCAATTGTGAAGGAGCATTTACAGGAGGCTCAGGCCGCGCAAAGCGGCCGCTACAATAGACAAGCCACCGTGCGGACCTTTAATCCCGGGGATCGGGTGTTGGTATTGATCCCCACGGCGGAGAGTAAATTCCTGGCTCAGTGGCACGGCCCCTACGAGATAAAGGAAAGAGTCGGGGTGGTTAACTATAAAGTATTGCAGCCCGGTAGGCGGGAACCTGAACAAATATACCATGTCAACTTATTAAAACCTTGGCAGGAACGGGAAAGCCTGATGGCTGTTTTCTCCCCATCTCCCTCCTCTTCGGGTCGTTCACATCCGGCTCCAGCGACCTCCGGAGAGGACGAACCGGAAGTAAGGATTGGAGAAGCCCTCACCAAGCAACAGAGGCGAGAGGCCAGACGGTTGGTTCAGCAGAACCCCGATGTCTTCTCTGAGCTGCCCGGTAGGACCAGTCTGATACGACATGATATTGTCACCGAGCCCCACCTGAAGGTACGCCTGAAGTCATACCGGGTACTGGAGGCTCGACGACAAGCCATATCGGAGGAAGTAAAGACAATTTTACGCCTGGGGGTCATTGAAAAATCCCGGAGTGAATGGGCTAGTCCGATTGTCCTAATACCAAAACCCGATGGCTCCTTAAGGTTCTGCAATGACTTTAGGAGATTGAACGAAATATCCAAGTTCGATCTCTACCCCATGCCCCGGGTGGATGAGCTGATTGATAGGCTGGGACAGGCGCGATATTTTACCACTCTCGACCTGACCAAGGGGTACTGGCAGGTGCCACTGACGGAGTCCGCCAAGGAGAAAACCGCTTTTGTTACGCCGGAGGGTCTCTTCCACTATGTTGTCTTGCCTTTTGGGTTACATGGCGCTCCGGCCACGTTCCAGAGGTTGATGGACTTAGTGCTGGAACCCCACCAGGCGTATGCATCAGCGTACCTGGATGACATCATTATTTACAGCTCCGATTGGCAGACCCACTTGGAACAGGTACAAGCGGTGGTGGACGCGCTTCGAACAGCCGGATTGACAGCCAATCCCAAGAAATGTGCATTGGGACTCACGGAAGCCCGCTACTTGGGCTACGTGATAGGCCAAGGAGTGATTAAGCCCCAAATTAACAAGGTTGAGGCGATCCAGAAGTGGCCTAGACCCCTGACCACGAAGCTGGTTAGGGCCTTCCTGGGTATCGTGGGGTACTACAGGAGGTTTATAAAAGATTTTGCGGGACTATCAGCCCCCTTGACGGACTTTCTCAAAGGCAAGAAGTCCGTCATGGTGCGCTGGACTCCGCAGGCCGAGGACTCCTTCCGGGCCCTGAAGGAGGTCCTGTGCGGACAGCCCGTTCTGGTCAACCCTGATTTCCGGAAGGAGTTCATAGTACAGACTGACGCCTCGAAGGTCGGCCTGGGGGCAGTGCTGTCTCAGGTGGTTCAGGGGGAGGAACACCCCGTCACCTTCTTGAGTAGGAAGCTCACCCCTCCCGAGCGGAATTATAGCGTAGTGGAGAAGGAGTGCCTGGCGATCAAGTGGGCCTTGGAGTCCCTACGCTATTACCTGCTGGGACGGCAGTTTCGCTTGGTGACGGATCACTCTCCACTGGTCTAGATGAGGTCCGCCAAGGAACGGAATGCCCGGGTTACACGGTGGTTCCTTTCTCTACAGAACTTCCGGTTTACGGTTGAACACCGGGCCGGTAGGTTGCAGGGCAACGCCGATGCCTTGTCCCGCGGCCCGTGTTTGATGGCAGGAGTTCAACCCCGCACGCTTGAACTGAGGGGGGGGGTATGTGAGACTGTGACCGGGGTTATCTATGACGGCCGGTATGTCTCACCCCGGTTGTGCTCACTCCATGATAGAAAGCAACTCCACTCCGGGGTTAATGCTGTTTCCCTACAGGCTTCAGGAAGGGTTAAAAGGAAACAGGAACGAGGACAGGTGTGCCGGGTGTGAGGGAGTGATCACATCTCCCTGAGTTCTCTGCCGGAAAGGCACATATGTACTATTGTGGACTTGTTCTTTGGATAATAAACCGTGTGCTGTGAACCTTGGTGCCTGGATCCCGTGTCTTCTGCAGCGCAGCCGACGACGCTACCTCACAACTGCTTGAGGACTTTTTTTGTGGATTATTAACTTGACTCTCCAAATACATACCAATTAAGGCTGCTTTCACACATCCGGTTTTTCCTGTGCGGCACAATCTGGCACTTTGCAGAAAAAACGCAACCGTTTTTTTTGCCACCGGTTGCGTTTTTTTGCATAGACTTACATTAGTGCCGTATTGTGCCGCATCGGCTTGCGTTCGGTCCGTTTTTTGCCGCATACGGCAGATTTAGCCGATGCGGCAGCGCAATTTGCAATGCATGCCTATGGACGCCGCATGCGGCGTCCTGCGGCAAAAAACGCATCCGGCAGCCGCATGCGTTTTTTTCCACTGCGCATGCTCAGTAGCCTGCCACAAGCGCCAAAAACCGGACGGGCCATATGTAAAAAACTTATGCAAAGGATGCAGTATTGTCGCCGCATCCGTTGCATAGGTTTTAGAGCCGGATTGGCCGGCTCTGCTAAAACCAGATGTGTGAAAGCAGCCTAAGTGACCAGGAGTTAGTAGGACAATCATGAGGTTTTCAAAGATTGTGCCTATTTATCACAATTCTCCAAACTCATGGAAACCAAGTTCCACTTTATGGAGATAATCTAAGGCTAAAGGCTGCTTTACACCAGAAGATCTACCGTGCGATAGATCGTCGGGGTCACGGTTTTTGTGACGCACATCCGGCATCGCTTGCGATGCTGGCCTGTGTGACACCTCCTAGCGACGCAGTATCGCTCACAAATCGTGAGTCGTGTACTGCTTGTTAAGTTTCATAATATCGTTTAATTTAATTGTTCATCGTTCCCGGGGTAGCACACGCCGCTCCGTGTGACACCCCGGGAACGATGGACATCGCTTACCTGCGACCCGCGGCTCTCGCCGGCTATGTGGAAGGAAGGAGGTGGGCGGGATGTTTACGTCCCGCTCATCTCCGCCCCTCCGCTTCTATTGGCTGGCGGCCATGTGACGGCGCTGTGACGCCGAACGTCCCTCCCACTCCAGGAAGTGGACGTTCGCCGCCCACAGCGAGGCCGGACGGGAGGTAAGTACGTGTGACGGGGGGTTACCGACTTTGTGCGCCATGGGCAGCGATTTGCCCGTGACGCAAAAAGGACGGGGGCGGGTACGATCGATTGTGAAATTGCACAATCGGTCGTACCGTGTAAAGCAACCTTAAGACTGCACTTTGCGTTCTCCTACTTGCAGTTCTAAACGCACGTTTTGGGCTTAATTGATTTGACCAAAGTTGACTTTTTCAGAACTTTAGCGCTGAAAACGTATGCATATTTACCGCGTTTAAGATGCGTTTTCAGCGCTTTTTACATGCTTTTCCCCTTGCGTTTTGACATATGCGTTTTGAACATCAAGACACTGCTAAATAAAGATTAAATAGTCAAACAGACTGAAAAAAAGAGAAAAAAATAAGAAACATATAATTTAGAAATTAACAATGAAATTTATTAAATTTCTTGAAAATATTGCGTATTAATTAAATTTATTGCAAAAATAGCAATAAAAACAAAATTTTCACTAATTTAATTGTCGGAATATGTGTGTGTGTAAAGGGACATATTATTCCATTATTTTAATGTGTGAAAAACATGCGTTTTTGAAGTTAAAAACGCAGTGTTTCTGCACCTAAAAAGCATGTAAAACGCTGGAATTTTGATGTTTACTGCTTTTTGACACTTCTCATTGACTTCAATGTTAGCAAAACGCTGCAGAAATGGCAAAAACAATTGATATGCTGCTTCTTTGAACGCATGGTTTTTGCCACAAAATATGCAAATTAAACACAGCATTTAGAAACACAAGTGCAGTCTAAAAATCAACATTTACCATTGACTTTGCTGTAAAATCAAAACGCATGCCTTTTGGCATGAAAAAGGTGCAGTTCAAAACGGACCTAAAAAGCAGCTGAAACGCAGGTGGAAAAGCAAAGTGCGGTCTTAGCCTTAAGACTCCTCATAGCTCTTGGACCCTTTATTCCTGACTCTCCAAACCCATGCTGTCCAAGTTTTATTAAAGGCCCCTTTATACACTGCAACATCGCTAGCGATATCACTGTAACGTCACCGGTTTTGTGACGTAATAGCGACCTTCCCAGCGACATTGCAGTGTGTGACACGCATCAGCGACCTGGCCCCCGCTGTGAGGTCGCTGATCGCTACAAATCGTTCAGGACCATTTTTTGGTCCTTTGTTTCCCGCTGCGCAGCATGCATCAGTGTGTTTGACACCGTTACAACGACATCGTTAGTGACTTAGAATCCAGCCCGTAGGCGTGCTATAGCGTTCCCTTTCCTGCCCCCTTACCTCTGATTTGTGGTCGCTGTTGCATTCTGATTGGGCGGCTTTCACTGAAAAGAAGGCAACTTTAGCGCTTCCGTCCTTTGTTTCAAAGCCACCTTGTTCCTGAGCATGCTGGTTTGTGGATCATTAGAGAGTTCTCCAGTCTGCAATACTATAAAGCCTATACGGTAAGCATCACTTGGGCGTATCAAATGATGCTGTATAGATAAACCAGTGTGGAGTCGCCGCACAGAGAACTCTACAAAGATCCGCTAAGCAACAGAAGCTCAGGAACAAAGGATATACAAGCGCGACATTTGCCAATCTTTCCAAGCTCGGGGTCACCAATAAGAACGCACTAGTGATCACCAATCGGAGCTGAGGGGGCCGTGTAAAAAGGGCACCTAGGTGGCTTCAGCGCCAAACACCACGTCCCTAACATAGGTATGAGTCATCAAATAGGTACTGTGTGATACGTCCCCAACGACCAGTGAGGTCGTTCTGCAGGTCCGTATTGCTGCTGCGTCATTGGCCAGATCTGCCTGTTTGACAGCGACTCTTTAGAGACTTTTCAGCGATCCCGGCCAAATCGGACTGAGAAAAAAATCGCAGCATGCTGCATTTTGGTGAGTTTCTCACACAAGTCTCTTCAATGAAAGTCTATGGGAGCGTGAAAAAAAAAGGATGTCACACGGACGGCACATACACCATCCAAGTGACAACCGTTTTTCTCAATAGATTTCACACATGTAGCAGAGAACACTGTAAATGCTCCTGTACATAACAGAACATGAGTAGCAGCTGCTGAGGGTAAAAACTGATTGCACACTGACAGCATACTGACAGCACACTGATGTAAAGTGAACTAAAATCGTCCGACTTTCTAGCATGAGAATTGGACCGATTTTACACTCGCAAGTGTGATTCCAGCCTTAGTGATGGGCGAACTCCCCGATGTTCGTGTTTGAGATACTCGCCCAAACTTTTTGTAAAGTTCGAGTTCGGGTTCTGAGAAAACGCGAACTTGAGTCTGAACCCCGAACTTGGACTTTACAGTTATGGGATGGGATGGGGTGGGGGGTCTGTAAAATAAAGAATATAGTTAATAATAAACATTGTCATTTTACTTACCGCTCCCGCGACGCATCCTGCAGACTCTGTCTCCCGGCCGCAGACCCGCTCAGACGATGTCTCCCAGCCGCTTCTGCTTCCGGGTCCGATCATTAACTTCCGGCGATATTTACTGCACTGCTCGTCACTCTTCGGCTGTTTCCGGCCGTCTTCGCAGTGACGTCAGGGTTCACCCGAGTCCATGAGCTATGAAGTCGATTGAACTTTGACTGTCACTGTGCGAGTCTCGCATCGTTATCACCCAGCACGGCGCACACTCTCCTGACAAGAGCGGGTCGGCTGCATGTATTTCCATGCAGCTGAGGTGCTCCTGTCAGGAGAGTGTGCGCCGTGCTAGGTGATACCAATGTGAGACTCGCAAGAGTCATACGCAAGTGGAATCATACCCTAAGTGTCAGCCTGCTAATCGCTCAGTAGACATTAAGGAATAACGTTTGGAACTCCATTCTATGTCTGAACTGGGTGCAAAAAACCTAAAAAACATCACTATGGGGAGATAAGGTATGCACACCAGTGACTATGGAAGGGGAATACATGGAATAGCAGAAACTGCTGTGTGAATACTGACATGAAAAATTCAATAGCTATTTGTAAGAATGAAATGTGAAAATTGGAACCTGCATTACTGCCATGAATATATGAATAAAGAGAAATTTAGCTACTGAATTGATCAATGCAGAAGAGCCCCAACACTACGCCAAAGTATTTCTCTACGTTGGGGTCCCTAGCTTGTGTGTGTCCTCTCATGCAGTTAAAAAACTTACCGTGTATGGGACGCTGAGACCCAGGCTATATATGCGTATAATGTGGATTGGCAATAGGTGTGTATGGGGAGGGTTCACAAACGAAAAACTACTAACATTAAGGAATAACGTTTGGAACTCCATTCTATGTCTGAACTGGGTGCAAAAAACCTAAAAAACATCACTATGGGGAGATAAGGTATGCACACCAGTGACTATGGAAGGGGAATACATGGAATAGCAGAAACTGCTGTGTGAATACTGACATGAAAAATTCAATAGCTATTTGTAAGAATGAAATGTGAAAATTGGAACCTGCATTACTGCCATGAATATATGAATAAAGAGAAATTTAGCTACTGAATTGATCAATGCAGAAGAGCCCCAACACTACGCCAAAGTATTTCTCTACGTTGGGGTCCCTAGCTTGTGTGTGTCCTCTCATGCAGTTAAAAAACTTACCGTGTATGGGACGCTGAGACCCAGGCTATATATGCGTATAATGTGGATTGGCAATAGGTGTGTATGGGGAGGGTTCACAAACGAAAAACTACTAACATTAAGGAATAACGTTTGGAACTCCATTCTATGTCTGAACTGGGTGCAAAAAACCTAAAAAACATCACTATGGGGAGATAAGGTATGCACACCAGTGACTATGGAAGGGGAATACATGGAATAGCAGAAACTGCTGTGTGAATACTGACATGAAAAATTCAATAGCTATTTGTAAGAATGAAATGTGAAAATTGGAACCTGCATTACTGCCATGAATATATGAATAAAGAGAAATTTAGCTACTGAATTGATCAATGCAGAAGAGCCCCAACACTACGCCAAAGTATTTCTCTACGTTGGGGTCCCTAGCTTGTGTGTGTCCTCTCATGCAGTTAAAAAACTTACCGTGTATGGGACGCTGAGACCCAGGCTATATATGCGTGTAATGTGGATTGGCAATAGGTGTGTATGGGGAGGGTTCACAAACGAAAAACTACTAACATTAAGGAATAACGTTTGGAACTCCATTCTATGTCTGAACTGGGTGCAAAAAACCTAAAAAACATCACTATGGGGAGATAAGGTATGCACACCAGTGACTATGGAAGGGGAATACATGGAATAGCAGAAACTGCTGTGTGAATACTGACATGAAAAATTCAATAGCTATTTGTAAGAATGAAATGTGAAAATTGGAACCTGCATTACTGCCATGAATATATGAATAAAGAGAACCCTCCCCATACACACCTATTGCCAATCCACATTATACGCATATATAGCCTGGGTCTCAGCGTCCCATACACGGTAAGTTTTTTAACTGCATGAGAGGACACACACAAGCTAGGGACCCCAACGTAGAGAAATACTTTGGCGTAGTGTTGGGGCTCTTCTGCATTGATCAATTCAGTAGCTAAATTTCTCTTTATTCATATATTCATGGCAGTAATGCAGGTTCCAATTTTCACATTTCATTCTTACAAATAGCTATTGAATTTTTCATGTCAGTATTCACACAGCAGTTTCTGCTATTCCATGTATTCCCCTTCCATAGTCACTGGTGTGCATACCTTATCTCCCCATAGTGATGTTTTTTAGGTTTTTTGCACCCAGTTCAGACATAGAATGGAGTTCCAAACGTTATTCCTTAATGTTAGTAGTTTTTCGTTTGTGAACCCTCCCCATACACACCTATTGCCAATCCACATTATACGCATATATAGCCTGGGTCTCAGCGTCCCATACACGGTAAGTTTTTTAACTGCATGAGAGGACACACACAAGCTAGGGACCCCAACGTAGAGAAATACTTTGGCGTAGTGTTGGGGCTCTTCTGCATTGATCAATTCAGTAGCTAAATTTCTCTTTATTCATATATTCATGGCAGTAATGCAGGTTCCAATTTTCACATTTCATTCTTACAAATAGCTATTGAATTTTTCATGTCAGTATTCACACAGCAGTTTCTGCTATTCCATGTATTCCCCTTCCATAATCGCTCAGTAGAGACATTTGTCTGTATAGAGTGATGAAGCAGAGCTGACATTACTCTACATGTGTACAACATCGGACAAAGGATTTTTTTATAATAAAGATGGAGTCTCTAAATGTATTTTTTGTTTTATTTCTCTTTTTACTGTTTACTAGAAATTTATGGTGCCAATGTCTAATTTGGTGTGACACCATGAATTTTGGGCTTACTACCAGCTGAGAATACAAAGCTGGTATTAACCCTTTTATTACCCAGTGTGCCCCCACCATCAGGGACGCTGAATGAGCTGAGAAAAGCACCTGGAAATGGCAATAAGAAACAATGCGCCATTTTCAGGGGCAGCAGCGGAGAATCCCAGTCCCCAGCTGCCTGGTTTTACCTGACTAGCAATCAAAATACGGCGGGAGTCCACGCATTTTTTTTTTAATTATTTAAAAAATATAATGGGATTCCCTGTAGTTTGATTGCCAGCCAAGGTAAAGTCAGGCAGATGGGGGTGGCAGCCCGTAGCGGTCCGCTTTATCTGCGCTGAGAATCAAAAATACCACGGAGTGCTACGTCATTTTTTAAAGTATTTATTTATTTTTACACTACTATATGTGTGAGGGACCCAACAGCCAATCTTAGACGCTGTCACGCAGAATGGGCGTCTGTGATTCGCTGTTGGAGTAACCTGAAATTTGCCCATATATTCTTGATGCTAGAATGTATGGGCTGGTTTCAGGTTACTCCAGCATCCAATCACAGATACCGACTCTGTGATAGTGTCTGTGATTGTCTGTTATTTTAACAGTAAAATAAACAACAACACAGAGAAAAAAAATATTTTATTAGAAATAAAACAGACGACATTTAGGACTCCATCTTTATTATCCAAAAAACACCCTCTGACGTAGTCTAAAGGATCCAAAGCATCTTCAGCTCTGCTACATCTGTGCGAGAAGGCAAACACAGGTCTGCTCACACAGACTCCGCTGAGAGCTGTCAGAGCCTTCACCCGAGTGCACAGATAAGGCTTGCGTAAGACTCCTGCGAGTCTTGCATTGGTATCACCCAGCACGGCGCACATTCTCCTGACAGAAGTGCCAGAGCTGCATGAAAATACATGCAGCCGACCCGCTCCTGTAAGGAGAGTGTGTGCCGTGCTGGGTGATACCGATGCGAGATTCACACTTTGACAGTCAAAGTTCAATTGAGTCCACGGCTCATGGACTCAGGTGAAGCATGACGTCACCGCGAACAAGGCCAAAAAAAGACGAAAACTGCTGAGTGACGAGTAGTGCAGTGAATACCATCGGACGTTAATGATCGGATCCGTAAGTAGAAGTGGCCGGGAGATAGCGGCTGAGCGGGTCTGCAGGACGCGTTGCGGGACCTGTAAGTATAATCATAATATTTTTTACTAATGTGCCTTTTTTTTACAGCCTGTGGACCCGAACTGTAACACGAGCTTCCCACGAAAACTCATGTTTGGGATCGTGTGCACGAACACTATGTGTTCAGTACGGACCCCGAACTTTATAGTTCAGGTTCGCCCATCACTACTCACAGTTCTTGAACCTTTTTTCTCTTCTCTCTAAACTCTTGCAAACCAACTCTCCAGGGTTTTCTAGTATAGTCCTGAACTCTTCACAGCTTCTGGTCATTTTTTTCCTAACTTTTCAAACCGATACCAATCAAGTGTTCAGGGTTACTAAGTCAATCCTGAAGACTTTTTAACTTATGCACATTTCTTCTGACTCTCCAAACTAATGCCAACAAAGTTTCCAGGATTTAAAAAGACGGAAGGGATTTTTCACAGCTTGGAGACATTTTCCTTAGCCTTCAAACACATGCCAACACATGCCATGATCTCTAGGACTTTTTTCCTGACTTTCTAAACTAGTGTCCAGGACTTAATTAAACCCCATCATCCCCCTTATTAGAAAGGACTATCAGGGACTTAAAGAAATATGACAAAAAGAGATTGATGTGGTTTGGGCGTATAAACGCGATAAAAATGGATGTGTTACCGAGGTTCCTGTTTCAGACAATACCCATACAGCTACCGCTAAGTTACTTCTCCAAGATCCGGACAGCCTTGTCTGGGTTTGTCTGGGGGAACAGGAGACCCCGAACAGGAATTAAAACTCTGACCAGACACAAAAGTGACGGGGGGGCGGGGCTCCCAAATTTTCAGTTATATTACAAGGCAGCTATCCTAACGAGATTACTGGACTGGCATTTTCATGGTAATTCGAAACAATGGGTGGTGATTGAACAGGATATGCTGGGAACTCCCTTACATTTACTTCCATGGTTAGAGAAAGAAAGTAGGTGTAATACTATTGTATGAACTGAGGATTTCGATGGCGTTAGGGCAATGACAACCAGAGACGGGTTCTTTGTGCAAAGACGTTTATAATATGCAACCAACAATATGTACACAGAACAGAACATAAACACAGTAGAACATAAACACAGTAAATACCTGCCAGGTTCGGAGCAAAGGGGAATTCCCGGGGCCGCGCACCGGACTCCCCCAGGGAGACCACCAGGAGCGAACCCCTGTACAGGGGCTGTCTGGCGATCACCCCAGAAGGCCTAAAAGCGCAGCAGCCGGGACACGAAAGGGCAACAGGTATAGTCCAAAAATGTCCGTACGTGATGTGAGTCCTAGGGTGGATATGAAACGGAAGGAACCGGGCAGAAGTGCCGACCAGAGACGGCAGACGGAGTCCGGGCACAGCTTGATGAGACCAGGTGAAGTCCAGAGCCGGTGTCGGGTGTTTCAACAGGATCCAAATAGCAATCAGGAAGCAAGAGCAGCAGGGCAGGAGTAGACAGGAAGCAGTATACTCAAGCAACTAGACTAAGCTTAGGGGCGGGCTTTTAAACAGATGAACAGGAAGTAGGGCAACAGAACAGAAAACTCCATGTTAACAAAGGGCAAGATCCTTCAGAAGAAAACTGGAAATCCCGGAACTCTGACAGTAGGATCCAGATAGCGAAAGGAATGGAGTTCACGCGGACAGCGATGGGGATGTGGGATGGAGAGATAAAAAAGGGATCTCTCTCTCAGGAGCAAGGCCCACTTACCCCCGTATTTGGTAATAAGAAGTTCCCCCCAGGACTCCACTCCCATAGATTCGGGGGATTTACTTAGGCGGATGCTACTCGTTTTTGTCACGTGCTCCAGGGACACACCCTACCAACTTATACTTCCATGCAGGCCACAGGGAAAGAGATTTCCTGGATGGAATATAGGCAGTTGAAATCTTTCCTCTCGTACCAGGACAGGGAGAGAAGGATGAGTACACCCTCTACTCCTTTTGAGAAAGTATTTTTACAGGGGTCATCACCTGGACATGGCATCTCACTCATTTATAAAATGCTGAACCAGAGAAATAGGGTGGATAAACCTCACTTTGTCTGTAGGTGGGGAGAGGAACTGGGAGAGGATATTCCAGAGGACGATTGGAGCAGAGCGTACCTGTGGACCCACAAGCTTTCCTTCGCGTGCGCCGCTCAAGAGAAAAGTTATAAAATTCTCTCAAGGTGGTACCATTACCCGACTAAATTACATGCTATATTTCCCTCTGTGTCTGATGTGTGCTGGAGGTGTGGCACAGACACAGGTTCAATGCTACACATATGGTGGAACTGTACTAAGCTGCAACCCTTTTGGGACTCAGTGTTCTACCTGTACAAAAAGATGAGCGGAGGTGAAATAGAAAAGTCCCCCCAGGTTGCCCTTCTTTCTATGCTCCCAGGAGCTATTAAAACACAAAAAAGGGACATGTTGCGATTTTGCCTGGCGGCTGCCCGTATGATTATCCCACGATTTTGGAAACAGACTAGATGCCCTACGGTGCTGGATTGGTTGGAGGAGATGACAAACCTCCAGAGAATGGAGGAGCTGACAGCAGAACTAAATAGGAACACAGAAAAATTTACTACAGTTTGGGGACCATGGATTATGTTCATGGAGTCCCCAGAGTTTTTGGAGAGTTTGGCGAGCTTTTTGAACTGAGAAACGGTGGGGAGTCTCATTCCTCCTCCCCCCTTTTTTCTTTTCTTTTCTTGCTTTCCCCCCTCTCCCCCTTCTCTCTAATTTCCTCTTTTTTATGCTTGCATCTTTCCTCTTCTATCTTTCTTTTCTGAACATTAATCTTCATTTTTCTAGTTTCATTTTTTATATGAAAAGATTTATCAATAATTCATAAGACAATAGACATACAAGGAGAATGAGTATATTAGGATACGGGAAGTCAAAAGAAGTGGGAATTCTGACCTATAATTTATAAGTGGTTGTATGGTAATAGCACAAAGATAATTTGAAGAATTCCAAGAAATTTAGTAATGTAACAATTTCTGGATGTTATCCCGGCATTGAGAAAATGATGTTTATGTATTGCAATTGCACAAATGATATGTTTGTATGTTGACAACAGTTTCATCAATAAAACAGATTTGAAATAAACCCCATCATCACCACACACGCAGGCACTACCGCCCCCATCATCACCGCACACATACAGGCATTACCTGAGTGACGTCACCGCTGACAGCGCGACTCACTTCAGTTGCTCTGTGGAGCTGACAGGAGCGGCGGTGTTCTACTGCCGCTCCTGTCAGCTTACGATGTAGCAGAGCTGAAAGTGTCGTGAGACCTCATGTGGATTACGTCGGACCTGAAGGGGTATTTGGGGATTTTAATAAAGTGGTGAAAGAGGGTGTTTTTTTCTCTTTTATTTCAAATAAAGGATTTTTCGGTGTCTGTGTTTATTTACTTTCACTACAGTTTAGTGATAGGGGGTAGAGAACTCCGGCACACTACCCCAATAATATAAACAGACGAAAAAAGTTTCTTTGCAATAACAGTTTTTCTCCAGATTGTGCCTGACGGCAAAAACCGGATGTGTGAAAGTAACCTTGCAGAGCTTTTTTCTGGATCTCCAAACTCATGACCACCAAGTGTCCAGGATTTATTAAAACAGTCATCGACTCTTGTAGCTTGTGGACCTTTTTTCTGCCTCTCCAAAACATGCCAACCGAACAATTAAGGCTTATAAAAACAGTCCTGGATTCTTTGAAGTTTGTGAATTTTATCTTGATTTTCTATACTCATGCCAACCAATTGTTCTTGGTTTTTAAGACAGTCCTGGACTCAACACACTGTCGAATGCAACACATCTGTAATTCTATCTTCCTTACATTTTATTTGCTGTTATTTCGTGGAATTGTGTATGGAGAAGTTCAAGTTTAGAAAATGCACACAAAGTATCTAATTTTGTCTGAGCTATGCGGAGATTACCTAGGTTGGGTGGGATTAGACTCAGTCGCCTGGCACATGAGAGGGGTAGGTGAGCAGCATGTCATCTATTGTGTGCAAAGAATAATGTTTACCTATGTGTCTCTGCATCAACCTCCATTATCCTCATTGTCTGTGTTTGTGAAGCTGTTCCTACTAGAATGTCATGGTGCCAAATTGTTAAACCCTTGTGGCCTTTAACTTTAGAAAATGTGAAGAAACTTCTCATTAATTTTGTTAATATATCTCCAAGTGTGTCATCTACAACTTCTGAAATAAGTTTGTAAAGAGGTTATCCGCTATTTTATTTTGTTATAAGTGTCCACCTAAAATAGGATCACTGCAGGTTTCACCTGTTTCAAAAATCTATATTACTTTATTCATCATGTACTGATCTTGAATTACCTCCTGTATTATACTCCAGAGCTGCACCCACTATTCTGTTGGTGCAGTCACTGTGTACATACATTACTGATCCTGAGTTATATCCTGTATTATACTCCAGAGCTGCACTCACTATCCTGTTGGTGCAGTCACTGTGTACATACATTACTGTCCTAAGTTACCTCCTGTATTATACTCCAGAGCTGCACTCACTATTGTGCTGGTGCAGTTGTCGCGGGCGGAGGGGACGCGCTCGCCACGCTTGGGTCCGGGGCTTCTGCTGCTGCTCGGTGGCTCGAGCGGTGGGCCGGACCCGGGGACTCGAGCAGCGCTCCTCGTCCACGAGTGAAAAGGGGTGGTTTGTTTAGGGAGAGAGTTCGTGACGCCACCCACAGGTCGTGGTGATTATTAGCACCACCGCTGCTGGTGACGGGGATCCCAGGAAGGATGGTAGGGAGCAGCTAGGATGTTGTCCCCTCCGTGGGTAGGGGTTGGTGATCCCGGGGCCTGGTGGTGATACAGGGAGGCTGGATGGCTGGGGGTGCAGGGTTGCAGGGACAGCGCGGCGCAGTGCCGGATGGCACTGGTGTACTCACTCAGACAGTCAATGACAGAGTCTCTGGTAAACCAAACGGCTGTATGGACGGGTCCCGCAGCCGGCTGCAGTGTTGTGCTCTCCCCGGACGGCTGATGGTGGCTGTCTTTCCCTGCACCTGTTAGAATGTTCTGACTCCTGTGGTTGCTCACCGGTAGTCCGCTCCCCGGCGTATAGGTGCCGTAGGAGCCCGTTTTGCCCGCAGGCGCTGGCCCTTGGATCTCTAGCCTATGGCGGTGGCTGTATATCCTCTCGGTGTGGACTGTTGCCTTCTGTCAGGTCTTGGTTGTTGAAAAACCCCTGGGGTTCCTGTCACACTCGGGTTTGACTATTGTCGGCGGCTCCAAGCCTGGTCGGGGTCTGATGGCCCTGCCTGTGTGCTTAGCTTCACTCCGCTCCCCGGTTCGGTACCGGCGGGCCAACGCCCAACCCCGGTCCCATGGTTCTGCAGAGATTCACTAACTCCTGCAGACGGCCACCACCGTCTGCCAACCTTGCTGTTTGTGTCTGGGCCCCTACCCAGACACCGACAGTTTCTGACCTCTCACTTTCACCTCCAAAACTAATCTGTCTGTTTTCCCACCTCCAGACCTGTGAACTCCAAGGTGGGTGGGGCCAACCGCCTGGCTCCGCCCCACCTGGTATGGACATCAGACCCTGGAGGGAGGCAACAAGGGTTTTTGTTTGACTGTTGTAACTGTCTAGGGGAGGGCGTGTGTGTGGTGTTATGTCTGTGACTACCTGGCTAGTCCAAGGCGTCACATTCCCCCTTGGTGAAATGCAGACCGTCCGCGGGTTGCCCATCCATCACCGGTTTTATTTTTCTGTAAAAGATAAATTAACATATGAAACATTCAACATAAGCATACTTGTAGTTCTTCCCTTACGGGAGGCATGGCACTTTAACGTTTCAAACATATGAAAACATTTTTAATAATAACAGACGGGTTCATGGTCATCCGCTCCCCCACCCAAGCAACCTAAACCTTGATGCTGCCCCTAAGAAATGGGCAGCACCCCTTTACCCCAGTCCTGGTCCAGGTTACCCGAGCGGAAACGGGTACGGTATCTCGCACTCGGCTGTCACTTCAGGGGACCCCACGTCCAGGGGGACCCCTGACCCCCGGAGGATGGCCACCGGTCCTGGTGGTGGCCGGGCTTCAGCCTACTCTGCTGCGGGCCCTTCCTCCAATCTACCTCTCCGGAGGCGGAACGGAACACAGCCCACAACTTATTTACAAGGCCACAAGTTCGTGGTTGGCCTGCAAGTTCTCGGCCTTGTTCATGAGTAGTTTCTCGTGGGCTGTTTCGAAGTAAACATACTGATGGTCCCAACGAGGACAACTCTCTCCTTCCACGGACAGTAATCAGGTAAGTCATTCGGATTAATTAGTATTCATTCAACTGAAACAAAGTGCTGATGGTCCTAACGGGGAGAACTGTAGTGCAACGGTGGACCGCTGCCATTATTGCTCATTTCCGTACTCCTCGCCCTGCTCCAGGCGAAGAACTACAGGCTCTAGCCCCTCCAGCATGCGGCAGGCGTGCCGGGGAAGAGCCGCCCGGCATCCATTGTTTCCACTCTGAGGGATGTAGGTAGCCTCCATATTATACAAGCCGAAGACTCCTTCTTCCCCTGAGACAGGCTCTGTGTCAGCCCCTGAGCCGCTGTCATCTGACTCCAGGGGACTGAGGGCGGGACCCGGCAGGACAGATACGGTTTCTAACTGAGCCTAGACCTGTGGCTGCTCAGTGGCAGGCAATTCGTCATCAGTCGGTGCACGGAGGTCCGCCATTGGTTCTTCTGAGTCAACCGCTCCAGCATTTGGTTGGCCGGCATCCTCTCGGGCCTCCGGGCCCTGGCGGGGCGTCAGCGCGGACTCCGCCATCCCCATCGGGAGCGGCGGGCTGAGTGGGGCAGTAAGGGCGGCCAGCACGGGCGATGGAGCGGGCCCTGCAGGGGCCGGGGGTAGACGGGGTCCTTCAGCTGCAGTGGCCGGTCCCTCGGGGACATAAGGGCGTGGGTCACTCACCAGCTCCTCTAGCATGGAATCTATTTCATGCGCCCGCACAACCGCAGCCAGCTCCTCCAGTTCAGCGGTTCAGCGATCCAGCAGGTCACGCACCTGGGCCCGGTTGCGACAGCACAGCAACATCACTTGGGCATTCAGCCACGCGCTGTCCCGGGCGCAGGCTCTGGGGACTCGGGGCTTTCAGATGGGGTGGACATACTGACGCTTGTGCTTCCAGGAACTGGATATGTAGCAGTCCTGGCGTCCCTGCTCTTTATACCTTCGGTTACATCAGATACACCTGCGCCCACCCCCCCTTGGTTCTTTCTAGCACTTCCTCTTTGGGGGCGGGGCTTCACTTTCCCTGCTTGGGGAAGACGCTCGAGCGGGAAATCTTCGCGCCAAAGATGGCGGCACTTCAAATTTTACGGCCGGACGCCGCCGGCAGGGACTGCAAGGCGCACTTCTACCGGTAGGTAGATTGGTTCTATCCTGTTCGTGACGCCAATTTGTCGCGGGCGGAGGGGACGCGCTCGCTACGCTCGGGTCCGTGACTTCTGCTGCTGTTCGGTGGCTCGAGCGGTGGGCCGGACCCGGGGACTTGAGCAGCACTCCTCGTCCACGAGTGAAAAGGGGGTGGTTTGTTTAGGGAGAGAGTTTGTGACACCACACACGGGTCGTGGTGATTATTAGCACCACCGCTGCTGGTGACGGGGATCCCGGGAAGGATGGTAGGGAGCAGCTAGGATGTTGTCCCCTCCGTGGGTAGGGGTTGGTGATCCCGTGGCCCGGTGGTGATGCAGGGAGGCTGGATGGCTGGGGGTGCAGGGTTTGCCGGACAGCGCGGCGCGGTGCCGGATGGCACTGGTGTACTCACTCAGACAGTCAATGACAGAGTCTCTGGTAAACCAAACGGCTGGATGGACGGGTCCCGCAGCCGGCTGCAGTGTTGTGATCTCCCCGGACGGCTGATGGTGGCTGTCTTTCTCTGCACCTGTTAGAATGTTCTGACTCCTGTGGTTGCCCACCGGTAGTCCGCTCCCCGGCGTATAGCTGCCGTAGGAGCCCGTTTTGCCCGCAGGCGCTGGCCCTTGGATCTCTAGCCTATGGCGGTGGCTGTATATCCTCTCGGTGTGGACTGTTGCCTTCTGTCGGGTCTTGGTTATTGGGAAACCCCTGGGGTTCCTGTCACACTCGGGTTTGACTATTGTCGGCGGCTCCAAGCCTGGTCGGGGTCTGATGGCCCTTCAGGTGTGCTTAGCTTCACTCCGCTCCCCGGTTCGGTACCGGCGGGCCAACGCCCGACCCCGGTCCCACGGTTCTGCAGAGATTCACTAACTTCTGCAGACGGCCACCACCGTCTGCCAACCTTGCTGTTTGTGTCTGGGCCCCTACCCAGACACCGACAGTTTCTGACCTCTCACTTTCACCTCCAAAACTAATCTGTCTGTTTTCCCGTCTCCAGACCTGTGAACTCCTCGGTGGGTGGGGCCAACTGCCTGGCTCCGCCCCACCTGGTATGGACATCAGACCCTGGAGGGAGGCAACAAGGGTTTTTGTTTGACTGTTGTAACTGTCTAGGGGAGGGGGTGTGTGTGGTGTTATGTCTGTGACTACCTGGCTAGTCCAGGGCGTCACACAGTCACTGTGTACATACATTACTGATCCTGAGTTACTTCCTGTATTATACTCCAGAGCTGCACTCACTATTCTGCTGTTGTAGTCACTGTGTTCATTCTCTGCACACACATCCCATCCTAGATTTAACTCTGTGTATTTGTGTGTGTAGTTGGCTGCTCCTTTTGTGTGTGGGAATGTGTTTATATCTGCGCCTTTCTCAGCAGGAGCCTCAGTCAGAGACTCATTTAGTGAGGCCATAAATCTGTCCCAACATTAAACTGAAACTCCAGTAGATGCTTGTTTAACACTCCAGAGCTGAAAGCAGTTTAGTAAAGCTAACAACTGCAGCATATGAAGATCAAGGCAAATGGCTGCCCTGATCTCATTCCCAGACACACAAGTTAATAGGGTTAATAGGCGATCATTATTTAGGAAACAGTTAAATGAGTTCTTCCGCCGGTCCCATAAATATCACCGAGTTACGGGAAATGCTGAAACTTTTATTTCCAGTCCACTAGTTGCAGAGATTAAAGTAAAACTGCGGCGGTGCAGCCCCCCAGAAGTATCCCACTGATGGAAAAACCTACTAGGGCTAATGGCACGGGAAACTGGGTAGCTTCACAGTGGTCAGTTTACTAGAGGGCCTCCCATGACCAACTTGTGAGTATAGCATGTAAACCATCAGAGACTTTACCATTATAATGTAACCATTTAGGCATCGTATGGCGGTATTATTTTTGTATTGTATGGCAGTAGTATTTTTCCATTGTATGCTGGTGTAGTTTTTGCATTCTATGGTGGTATTATTTTGGCATTGTTGGCAGTATTATTTTTGCATCGTATGGCGTTATTTTTGCATTATAATTTTTGCAATGTATAACGGTATTATTTTTCTACTGTATGTCGGTATTATTTTTCCACTGTATGGAGATATTATTTTTGCATTTCATGGTGGTATTATTTTTACATCGTATGGCGGTTTTATTTTTGGATTGTACGGCGGTTTTACTTTTGCATTGCATGGTGGTATTTTTGCATTGTATAGCGGTTATTATTTTTGCATCATATTGCAATATTATGTTTGCAGTGTTTGGCGGTATAATTTTTAAATTGCGGTATTACTTTTGCGTTGTATAGCGGTATTATTTTTGCATTGTATGACAGTTTTACTTAGGTTCTTTATACACTAATAGTTTAGAAATAGTAAGGAGTTTTGAAAACATATCTTTGAGCTCTGATTGGCAGTATTATGTTGGCAGTTGTATGAAAGAATTATTACTTGTCTGTTTAGGGCAATATTATATGGATACTGTAAGGAAATATTATTTTTGCATTGTATAGCAGTATTATTTTGTCAATTTATGTAGGTATTATTTTTTCATTGTATGAATTTATTTAAAAAATTGTATGGCGGTATTGTTTATGCACTATATAGCAGTTTTCTGTGGGCAGTGTTTGGTGGTATTATTTACTAACTATATAGGTACCTATTGCCAGTATAATGTGAGAATTGCATAGAATTATTTGGCATTGTGTGACAACACCATTTGTAGATACTGTAAGGAGGTATTCTTTATGCATTGTATGTTAGTATTATTTGGGCATTGTATGGTATGGGGATACTATTTATGAATTGTTTCCATCTATTATTTAAAAAATAATACAACACTATTATTTATACATTGTATACCAGTATTATTTGGGCACTGTATGGAGGTATAACTTATTCGCTATATGGCAGTTTTGCTTAAGCATTGTAAAGCAGTATTACATGGGCACTGTATGGCATGGAGGTATTATTTATGAATTGTTTCAGTGTATTATTTCAAAAATGTATTGCAGTATTATTTATGCATTGTATAATTGTATTTATGAACTGTATAATAGTATTATTCGTGTGCTGTACACAGGTATTACTTATGCATTATATGGCAGTTTTGATTATGCATTGTATGGCAGTGTCTTTTTGGCACTGTACAGTATGTAGGTATTACTTGGTATGTAAGTTGTATGGATGTATTATTTAAAAATTGTATGGCAGTATTATTTAGGCACTGTATATAGTTTTTTGCTTAGAAGTTGTATGGATCTATTATTTAAAATTTGTATGGCAATATTATTTGGATACTAATAGACATTATTGTCTGGACAATGCACGAAAATGTAGTTGATATTCAACTATACCATTATTTTGATACTGTATCTTTTACACATTGTATAGTAGCATTATATGGGCACTGTATGGTGGTATTACAGTTGAAACCAGAAGTTTCCCTCCTCTCTCTATAGACACATCTGCAGGTTTTTCTCACTATCTGACATGAAATCAGAATAAACCTTTCCCGTCATTTAAGAACCAAAATTAATTATATTTGCCAAATGCCAGAATGAGAGGGAGAATGTTAAAGGCATTTTTATTACTTTCTGAAAAGTCAAACGTTTCCCTCCTTTTCATTAGTATTTGGTACCACTGGCCTTACACTGTGTGACTTTTGGATCTCCTTCCACAAGCTTCTCACAATAGTTGGTAGGTATTTGGGCCCATTCCTCTTGACAGAACTGGTGTAACTGAGCCATGTGTCGCCTTACTCGCACTGGCCTTTTCAGCTTTGCCCATAAATTTTGAATAGGATTTCCAAGATTACTGCCGTGCCTCCCCCATACTCTGGAATGCTCTGCCACAACATATCGCCTACCTTGACAATCTTCAAAAGGAACCTGAAAACCCACCTCTTCCGACAAGCCTACAACCTGCCGCAACCCACAGTCTGCAATAGCGCCGCATGACCATCTCACCAACTGTATCCTCACCCATCCCTTGTAGACTGTGAGCCCTCGCGGGCAGGGTCTTCTCTCCTCCTGTACGAGTCTGTGTCTTGTTTATGAATATTGTACTTGTTCCTACTATGTGTACCCCTTTTAACATGTAAAGAGCCATGGAATAAATCACGCTATAATAATAATAGGATTGAGATCAGGGCTTTCTGATGGCCACTCCAAAAAAAATTGACTTTGTTATCCTTAAGCCACTTTGTACAAAAGTTTGGCAGTATGCTTTGGGTCATTGTCCATTAGGAAGACCCATTTCCGCCCAAGCATTAAGTTCCTTGCTGATGTCTTGAGATGTTGCTTCAGTATTGACACATAATCTTCTTTCCTCATGATGCCATCTATTTTGTGAAGTGCACCAGTCCCTCCTGCAGCAAAATAACCCCACAACATGATGCTGCCACCCCCCGTGTTTCACAGTTGGGATGGTATTCTTAGGCTTCAAAGCTTCTCTCTTTTTCCTCTAAATGTAACAATGGTCATTATGGCCAAACAGTTTAATTTTAGTTTCGTCAGTCCATAGGACATCTCCAAAAATGAAGGTCTTTGTTCCTGTGTGCATTTGCAAACATTAATCTGGCTTTTTTATGTTTCTTTTGAAGTAATGGCATCTTCCTGGCAGAGTGGCCTTTCAGCCCATGTTGTTACAGTACTGGTTTCACTGTGGATAATGACACAATCTTACCAGCTTCCTCCAGCATCTTCACAAGGTCTTTTTCTTTTGTTCTTGGGTTCATATGCACATGTCTGACCAAAGCACATTCATCTCTGGTACAGAAAACCCGTCTCCTTGCTGAGTGGTATGATGGCTGGACATTCCCATCTTGTTTGTACTTCTGTATAGTTGTGTGTAACGAGGCACCTTCAGGTATCTGGAAATTGAACCCAAGTATGTACCTGACTTGTGCAAGTCCACAATTGTCTTCCTGAGATTTTGACTGATTTCTTTTGATTTTCCCATGATGCTACACAAAGAAGCAGTGTGTTTCAGGTGTGCATCAAAATACATCCACAGGCGTGTCGCTAATTAATTCAGATGTTGCCAATAAACCTATCACAAGCTTCCAAAGACATGACATCATTATATGGGCTGTCCCTTATTGTTTAAAGGCATAGTACTCTTAGTGTATGTAAAGTTTTGACTTTGAAGAAAGAAATAAAAATGCCTTAAAACATTCTCTCTCTAATTAATCTGGCATTTGCCAAATATAAATAATTTTGGTTCCTTATTGACCTAAAACGGGAAAGGTTTATTTTGATTTCATGTCAGATTGTAAGAAAAACCTGCAAATGTGTCTTTATAAAGAGTGGAGGAAAAAACCTGCAGATGTGTCTTTATAGAGAGTGGAGGGAAAAACCTGCAGATGTGTCTTTATAGAGGGTGGAGGGAAAAACCTGCAGCTGTGACTTTATAGAGAGTGGAGGGAAAAATCTGCAGCTGTGTCTTTGTAGAGAGTGGAGGGAAAAACCTGCAGATGTGTCTTTATAGAGAGTGAATGTAAACTTTTGCTTTCTACTGTATGTATGACATTGTGCTCAACCCCTTTGTTCTACAGATCAGTGAGGATCTTGAGAGTAGATTTTTATGATCAAATACCGATTACCGGTTCTGAAGAACAGTTTCAGATGACACCCTTGGGTCCCTATCAACTCGAGACCACTGGCATTTGTCTAGGCTGCTCTATGGATCCCCAGGATGCAGACAGCAGGAAGGTTATTTCACCCTGAGGCATGCTGCCTGCTGACTGTCACCACTACTTCATCTCTCAGACAGCTCTGCATTGTATTCATGCTCCTTCCAGCCACACTTTATCCTTTTCCACCTGTAGCCTACCTCTAAAAGGCACTACTACCTGCAAAACCTATCTATTCTTCTCCAGGGGGACATGAAACTTCTTTCCATAAAATAAACGACATGACACAGATAAGGAAGAGTAGTAAGACATGTTTAGAAAACCTGTGACCGGTATCTGACCCCTTTTTTCCTCACCCTCCCACCAATGGAGGGGAACAGCTGGGGGTCAATAGGGTCAAGCCGCTGCTGCAGCCTTCCTCAAAAATAATTTCTCCTGCCAGAAAGTATCAAAGTGCCGGGCATAGTGACCCTGCGAGGCGCTACCTCCTAGTGAATAGCTGTAATGTTTGCACTGTGGTGAAGGTCACCTGAGGTTAATATAGTATTAACATGTGTGCTACAAATGTTCATTAAGTGCTTAAACAACTGAGCAAAAACTTTAAAAACTTTTTCTTACCTTTTTTTTTCTTGCGGGTAGCGGAAAATCATGCCAGGCCAAAAAAATAAGTCTACTGCCTGCTGTTTTATACTGGGGGAATTTCAAGGAATTGTTACAAGTGTTTGTTTCTGGAGGTCGGGAAGGGGGGTAAACTGGGCATTTGCCACAGGTGCTGGTGGCCAACAATTCACTTTGCCTTGGGCAGAGTATTTAGATATTTGTGTATTTGGCTTTGACCCCCATTGACGTAGTGAATTGAAGCTTTGCCCCAGCTGAATGAGAAGCCCTTTACACAACTTGCGGAAAAACACCTTCCCTTAACAGGGATGTCCACTTCTGGGAACAATTATTTTTTTTTTACTTAAATACGTGTATTTTTGTCTAAAATTATTTTTTGTATTTCGGTTTCATTAAAAAGTTTGCATCTTTTGGTTTTTACAGGCCCTTTGTTTTTCTCCATATTAAACTTTAATGTCATCCATTGTAAGAAAGTAGTTGAGAGATTAAAAACAAATATTTAAGAGTTTAAAAACTCTCCAAAGACTGTCCTAGCGCGCTCACAGACGCATTCTTAGTTAACTCACTTTGTAGCCAGCAATAGAACAATACAACATGCCCTTTGTGTCCCTCCATATTCAATTTTATTGCGGTCCATGGTAAAAAAAAAAATGAGCTGAGAGTAGATTGAAAAAGACAAATTTGTGACTTTAGAAACTCTCCAAAGCCTATCCTAGCGTACTCACTGATTGATTCTCACTTAACTCACTCTGTAGCCAGCAATACTAAAACTGTAGAAGGCAAGAGGTGCAAAATTGTTAATGACTAGGGATGACTGAATACCTCAAATATTCGGCTTCGCGAATATTTGCCGAATAGATCGCCACTTATTGTAGCCAAAAATGTGCACAATATTAAATATTATTATTATTTATTATTATAGCGCCATTTATTCCATGGCGCTTTACAGTGAAAGAGGGTATAACGTACAACAATCATTAACAGTACAAAACAGACTGGTATAGGAGGAGAGAGGACCCTGCCCGCGAGGGCTCACAGTCTATAGGGAATATAAAAATGTATTGATCTTCATTCTGCAACGTTATTGGAAATTAGTTCTTGCACCTTTTCTCTTGATTCTTTCTGTTATAGAAGGCCGGCGGATCTTCTCTGTGAAGTATCCAGCAATCGTCTCCCATCATGGTCATGTTCCATCTTTCTTGGCATGGTTGGTCCATCTCCTGATTAAATCTTTTTCCTTGATCTTCACTAACAGCACCAAGGTTTTCAGGAATGTCATCTAAATAAGAATGCAAAAAAATATAACTTCGAATTCATCAGACAAAAGAAGGCTTTGAAATGTTTCAGCATGTTCTCCACCCTTGGACTTGAAATTTTACATCTTTGTCGTTACCTAGAAATTTCTTAACAACTTTTTAACAAGAATCCCAAGCCCTTTTCTCAATTACTTCCATTTTGGTTTCCTTCATGAGTTTCCGAATATCTGCCTTCCTTCAGTCTTGCTTTGTATAATCACTGAAACTTGGTACACAGGTACTTGAAAGTCCCTTTATCTTTAGGTAGAGCTTTCACGAATTGCTTTATCAGTCCAAGCATAATGTGGAGTGGTGGCAGGAGAACTTTAGTGGGGTCAACTAAACCTTCAGCAATTATGTTCTTGAGTCCAGGTTGCAAGGATGTTCTCGTAAGCCAACTTTTTTGGCTCCAGTGAAAAGTCCTATCCTAAAAAGCATGGGTACTTTGTGTATCCTCCTCGCTGCCCAAGGAGCAATGAGAACTTTCAGATCACCACATATTGATCATTCTTAGTCCAGGTAGATAGGTTTCTTGAGAATAAAGTCTAAATTCTCAACACTTTCCTTCATGTGCACAGAATGCCCTACAAGAAGAAGCGTGATCACATAGAAACGCGGCAAAATAAACCGCCCTCCATCCGCACCAAGTGTTTCGGCCAGTGGCGTAACTAGAGTTTGATGGGCCCCGATGCAAAGTTTGGATCTGAGCCCCCCTCCACTGTACACCAACACCCGGGGTATGGGATAATGATGCCGACAATTGTGGTACGGGATAACGATGCGGACACTTGGCTCGTTCCCTTTCAACCCAGGTTTCTCATGATCTCAAATCCCTCGTTCTATCAGCACCCAGCTTTCCTATGTTCTTGTATCCATCTTGTCCTTGGCACCCAGCTTCCCCATGCTCTGCTATACGTCATTCCCTCAGCACCCAGCTTTCCCATATCAGAGCATGGTTAAACTGGGTGCTGAGAAAAGATATATAGCAGAGCATGGGAAAGCTGGGTGCTGAGGGAAAGAGCCTTTTTCCCTCAGCACAAAACTTTCCCATCCCATGGTGGTATCTTTGTCCCCCCTCGTATATAGCTCTTCAAATACTATAATGGTCCCCACATAGCCTTCCATATAGTATAAAGGGTCCCACACAACCCTTCATATGTTAGAATGCACCTCCATAGTCCTCCATGTATTATAATGTATTTCCCATAGTTCTCCATGTATAAAGTAGCCCTCATAGCCCTCAAATTATTATAATGCAACTCCCATAGTCCTCCATGTATTACAATTCACCCTATACAGTTAGGTCCAGAAATATTTGGACAGTGACACAATTTTCGCGAGTTGGGCTCTGCATGCCACCACATTGGATTTGAAATGAAACCTCTACAACAGAATTCAAGTGCAGATTGTAACGTTTAATTTGAAGGTTTGAACAAAAATATCTGATATAAATTGTAGGAATTGTACACATTTCTTTACAAACACTCCACATTTTAGGAGGTCAAAAGTAATTGGACAAATAAACCAAACCCAAACAAAATATTTTTATTTTCAATATTTTGTTGAGAATCCTTTGGAGGCAATCACTGCCTTAAGTCTGGAACCCATGGACATCATCAAACGCTGGATTTCCTCCTTCTTAATGCTTTGCCAGGCCTTTACAGCCGCAGCCTTCAGGTCTTGCTTGTTTGTGGGTCTTTCCGTCTTAAGTCTGGATTTGAGCAAGTGAAATGCATGCTCAATTGGGTTAAGATCTGGTGACTGACTTGGCCATTGCAGAATGTTCCACTTTTTTGCACTCATGAACTCCTGGGTAGCTTTGGCTGTATGCTTGGGGTCATTGTCCATCTGTACTATGAAGCGCCGTCCGATCAACTTTGCGGCATTTGGCTGAATCTAGGCTGAAAGTATAACCCGGTACACTTCAGAATTCATGCGGCTACTCTTGTCTGCTGTTATGTCATCAATAAACACAAGTGACCCAGTGCCATTGAAAGCCATGCATGCCCATGCCATCACGTTGCCTCCACCATGTTTTACAGAGGATGTGGTGTGCCTTGGATCATGTGCCGTTCCCTTTCTTCTCCAAACTTTTTTCTTCCCATCATTCTGGTACAGGTTGATCTTTGTCTCATCTGTCCATAGAATACTTTTCCAGAACTGAGCTGGCTTCATGAGGTGTTTTTCAGCAAATTTAACTCTGGCCTGTCTATTTTTGGAATTGATGAATGGTTTGCATCTAGATGTGAACCCTTTGTATTTACTTTCATGGAGTCTTCTCTTTACTGTTGACTTAGAGACAGATACACCTACTTCACTGAGAGTGTTCTGGACTTCAGTTGATGTTGTGAACGGGTTCTTCTTCACCAAAGAAAGTATGCAGCGATCATCCACCACTGTTGTCATCCGTGGACGCCCAGGCCTTTTTGAGTTCCCAAGCTCACCAGTCAATTCCTTTTTTCTCAGAATGTACCCGACTGTTGATTTTGCTACTCCAAGCATGTCTGCTATCTCTCTGATGGTTTTTTTCTTTTTTTTCAGCCTCAGGATGTTCTGCTTCACCTCAATTGAGAGTTCCTTAGACCGCATGTTGTCTGGTCACAGCAACAGCTTCCAAATGCAAAACCAAACACCTGTAATCAACCCCAGACCTTTAACTACTTCATTGATTACAGGTTAAGGAGGGAGACGCCTTCAGAGTTAAGTATAGCCCTTAGAGTCCCTTGTCCAATTACTTTTGGTCCCTTGAAAAAGAGGAGGCTATGCATTATAGAGCTATGATTCCTAAACCCTTTCTCCGATTTGGATGTGAAAACTCTCATATTGCAGCTGGGAGTGTGCACTTTCAGCCCATATTATATATATAATTGTATTTCTGAACATGTTTTTGTAAACAGCTAAAATAGCAAAACTTGTGTCACTGTCCAAATATTTCTGGACCTAACGGTAGTTCTCTATATATTATAATACACCCCATAGTGCTCCATATATATTATGCTGCACCACATAGTCCTCCATATATTATAATGCAGCCCCAATAACCCTGCATGTATTATAATGCACCCCATAGTCCTCCATGTCTTATAATTCACCCACATAATCCTCCATGTTTTATAATGAACCCCCATAGTCCATGTATAAGGTAGCCACCATTGTCCTCCATATATTATAATGTAGCCCCCATAGTTGTACATGTATTATAATGCAGTCCCATAGACCTTCATATTGTATTATGCAGCCCCATAGTTTTCCATGTATAATGCACCCGTATAGTCCATGTATAAGGTGTCCTTCATATTGCATTATGCAGTCCCATAGACTTACATATACAATGGATCCCTATAGTCCATGTATAATGCACCCATATAGTCATGTATAAGGTGTCCTTCATATTGCATTATGCAGCTCCATAGACCTCCATGTATAATGGACCCCATAGTCCATGTAAAATGCACTCCTATAGTCATGTATAATGTATCCTTCATATTGCATTATACAGCCCCATACTCCTCCATGTATAATACACCCCTATAGTCCATGTATAAGGGGTCCTTCATGTTTTATAATGCAGCCTCATAGACCTACATGTATAATGCAGCCCCAAAGACCTCCGTGTATAATGCAGCCCCATAGGAATCTGGCCACCATGTACTCACTGATTAAAAAAATAAAAAAATAAGTTATCACGTCTCCTCGTTCCCCCGCTGCTCTGGTCAGAGCGTCCTCCCGTCCTGAGCTATATGCTCTCAGCACAACAGAGCAGTCGCACAGGAGTGTCGTCACTGCACTAAGACGTTGAGCGCAGGCACAGGGGGAGCGTGCCAATCGATGCTTCATCATTGCAGTGTGCGATGACGGGCGAGGGGGATCCGGTGCCGCCACTTCTGACATCAGACCCCCCGGACTCAAGGGCCATATAGCGGCCACGTGGTCTGCCACAGAACAGCGCAGCTCCTCTATAACAGAGAGGAGCTGGCTGCTGATCTGCAGGGCGGGTGCTAAGCCCCTGACCCTGCGGGCCATATCGCGATGGCGACCTCTGCGACCGTGGTCCTTACGCACCTGGTTTAGGCACCTACAGGCACTGAGGCATATTTGCTGCCGTTGTGCAGACTTTTTTGGGATGAAACAATAAAGAGTCTCCACTTGCTCACATCAGCCCAGAAACATCCCTGTAATACACTAGAGCAGTCATGGCGAACCTTTTACAGGCCGAGTGCCCAAACTGTAGCCCTAAAACCCAATTTTTTTTCCGAAGTGCCAACCAATCCTATCATGTAAATAATTGATTGTAACCTTACCTTTGCCGTCTTCTCATCAGCAGGGGGCATCACGCTCATGCTTACCACACATTGAAGTTGAGCCCCTGCCCTTTCCAGACACAGCAGTTGGATTGATCTTTCTGGAAAAAATTGCAGCATATTAGACAGAGATTTTAGCCTGGAATGCAATCAGAGGTCACCCTGTAATCCACATCTACATTTCAAAGTCTGAACATCTTGAAATCCCATAAAGACGTACGAGTGGCTCCCCTCCCAATCATTGTGTAGTTATGTCCCCCTTCCTCGGCCACTTCCTGGTAAACATGTCCCCCATCCTGATATATATTTCCTTCATTCTGGTATATTTGTCCCTATCACAGCCCCATCCTGGTAAATGTCCTCCATCCTGGTAAATGTTACCCATTCTGGCATGTTCCCCCATGCTGGTAAATGTACCCCATCCTGACATATTGCCCATCCTTGTAAATGTTCCCCCATCATGGCATGTACCCCATTCCTGGTAAATGTCCTCCATCCTGGTAAATGTTCCCAATGCTGGTTAATTTACCCCCATCCAGGTAAATGTACCCCTTCCTGGTAAATGTAGCCTATCGTGGCATGCATGTTTCCCCATCATGGCATGCATGTTTCCCCATCATGGCATGCATGTTTTCCCCATCCTGGCATGCATTTTTCCCCTTTCCCCATCCTGGCATGCATGTTTCCCCCATCCTGGCATGCATGTTTCCTCCATCCTGGCATGCATGTTTCCCCATCATGGCATGCATGTTTCCTCCATCCTGGCATGCATGTTTCCCCATCCTGGCATGCATGTTTCCCCATCCTGGCATGCATATTTCCTCCATCCTGGCATGCATGTTTCTCCCATCCTGGCATGCATGTTTCTCCATTCTGGCATGCATGTTTCCCCCATCCTGGCATGCATGTTTCCCCATCCTGGCATGCATATTTCCCCCATCCTGGCATGCATGTTTCCCCCATCCTGGCATGCATGTTTCCTCCATCCTGGCATGCATGTTTCCCCCATCCTGGCATGCATGTTTCCTCCATCCTGACATGTATGTTTCCTCCATCCTGACATGCATGTTTCCTCCATCCTGGCATGCATGTTTCCCCCATCCTGGCATGCATGTTTCCTCCATCCTGGCATGCATGTTTCCTCCATCCTGGCATGCATGTTTCCCCCATCCTGGCATGCATTTTTCCTCCATCCTGGCATGCATGTTTCCTCCATCCTGGCATGCATGTTTCCTCCATCCTGGCATGCATGTTTCCCCCATCCTGGCATGCATGTTTCCTCCATCCTGGCATGCATGTTTCCTCCATCCTGGCATGCATGTTTCCCCCATCCTGGCATGCATGTTTCCCCCATCCTGGCATGCATGTTTCCTCCATCCTGGCATGCATGTTTCCTCCATCCTGGCATGCATGTTTCCCCCATCCTGGCATGCATGTTTCCTCCATCCTGGCATGCATGTTTCCTCAATCCTGGCATGCATGTTTCCTCCATCCTGGCATGCATGTTTCCCCCATCCTGGCATGCATGTTTCCTCCATCCTGGCATGCATGTTTCCTACATCCTGGCATGCATTGTTCCCCATCCTGGCATGTATGTTTCCCCCATCCTGGCATGCATTGTTCCCCATCCTGGCATGCATGTTTCCCCACCCTGGCATGCATTGTTCCCCATCCTGGCATGCATTGTTCCTCATCCTGACATGCATGCCTCCCCCCCCAATGCTGGCAAGCATGTTTCCCCCCCATCCTGGCATGCATGTCCCCACCCCATGCTGGCATGTGCGTTCCCCCTCCACCATGCTGGCATGTGCGTTCCCCCTCCCCCACCCCATGCTGGCATGTGCGTTCCCCCTCCCCCACCCAATGCTGGCATGTGCGTTCCCCCACCGCCACCCCATGCTGGCATGTGCGTTCCCCCACCGCCACCCCATGCTGGCATGTGCGTTCCCCCTCCTGGCATGTGCGTTCCCCCACCGCACCCCACGCTGCCAAGTGCGTTCACTCACCGCCACCCCACGCTGGCATGTGCGTTCACCCCCACCCTACGCTGGCATGTGCGTTCCCCCACCCCATGCTGGCGCTGCCCCACCCCCACACAAGTTATATATTAAAGAAAAAAAAAAAAAAGGAACACAACTTACCTGCACACGCTCCCCTGCTGCGCGCTGCTGGGTCCTCAGTTCCCACGCGGCCAGCAGACGGCGCCGCTCGCTGACGCTCCTCCGTCTCCTAGGCAACACACCTGCAGCCTGGGGGAGGAGGAGTGTCAGAGCGGAGGAGAAATGTCTCCTCCGCTCCAACACAGATTTGATCTGCCGGCGCGACTGCACTAGCAGACCAAAACTGCAGGGTCGGGCGACAGCACGCGTGCCAGCAGAATGGGCTCAGCGTGCCCCTGGTGGCACGCATGCCATAGGTTCGCCATCACTGCACTAGAGCAACGTCTTGAGAAAAGTATGGAAGATGGAAGGAATTTCTTTTCTCTGCTTCTGTACCATGAAAAACAGGTACTAGGAGCAAACAGTTTCTTTACCATTAGTCTAGAGCTGCCACCTTCTGCAGAATGTTTAGGAATGTCCAAATCCATTAATTATTAACAAATCTAATGACAACAAACTCATCCACCAAATGTCACGGTATGATGCAAAAAAAAGTCTATAGAGTCAGCGTCTGTGAAAAAAGCTGGATGTGATAGAATTTTTTCAATATTTTTCCTAACTTCAGCGATTTAAAGAATATAAAAATTACCTCTAACTTTTAAATCATTTTACCCTTGCAAAGCTGTGTTTTTAGCTTCAAATATAT
This sequence comes from Anomaloglossus baeobatrachus, assembly GCF_048569485.1. NCBI lineage: Eukaryota > Metazoa > Chordata > Amphibia > Anura > Aromobatidae > Anomaloglossus > Anomaloglossus baeobatrachus. The sequence continues at coordinate 92,051,540 of NC_134364.1, read as the reverse complement.
GTATTTTAGTATATAAAAAAATGTCACCTGTGGGAAATTCCTATAAACACTTCCTTGTGCGTCTGTGCCACTCATGTTCGATACTGGTGCTGAGCTGTGTATCTAATCCTATCCTGTGTGATACTGTCTGCTGAGCTGTGTATCTAATCCTATCCTGTGTGATACTGTCTGCTGAGCTGTGTATCTAATCCTATCCTGTGTGATACTGTCTGCTGAGCTGTGTATCTAATCCTATCCTGTGTGATACTGTCTGCTGAGCTGTGTATCTAATCCTATCCTGTGTGATACTGTCTGCTGAGCTGTGTATCTAATCCAATCCTGTGTGATACTGTCTGCTGAGCTGTGTATCTAATCCTATACTGTGTGATACTGTCTGCTGAGCTGTGTATCTAATCCTATCCTATGTGATACTGTCTGCTGAGGTGTGTATCTAATCCTATCCTGTGTGATACTGTCTGCTGAGCTGTGTATCTAATCCTATCCTATGTGATACTGTCTGCTGAGGTGTGTATCTAATCCTATCCTGTGTGATACTGTCTGCTGAGCTGTGTATCTAATCCTATGTGATACTGTCTGCTGAGCTGTGTATCTAATCCTATCCTGTGTGATATTCTCTGCTGTGCTGAGTTCTGGACCCATAGAAGGAGCAGAGGTAGTGATGGTCCGGGTGGGGTAATTAGGTGTTATCTGTTCTCTGGGGTCAGATGTATCACTCAGATAAAACACCTGAGACCTTGTTTTCTGTCCTTGTGCCCTGTAAACACCTCTTGTCGGGTGTCGCTTTCATTGTGTTTGCAGGCACAGTAATTAGGTAACACCTTGGCCTGACTAGACCTTAATTTCCTAACACGTTGTCCAGTCATATGCATAGTGACCCCCACCCTGAGGTGACCCTCGAGTGAAAGCACTGCGTAATGACACATAAGTGGCTTCGCACCTGGGGGTGTTTTATGTCCACTCCCATGTAAACCTGTACTGGTAACATGGCCAGAATATAGTATATAAACCTCATCTGCATACTGCCCCATCAAAGAAATAGACACAGACTAAGGAGCCCCAGGTGAGTTGTGGGGGTCACTAAAAGTATCTGTAATGTGTGGAAATACCACAGCTCAGTGAGTATGGTGATCTGGGTAAACATATACAATATGTTCATCAAGCTAATGATAAGAGGTAGAGATTAGCATTTTTCCGTGAGATCTTTTGGAAAAATGCTCACATCATGTGCTGTGGTAAAGTAAAGAAGAGGACGGAGGAGGGTGCAAGGAGGACCACTTGGGCAACTGCGGAGGCGGGTCAGGTAAGCAGAGAAGTGAGTATTATTTTATTTGTTTTCACTGTAAATTAATATGTACCGGGGCCTGCAAACTGAATGCAAATTGACTTTCCGTTACAAATTCAAGTTACCTGGTAAATTCATGGAGAGTACCTTCAGTATCAACTGGGCATTGGTTGGGAAAGAAGGACCAGAGCGTGTGCAAACATTTTCTTTTTAGAGCCCAGAAGTGAGCAGGTTTTCCTAGCTTAGAGACACATGTCCCAGAAAATGTCAGAAACTGGAAGAATCTACTAAAGACCACCTGTCATGCCAGAGCGTACAGACACTCAGCGTGGAGTGCAACACAAGGCCTTGGCAATAAAGAGAGGGGAGAGGGGACACCTTCTGCACAAATCCTGAATCTGTGCCCTATGCTTCCTAATATACCTATACGGGTCCATCCCTCCATCGCTATCACCTGCCTAAGCTTCTGCATGCCCTGAATTCACCCTGGCTAGTGAGAACGCCAGCGAAAGCACTAGTCTCACTATTGCAATCATACAACACAAGCTATGGGAAAAAGACAGAGGGAAAAAAAACACAAAAAGGAAAACACTCTAAGTCTTCCAATGCAGCTAAACACCACAGCTGTAATAGTCATAAATCCTCAGTTTCTTCCAGAGAAAGGCTCCATCCAAAGTGGTCAGCATCGAATGAAAATCTATAATATGGTAGGACATGTGACTTTTTATAGAGAAGGGGAGTGGTCACAAAAGAGTTGCACATGAGATTAAGGCTACAAAGGACAGCCAGACAGAAAATAGCACTTAACCCCTGCAACCCTAAAAGAAAGTAGATTCACTTAATTACAAGATGTAGACCTCCGAACATTAAGGCTCTGTGACCTTATGGTCCCAGACTCAACAGACGTCTCCCCAGTGCGGGACACAATCATGATAGCACCTTAGCATAGAACATCATAGCTCTGGTAAAAAGCATTTCGAAAGGGTCTTTTAGCACTGGTTGGAGAAGAAGGACCAGGGCAGGTGCTAACTTTTTAGATTAGACATTATTACAGGTCCTACCCATGTTACCGCAGCAGAAGAGTCAAATGCGAGTAGAAAAAAGGGACCCATCAGAGAGCTGAGGACCAACTATTCTTGGCCAAAGTCAAGTGAAGTAATAATTTTGGAGAGAGTACACCTTCAGTACAGTATCCTGAGTTCACTAGGCCATGGATGGGGAAGAAGGATCTTTTAAACCCTTTAAATTACCTAGACAACATCAACAATGGATCCACCCATGTTACTGCAGCAGGAAAGCCAGATAAAATGAAGGAGTCCGCCATGAGAGGTAAGGAGGCAGAAGAGAAGCAAATCAGAGTACATACTAGGTCATAAACTGGAAGACTATATTGAAGAGCCCCTTATCATGAACAGAAATCATAAAAGTTCAAAGCTCTGGGAATGAGCATTGGGGGGAGCATTCATTGGGCCTTGGTTGGAGACGAAGGATCAGGGTACGTGCTAACCTTTGAAGAGACCTGGACGACATCATCACAGTTCACACCTATACAGGAAATCCCCAGAGAGCTAAGGACAATGATGGCCTGTCTCCCAAAACTACTGGAGCATAGGAAAATAAACATGGCACTAATTCAAGAAACTGCTTTGAAGGGTTCAAAACTTAGGCTTTCTAAAATTTTTATTGAACCCTTAAACATCTGACCACCTAGAAAAAAAACCTTAAACGTCGGATTTCAAAATAATAGAAATTTTGACTGTGATTTGACTTTCTTTTTCTATTAATTCTTTTCTGTGCGTGTAATTACTACCTTGAATTTTTGCTTTGAAAGTGTTGCATGCGGATGGCCCCGGGGCAGATTTATTTCATTGGAAAGTATTATGATGTCTATTATTCAGGTATTATTACACTGTTATTCATACTAATCCCTCGGTGGCCCCAAGCTGTAGTACATGAGGATGAAGAAGGAAGGTGTAACATGGAGCCTGCGCTGAATCCTGCTCCTTATCTCTCCATCAGCACAGAAACATCTCTGTGATTCCTAAGTGGGCTATTAAACAGAAATGTGTGCAACTACGTGGCCCCAACGCTTGACCTGCTTAACTTGATTTTTATTACTCTGAAGCCAAATCAGCCATAATTGGCTGACTCACACAGCCCTGGGGTCTCTGTGGAAGATCAGACACAAGGGAAGGCTGCTCCATTCTCAACTGTTGTCAATGCAACGGTCTGCCCCTGGGTCAGGCAATTAAGACTAGGCAGATACGGTCACCACTGTTACCTGTCCCCCCGATTCTGAAATATATCTGCAAGATGTAAAATTAGATCATGTACCAAAATGCAAAAAAAAGTATATTTACAGTATACATATATATATATTTTTTTTCTTCAAAAAGTTGTGACTTTCTCTTTCCCGGTAATAATTTTTGAAAAATTAGTCATGATCTTATTCCATCAAGCAAGATGAACATCAATAACATTTTAATAAAGTAAATGATAGACATGCACCATTCCTTTTGGTACGGATTTTAATTTTATTAGTAGCCGAAAGAGATCCTGAAGTCTACAAAATGTATGCCTAATTAGATCAAAAAGTTGGACCCCCTCCACCTTTCTGATAAAAATGACCTATTCCCAGGTCTGCAGACCTCTCTACGTTGGTTGGAAGAAAAATGATAGTGTTCTCCTACCATGACCGTGGCTTTTAAGACCAATTTGAGAAAAAATTTCCCTAGTGGGTCAAATCCCCCAATATTTAAATTTTTGCAATGTTAGTATCATTTGGCGGGATGGAGTAATGTTGTTAGGAATGCAACTTTTTGCCTCTCAGCATCTGTAAAAATTAGAGAAAATGTGGCTAAACCTATCGGTTTCGACAGGACCAGATGACCGTCTGATGTGTATTGAGCCTCCTGATAATGTCACGAGACAGAAGAATTGGGTATGAGGAATTTCAATCCCCGTTCTTGTTCTTCTTCCATCACAGTTGAAAGGCTAAGTGTCTGTGTGTACAGGGGAGTTTGTAGAGGCGGTTGTCCCAAAATGTTCAGCCAACAATTATTTAAGGTGTATGGGCTTCTCTTACTTAACACAATCTCCTTTTGTCAGAAATGCAATGGACATAATTATGGTCCATTTATCTATACAGAGGTCCCAAGTATATCTATTTACTTAGGATGTAATAAATTGCCTCATACCTCCCCCATTCCCCCAAAAAAACAGATGATGATGCAGCTCGCAGTCAGTGGTTCTGTTGGAATTTAGTTCTTTTTTTATGGAATGTGGATTGGGGGAGGCGACGTGACCCAGCATGTCATATAAAGGGCACAAAAGGTTGTGACCTTTGGAAAAGGAGGGGGAGAGGAGACACAAGAAGTCCTGTTGTTTCACTTTTTTTTTCAGGAGTAATGTCCTTCTTCAGGCTACACTCATCATATGCTCTGTATTATAGGGAGCTGCAGGCTAAGGAGGGGCCGAAACTTTAAATAGGGGTTAGCAAAGTCATAAAAAAGTATATTTACAGGAGACAGGACCAGGCCAGTGCTTATAAAACGGATCGTAACTTTCCAAGTTGGCTGGAGAACAAGCCTTAATAGTGGGACATTACAAAGCCTGGACACAAAGGTCTGTTGGGGTTAGCTAGTAATTTAGTATCTGTGGAAGGGTAAACATTAAGGGTAGGGTGAAGACAATGAACTGTAATTAGAATAATTCCTTATATTTTCATGGCGGTGACCATCTAATTTGTATGAAATGGTCAGCTGACATTTGTTTGGCCAATGTGTGGGAAAAAGGATTGGGCATGTTGAATTTCAATATGTTTGATCCCTTGTCCTCCTTATTGGGGAAAAAAAACTATTGGGTACATGACAGTCATAATTGGTTAGTGGAAACCAGATGTGTAACTTGAAGTCTCGTTGCCAACACCTACCAAGTGTCTTCCTACGTTGAAAAATGGCCCCGGGCCCGGGTGTGACGCTACCCCAGCACTCAATATAGCTACAATACTGATGGATAGCCTTGTAGCATGTGTTCATTTTTCCCTTCAATTTAATGTGCTCTTGTATAGGTTCAGATTTGGACAACATCCTTTTGTCCAGGAAAAGATATGACTCACTTTGCATTATTGTGACTGTGATGACCAAGAAGTAAAAAAAAGAGCAATTGTATATAATTCTCTTAATTGAGGGGTAATTGACTATCAAAACTCAGAACTTGACATGTGAGTCTGTGGGGGGCGTTCACTTTCCCTCTATATACCAGGAAGGAATGATAAGAGCTTTGCATGGAATCCACAAAGAACACTTTATCTTATCTGCGAGAGGTGAGGTGGTGGTGTCTGCTCTCTACAAAAGGGTCCCGCTCTTGAAAGGCTTCAAGGATCAGCATTTCGGGCAATACATCTTGTTGAGTGCTCTCAGTTAAAGGGGTCTTGGCAATTGGCTCTTTCATCAGACCACTTGTACACCTGCTGAAGGAGCTCTTACAAACAAAATGCCTCGTAGAGATGGTGTCTGCTGAGTGTTGTTCGTATTTCCAGACATTGAGGGGACCATATACATTAGATGAACGTTGGCCGATCTTCAAAAGTGTATGCAAGTATTCTGACTATTCTTCAATAGGAAATAAAGAGTTTGGCATTAAGGAGTTTAATATTGCTTCATAGGAGATAAGTCGCCGCCAGTGCTGTCTAGTATTGACTATTTACTCTCTCCTCGTGAAAAACATAATGAAGCAGAGGTACGAAACAATTCACAGGACTCGTTCCTTTTTCCTTGATAGTCTGCGGTCACTGGACATGAGCCTTGAGAACCGCCTCTTAACTAACATCATCCCTACTTTGCTTTTGATTTGCCAACTTGGCACAACATCATTGCTGCGGAGTACCGCACATGTGATATCATGCCAGAAGGGCTAATCAAAAAAACAGCCACAGATGCTGTAAGGTAAGAGGCCATTCTTCTGGTTGTTGTCCACCGGACGGCATTCCCAATGGACCAGTTCTTGCAAATCAATTTGGACAGACTTTAGTCAGAAGTAATAACTACTGGTTGATTAGCTAACTAGGGTGTATGTTCACCATTAGATCAGTATATCAATGGGTTCCAAAAACCGCCGGACGTAGGTACGGTTATTTGCAAGTACTGAGTACTTGGAGGGGGCATGCGCATGCTCAATGCCTTAGCCAAGGTATATCTTAGTCCAAGCTGAAGGGAAACCAAGCTATTTCTTAAACTATGGCATGGCAACAAAAAGAAGGAAGAATTGCTCAAAAATACTGTACCCTAAGAAGAATATGTATATTATGGTGGCATATTACGGTATCTCCTCCTGCCACTGTACCATGATTGTCATTGACATTTTTATTTCAGAAGGTACTGTACATTCAAGTGAAAGTCTTCGTTCGACACCTAAAATTTAGTAACATGGCCTAAGATAGAGATTCACTTGACTACGAGTACTTACACGGTTCTTTCTTCTTCTCCGATGCTGGCACACAAAGGTGGAGTCATATCAGGAGAGAACACATTTGCATATTTTCCCATTAAGCATTGCCATCAAGACTCTATACATAATGGGTCTCCTCAGTAAGAGATTAGAAGTCACCAAAATTTATTGAACTACTGGAACAGAAGAAGTTAAGAGCCTTGGTGTACTGCTTGTGGATGCGAGCAGAAGTGGACCCACTGGGCAGCAACAAATGGTATACCTGAGGGGCGTGACTTAAGCGCAGACCATGTATTCACCAGAGCCTCTGATGGTGAGGATGGACTGGGCTGCCGGTAGCCACCAGGTGCCACTCAGGGAGACTCAGTGCTCCAACACCTGGCCCCAGGGGTATGGACACTGACAGTCTCAGATAAGGCAGATGCAGCTGGGACAACTAATGCGGCAGGCACAGCCAGTATGGATTGATGAATCCAGCAGATACAGCTGGTACAGATAGGTGCAGCAAAGGGTACGGCAGATAGAGCTGGTACTGATAGATGTGGCAGTGGGTATGGCAGATACATCTGGTACAGATAGGTGGAGCAGCAGATACGGCAGATACAGCTGGTATGGATAGGTGCAACAGTGGATACGGCAGATACAGCTGGTATGGATAGGTGCAGCAGCGAGTACAGCAGATACAGCTGGTAAAGATAGGTACAGCATTGGGTAAATCAGATACAGCTGGTACGGATAGGTACAGCAGTGGGTACAGCAGATACAGCTGGTACGGATAGGTGCAGCAGCGGGTACAGCAGACACAGCTGGTACAGATTGGTGCAGCAGCGTGTACAGCAGATACATCTGGTACGAATAGGTACAGCAGTGGGTATGGCAGATACAGCTGGTACGGATACGTGCAGTAGTGGGTACAGCAGATACAGCTGGTACGGATAGGTGCAGTAGTGGATATGGCAGATCCTGGGCTACAAACTGATGTAAGCAATAGAGCAATAGAGTAGCAGCAGCACAAGGAACATGACAACAGCCATAAGCTGGTGTCACACACAGCGACAACGACGTCGCTGCTACGTCACCATTTTCTGTGACGTTGCAGCGACGTCCCGTCGCTGTCGCTGTGTGTGACATCCAGCAACGACCTGGCCCCTGCTGTGAGGTCGCCGGTCGTTGCTGAATGTCCAGCTTCATTTTTTGGTCGTCACTCTCCCGCTGTGACACACACATCGCTGTGTGTGACAGCGAGAGAGCGACGAAATGAAGCGAGCAGGAGCCGGCACTGGCAGCTGCGGTAAGCTGTAACCAGCGTAAACATCGGGTAACCAAGGGAAGACCTTTCCCTGGTTACCCGATGTTTACGCTGGTTACCAGCCTCCGCCGCCCTTGCTGCCAGTGCCGGCTCCTGCACTGTGACATGTGGCTGCAGTACGCATCGGGTAATTAACCCGATGTATACTGTAGCAAGGAGAGCAAGGAGCCAGCGCTAAGCAGTGCGCGCGGCTCCCTGCTCTCTGCACTGTGACATGTAGCTGCAGCACACATCGGGTTAATTAACCCGATGTGTGCTGCAGGAGAGCAAGGAGCCAGCGCTAAGCGCGGCTCCCTGCTCTCTGAACTGTGACATGTAGCTGCAGCACACATCGGGTTAATTAACCCGATGTGTGCTGCAGGAGAGCAAGGAGCCAGCGCTAAGCGCGGCTCCCTGCTCTCTGAACATGTAGCACAGCGACCTTATGATCGCTGCTTCTGCTGTGTTTGACAGCTAAGCAGCGATCATAACAGCGACTTACAAGGTCGCTGTTACGTCACCGAAAATGGTGACGTAACAGCGACGTCGTTGTCGCTGTCGTTTAGTGTGAACCCAGCTATAGCCTGAGAGGCACTTCTCGGTTTGTGTGCGCTGGCGCTTTAAGAATAGGTTGAAGCACCCTAAGTGCATTCCCAGATGTCCTACATGGTGTGTGCAGGCTATAAAAGCCAGCGGCAGGGAGCGGGACGCAGGAGCTACCACTGGGTAGCCAGTAGGGTGAGTGTGTCGGCGTCCCCGCCAGGGCAGGAGAGCAGGGCAGTCAGTAGTGGTCTTACACTTGGTAGGACTTAAGCCTCAACTGTCTCCATTTACACAAAATTGTATTTAATCACATCACATTATTGTAAACATATACGTAGGTAAATTATCCCTTTAAAAAAAAACCATCATAATGTGCAACGTTGTCAGTTGCTGTAAGTAGCCTTTGATATTTGGACATTTTACTTGAAAAATGTATCAATGGCTGCAGAAGGCCAAAATTTGGCATTTTAGTTAGATCAATTAGTTTTAGAAACAACAAATTACCAAAGACAAAAGGAATTAAATATAGTAGTGCAAAATACAGGTGAGTTCAAAATTACGACGTTGAAGTGACACCTTCATAAATTCTAATTATTATTGGAAAAAAAAGAAAAATCCCTTTATCTGGAGATGTTATTGGTGGACGAATTGCCTGCACAGACACACCCGTCTTGAGATATGAATGTTTTCTAGGCAAGTCCTATAAGTTACAAAAGCCGTCTTGAAGAATGACCTGTTTCCTTGTCACCCTGAGGTTAATTGCAAGGTAGATATATTGCATAGTCCTGCGTCACAGAGCTGGTTTTTTTAGTGCTCTTTGATGACCTTCAAGGATGGGCCCATCCCCCGATTCCAACTTTTTGTTTATTTTGGCAGTTTTCTGTTAGTCGCAAAAGTCAACACGTCTCCCAGACGCTCCTCACTCCATCTGACCCTTCCACCACCAAACTGTCCCTCCAACCCCTGTCTGGTCTGACACATTTTCCATAAGGAGAATAGAGTCTACATGTAAAAAATCACAGCTTCAAGTCCCCTTACCTGGCAGCCAGACTGGCTTGCAAAGTCTCCTTAAGGAGAATAGTGTTCCCCCGTGGTCCCCACATAGCTTTCTCATGAGCCAGATCAGACACCCCCATACTTTGCACTGACGAGGGGCAAGCACCCCGAAACACCGTGTCTGCAAATTGGGATTCTGATCTGGCTTATATATCCTGAGTCATATTGCAAAGGATTGTCAAAAATCCACTTGTGACTTTTAGGATCGCTACTTCCAATAGGTGGCGCTGTGCTAGAGTTTGTCTCCTTTACTGGAGAGACAATTTGAATATTTCCCAGAGGGGCATTGCAGCTATAAGTCCCCTTACCTGGCAGCCAGACTGGCTTGCAAAGTCTCCTTAAGGAGAATAGTGTTCCCCCGTGGAATTTTAGGGGCATTGCAGCTATAAGTCCCCTTACCTGGCAGCCAGACTGGCTTGCAAAGTCTCCTTAAGGAGAATAGTGTTCCCCCGTGGTCCCCACATAGCTTTCTCATGAGCCAGATCAGACACCCCCATACTTTGCACTGACGAGGGGCAAGCACCCCGAAACACCGTGTCTGCAAATTGGGATTCTGATCTGGCTTATATATCCTGAGTCATATTGCAAAGGATTGTCAAAAATCCACTTGTGACTTTTAGGATCGCTACTTCCAATAGGTGGCGCTGTGCTAGAGTTTGTCTCCTTTACTGGAGAGACAATTTGAATATTTCCCAGAGGGGCATTGCAGCTATAAGTCCCCTTACCTGGCAGCCAGACTGGCTTGCAAAGTCTCCTTAAGGAGAATAGTGTTCCCCCGTGGAATTTTAGGGGCATTGCAGCTATAAGTCCCCTTACCTGGCAGCCAGACTGGCTTGCAAAGTCTCCTTAAGGAGAATAGTGTTCCCCCGTGGTCCCCACATAGCTTTCTCATGAGCCAGATCAGACACCCCCATACTTTGCACTGACGAGGGGCAAGCACCCCGAAACACCGTGTCTGCAAATTGGGATTCTGATCTGGCTTATATATCCTGAGTCATATTGCAAAGGATTGTCAAAAATCCACTTGTGACTTTTAGGATCGCTACTTCCAATAGGTGGCGCTGTGCTAGAGTTTGTCTCCTTTACTGGAGAGACAGCTTCAAAACAAACACTTGTTCCGCTATATTAAGACGAGATGGCATCATATGCTCCCATGCTCCAGAATTCGGCCTTAAGCCCTGTTATTTGGACAAGCAGCATGGCCAACCAAATGGAGACACAGCAAAAGGTTCTTCACATCATTAAGACCAAGTTACAGCCTCTACATCTCCATGCATCACGGTTGACACCCTTTTGGTGTCTATTTTTTATTTCGATGGTCACATTTTTGGACCTGGGTCTGCTGTTTTTCTCCATAGGTTCCCAAAAAATAAATGGCTGACATTTGGTACCATTGCCCTACGTCAGCCGTGGAGATTAGCACTGTTTTTTTTTGGGACAAAGCAACCTACTTTTTAAGCCCTAGACAATTCTCCTTTGTCTTAATTTTTTATATAGTTTTCATCATGGCTCCCAGTCTTCAGTTTTGGGAGTGATGCTATAAATTTAAGATGAAATTTTCTACACCCAAAAATAATGTTAGGCAGGTGAACCCAGATGGCAACTCTCGAAGAATTTGTTTTGTCAAAGGCAAACTTACATAAAAATTTTAAAAATTCAGGAAAATTAAGGTTTTTCTAAATGTGACCCAACGTCTGCTGTTTTCTTTCATCCTTTAGCATCTAGAATAGATTGTCAACAATTTGAGTGTCATACAGTTTTGCACAAACGTCGTCGACTATCATGTTGGCATTGGGTTCTGTTCAGATTGTGGATTCTGAAACTCCGCCCGATGGTTTCTCTTGTGTCTGGGATAAACACAAGCAGACTCAGGCGTTGACCTGCATTGACCTGCTGTGTGCTGATCATAAGCAGGCTAGCAAGAGTTAATAGCTTCTGGTCTGCTTGCTTTTTTAATCGCATGTTGTGGGAAGCCCTACCACATCCGCTTAACTCCTATGCATGCTGGATGAACCCTTCTACCCATGCCAGCTATAGTTTATATGTTGGTCTGTGAGGTGTGGTGTTACAGACTTTCTGGTGAAAATTGTTCTTAAGTCGTGCCTATTGCTTAGGGGTACTTCTCACATAGCGAGATCGCTAGCGAGATCGCTGCTGAGTCACGCTTTTTGTGACGCACCAGTGACCTCATTAGTGATTTCGCTGTGTGTGACACTGAGGCTGGGGCCACACAGGGCACTACTGCGATGCTCGCATGAGACTCGGCTCGCGCTGGCAGCACAGAGCACAGCAGGAGCCGGGTGTCATACGAGTGTGCCTGCATCTGAGCTCCGATCATGTGAACAGACCTCAGCTGCGGGGGGCGGGCTGGCGATGCGGAGGGGCGTGCCGGCTCTCAGGAGGGAAGGGAGAGATTTATCTCCCTCTCTCCTCCGTAGCAGGCTATTGCCATTATCGCACTGCACTGGCAGTACACCGGTGTACCGCGAGTGCAGTGCGATTTTTCTCTTGCCCCATTCACTTGAATGGGTGCGAGAGAAAGAGTCTCAGCTTACAATCGCAGCATGCTGCGATTGTTTTCTCGGTCGATTAGGAAAATAATCGCTCATGTGTGCTGACACACAGGCTAGAATTGGTCCGAGTGGAATGCGATGTTTTATCACACTCCACTCGCACCGATTTTCTCGCCGTGTGGCTTAGGCCTGAGCAGCGATCAGGCCCCTGCTGTGAAATCGCTGCTCGTTACACACAGTGCTGGTTCATTTTTTGGACGTTGTTCTCCCGCTGTGAAGCACACATCGCTGTGTTTCACAGCGAGAGAGCAACGATCTGAATGTGCAGGGAGCAGGGAGCCGGTGTCTGGCAGCCTGCGGTAAGCTGTAACCAAGGTAAATATCAGGTAACCAAGAGATGCCTTTTGCTTGGTTACCCGATATTTACCTCAGTTACCAGCATACGCCGCTCTCATGCTGTCAGTGCCAGCTCCCTGCTCCCTGCACACGTAGCCAGAGTACACATCGGGTAAATAAGCAAAGCGATTTGCTTATTAACCTGATGTGTACTCTGGCTAGGAGTGCAGGGAGCCAGCGCTAAGCGGTGTGCGCTGGTAACCAGTGTAAATATCGGGTAACCAAGCGCTTGGTTACCCGATATTTACCTTAGTTACCAAGCACAGCATCGCTTCCACGCGTCGCTGCTGGCTGGGGGCTGGTCACTGGTCGCTGGTGAGATCTGCCTGATTGACAGCTCACCAGCGACCATGTAGCGACGCACCAGCGATCCTGACCAGGTCAGATTGCTGGTGGGATCGCTGGAGCGTCGCTAAAGTGTGACGGTACCCTTAGAATGGTTGTGGTGTTTACCCCTATTGTTTTGTACTTGATTGCTTATCTGTGGTTTTCAACACAATCCTGTCCTATCCCTCCCTGGGAGAAGGGGGAGGAGGAATCAGATCAGGATTGGTCAGGAGCAGGACCAGGAAGGAGACTCAGGCCTCTCCACCATCAAAAGTATATCTGAGGTTAAGGTTCCTCTAGCTTGAGGGTCAGCTTAGTAGCCCCGGTTCCCATAGTCATCGTGACATTGAGTTTTTGGAGGGGTTACTTCCAGGCCAATAAATATCTTATTTTTTTTATTAATTTATTTATCCATTTTCAGATTTTTTTTTTCAATTGTATCATTATTTATTATTTCTTTAACTTATTTTACATTTTTCATATTATTGTCTCCAGATTTACAACTACATGATTATTGTATTGTACTGATATTTTTGTTCATTTTACATCTTTCAATTTATAACAACTGCAATATTTTTTTTATTTGATAAAATCCGAATAAAGTAATGCCAATTACTTACAAAACATGTTTAAAATAAAAAAGTGTATTTTTTCTAGTTAAAATAGATGTTTATATATTTTTTATTTGCATAGATAATTTATATTTATTATTTATTTATTATTTATATTTAACATATATTTTTAATACTTATCACTTTAGATATTATTAGATAATTTTTAATTATGATTAGCCTTTATTTTATATATTTTAAGTATTGCTTTAGATACAGTAAGTCATTGTCTTGAAATAATTATTACATCCTTTATACCTCAGCAGTAACCTAACTGGGCATGCATTTTTTCACATGGTTTACATGGTGTGATAATTCCCTTGATTTGCAGGGGATTTACATTTTGATGTCAGGGGATGAAATAAGATCTGAGTTAATCAGAGGGAAGATGAATACTTTGTATGTTGTGACAGAACTCACATCATTACATAAACACTCTGAGACCTATGGATCAGTGGTGAATTTAAAATAACACGCCCCGAGTGATATTTTTTTTTGTTTTTTTGTTTTGGGTTTTTTTTTGTTGTTTTTTTAACTTACCACATTAACTATCCAATGTGGTCACTAGTTTTTATATACAGACATTAATTGCCAGAAAAATAGAAGAATATTCTAAAATTAGCATATTTGAGTTACATATCACCAATGCTAGAGTAACTTGGGTAGGAGAGACTAAAAATTATGACCACGGCATTATGGAAACAAACTCCACTTATCCCTGTACTGTGACATCACTGTGTGTATTATCCCTTTACTGTGACATCACCGTGTGTATTATCCTTGTAATGTGACATCACTGTGTGTATTATCCCTGTTCTGTGACATCACTGTGTGCATTATCCCTGTTCTGTGACATCCCTGTGTGTATTATCCCTGTACTGTGACATCACTGTGTATATTATCCCTGTACTGTGACATCACTGTGTGTATTATCCCTGTACTGTGCCATCAATGTGTGTATTATCCCTGTTCTGTGACATCCCTGTGTGTATTATCCCTGTACTGTGACATCACTGTGTGTATTATCCCTGTACTGTGATATCACTGTGTGTATTATCTCTGTACTGTGACATCACTGTGTGTATTATCCCTGTACTGTGATATCACTGTGTGTATTATCTCTGTACTGTGACATCACTGTGTGTATTATCCCTGTACTGTGATATCACTGTGTGTATTATCTCTGTACTGTGACATCACTGTGTGCATTATCCCTGTACTGTGACATCACTGTGTGTATTATCCCTGTACTGTGACATCCCTGTGTGTATTATCCCAGTACGTGACATCACTGTGTATATTATCCCTGTATTGTGACATCACTGTGTATGTTATCCTTGTACTGTGACATCACTGTGTGTATTATCCCTGTACTGTGATATCACTGTGTGTATTATCCCTGTACTGTGATATCACTGTGTGTATTATCCCTGTACTGTGACATCACAGTGTGTATTATCACTGTACTCTGACATTACTGTGTGTATTATCCCTGTACTGTGACATCACAGTGTGTATTATCACTGTACTCTGACATCACTGTCTGCATTATCCCTGTGCTCTGACATCAGTGTGTGCATTATCCCTGTACTGTGACATCACTGTGTGCTTTATGCCTGTTATGTGACATCACTGTGTGTATTATACCTGTTATGTGACATCACTGTGCATTATCACTGATCTACCAATGTATATAACACCCCTATTGTGACATCACTGTGTCCAATATATGTGTATTAGGGAAACTAAAATAATCATAACTTTCATGTTCTGAAAACAAGCAGTGAATGAGCAACTACGTAATTAGGCTTTTTGGAACACAGGAGCTATTTATAATGGATGTTGGTCCCCGATTTGATCTATATAGCCATTACAATGATAAATATATTTAGTTATATTGTCACTTACCAATCAGGAGTTGGTGGATACACCTTAAGGAACATGTAATTGTAGCACCCCTGAGGTACCAGGTGCCACAAATGTAACCCGCGGAAATCCAACCCCTGGAATATCCGTGCCAGAGCAAACGCACCAGCACCTTCAGGCCACACACACAACCCCAACACCAAACTGGGAGACTGCCAAGTAACAGGTAAAAGGGGAGGGCACTGATTGGATAGTACCACCCAACCTGTAGGGAGACCCTGCGAGGGGGAGGGGCCAGTGGTCAGTTGGAAAAGGTGGGAAGAAGGGTGTGCATTCTGTAGAAAGTCAGTCAAAATGAGGTAAAGAAGGAAGCAGTCTCTGTGAGGAGAGTCTGTCAGAAGAGAGTGAGGAGAAGTGAAGGACAGAGGAGGAGAGGAGTAGTAGTCAGAAGTAGTAGAAAGTGGAAGGTACTGAAAAGACCTGCAGTGAGAACGGAGTGCTGTAAAAGGAGTGAGAACTGTGGAGTACGGAACGGGACTCCAGGCACTGTGGGTTACCTGTGGAAGCAGCAGACTCCAGGTACCACGGAGGGCCTGTGAAAGTTCGGAACCAAGGCTCACGGGACTCAGCACAAGGCGTGGTGCAGACCCTAGGAAAGTGCGACACTTTATGGTCAGCTGTTAACTCTGCCGGGAGAGAAGATCTCCAGGGTCCATCGCCAACCCAAAAAGTCTGATGCACAAGCAGCAAAGAGGGGACCGGGGACTGAACCCCTTAAATAGTCAAGGCTGCCTGCAATAGGACCAAGACAGAAACGGAGAGGTTCCCAAGTAGCTCTAGGCCATGGGAGCCCATCAACAACAAGTGTGCACAGAGGACAGCCAACCCAGGTCACAGCTGGCAAAGAGAACAAGGGGAGCGGATACACCTGGAACCGGCACCCGCGGGTTCAGGTAACACTACAGCAAGGTAAAGAAAGGCTCTTATACATTGTATATACAGTATACAGTAGAACACAACACCCTAAATCAGAGGTGGGCAATTAATTTTCCCAAGGGGCTATATGATAGACCGTGACTTGTCTCGAGGTCGAAACATTAGGCTAAAATTAATTCTGCTCAATATTAATATAATTATTGTTTTATATTAATATTAATTGTATCATTTAATATTGAGCAGAAATATGCTGACATCCCCCATATACATTATGAGCACAAACAGCCACCTATATATAAAATGAGCATCCATACAGCCTCCTACATACAGCATGAGCCTCCATATAGCCCGTTACATATAGTATGAGCCCCCATACAGCCCCCTCCATTATAAAGCATAAGCCATCACATAGCTCCCTACATACAGGATGAGCTCCCACATAACCCCTTATATTCACTTTGAATTGCTACATAGCCTTCTATATACATTATGAATATCACTTAGCCACCTATATACAGTATGAGCCCCACATAACCTCCTATATACTTTGAGCCATCACATAGCTTCCTATACACTTTATGAGCCCCCTCATAGCCTCCTATATACTTTAGGAGCCCCCACACATCCTACTACATACATGAAAACATCCCATACACATGAAAAAAAACCACTACATACCTACCTTGCTCCCATTTTACTGCCACTCTTTTCAGGTATCCGGTAAACTTACGCTCCACTCAGGACACACGATAATGTGACGTCATCGCGTCTGCTGTGCCTCGTGCTCATTGATGAAAGACAAAGTCAACGACCCTTCCTCCACCCATGTATTCACTGCTGTTTGCATCCTGAGGATACAGATAGCGGTGACGTCAGAAAGCGGGCATCAGCAGATGGACGGCAGGGGAAGGGTATGGTGTGGCCCACGGGCCACTGATTTAAGCCCTTCAGTTCTCTTGGCCCATGGGCCGGACTGGAAGAGCTAGAGGGCTGGATGTGGCCCACACTTTGCCCGGCCTGCCCTACAATGTTAAGTGGACAGTAACCGGTCTTTATTTACAGAACAAAGGTTGGAAACCAAAAAAAAAAGAATTTACCCAATGGCTAAAATTTATTAACATTAACTACGTTCCAACAAAACAAACACTTTTGAATCATATTAAATTTACAGCAGTGTATTCATTAGAATAGTTACACAGAAGGAAACCGTTAAACAATCCGTCCCTTATATAAACACATTAATATTGTGTCAGGAAATTAGGACGCCAGATAAGGGAGCATTTGGAAGTCTAAAAAAAGAAAATAATTTAAGTTCTCAGAAATTTAGCTGCTGGGTAATTTTAAGACTTTTTTAAATTAAATTTTGAGTTTTTTTAAAAATATTATAATATATAATGAAACATCGGACTAATGAACGGATAAGTCGCTGATCTCTGTCAACTCATTTAGAAGAGGCCCTAGAAAGGTAAGATAGGGTAATAAAAGGGACCCTATAATCATGGCTCCATTATTAGCCACCAGAAATGTTTATGGTTTCATTGACCTTATAGTTGCATAAAATTGAAACGAAATTTCAATTTTCTTTCCTAGTCCTGAATCTAAATAAATGGGCCTTGACTTGTTGGCGTCTTCCCCGACACACTAACCCCTGGGACATGTGGCCTATCATGTCCCCAGTTTGAAAGGGAAATTATAGATTTAAAGAAGACCTGTCACAACTGAATTATTTCTGCTGCTCCCCTGAATCTTCTGAGCTTTTGTTTGCTTTTTTTTTTATTCTACCATACGGTTCCAAAGATATGGGCCTTTTTATTTAGTCTTAACTTTTATAGTCTTTACAAGAGGGCAGTACCCAAGGATAATTATGCACAATAGTCTAAAGACACTCCCAAGAGGAGTCTGTGAGCAACGCCTACTTAGTAAAGACCATAAAGATCAACACTAAATAAGTAATGATATGGCTGCCATTCAGATAAAATACTAAAACACAAGAATGACTAAAGTCAATTGAGAGCTGAGCAGAGAGCCCTCCTCCTTTGTTCACATGCTTTATTACGGCATGAGACAAGAAGGCCGCCAACAAAGTGTTTTCTGAACGATATGGCATTTCCATAAGCAACCAGGTATTGGGAACTATTGTTTGTTAGGCATGTTGATCTCAATGGAAGAGTCCGGTGGTTGTTCTCCCAATTTTTCAAGCTGCCCCATAGAACAATTTGTCTGTTTAATTATTGGGAGAAGCCCAAGGATAAGGATCTCCTCTATTTTCAAGTAGATTTGTAGAAACTTAAATATATCTGGCACAACAGCTATATGATTAGGTTGGAGTCAGATTGGTTGGGCACTTAATTGACATAAGAATAAGAGCAAGCCAAACATACTCAGTAGAATATGCCATGTTGACAATTTCAAGACTGAGAAAAAGGAGCGCAAATAGGGTCTTACTAGATATAAATACTGTATGTAATATGCACGATATTACACTCACCCAATGGGGTTGTGAAAGTCACAACCCCTATGAAGGCTTGTAAAGTAATGCCGCAGCCCCAAGAGGGTTAATAATTGGTGCTGGAGAGGACAAGCAGGGATAATGCCGCACTGCCACCGAATGAAGAGATTGTTGATTATTAATAATTTTCTTTATTTCATAGGTCTACGTGTTTCAGAGCTCAAGTCCCCTTCTTCAGGACCAAAAGGAGGAATCAAAAATACATCCAACATACATTGTATTGTTGATTCCTCCTTTTTGTCCTGAAGAAGGGGACTTGAGCCCTGAAATGCATACACCTATGAAATAAAGAAAATGATTAATAATCAACAATCTCTTCATTCGGGGGCAGAGCAGTAA
The DNA here is from genome assembly GCF_048569485.1 of Anomaloglossus baeobatrachus. Lineage (NCBI taxonomy): Eukaryota > Metazoa > Chordata > Amphibia > Anura > Aromobatidae > Anomaloglossus > Anomaloglossus baeobatrachus. Next base: position 92,032,426 of record NC_134364.1, on the reverse strand, counting down.
TAACCCTGCTTTTCATCTCCAGCACCAATTATTGGCAATTTCAAGACAGCTGTCCAAGCCCCCCAAAATTCTTCCCACCGAAACATTGTTACAGGGAGAGTACAAAATACCTCCTAAGCTATCTCTCAAACTAGGGGACCCTATGCTATCTCTAATCTCAGGGATACTCCTAATGGTGGAGATGCCCGTGTCTCCTTCCTGGCCCTGTGCCTGACCAGTCCTGATTTATTTCCCCCTCTCCCTAGGGAGGGATAGGACAGGTGTATGTAGAAACCTACAGATAAAGACAGACAGGGGAAAACCAAAAATCTGTCACACAGCACGCACACACAAAGGTAAAGACAATAAGAGATTCAGAAGGAAAAACAAGAGCAAGAAGAAAGCTACAAAACAGGGGTAAACTCCACAACCATTTCAAGCAATAAGCACAACTTAAACACACGTGATTAAAGGAGCAAGCAGAGTAGCAGAGATTAACTCTTGCTAGCCTGTCTATGAATCAGCACACAACAGGTCAGAGCCCAAGTTTGCCTGTGCTGATCCCAGACACCAGAGAAACCAGTGGGCAGAGTGTCAGAATCTGTGATCTGAAAAGAACCCGACGACGACATGACAGTCGGTGAAGTTTGTGCAAACAGCGTGTAAGAGGAGCCTTGAATATAGCACATGAGATTAATTGAAGAGAAGCCATGAGCGAGATCTTGTTCCTAGATTCTAATCTACATATCTACACTACAGTTCAAAAGTTTAGGGTCACTGAGATATTTCCTTATTTTCTAAAGAAGAGCACATTTTTTTCAATGAAGTGTACTGTTGCGGGGTTCGCACAGGGCAATAAAGAGGCAGTGACACAGTACAGTCCAACTCACACGGCTTTTATTTAGCACTTGGAAACAACAGGTAACCAGAGATGTCCTCCGGGTCGCAGCCGGAGTTTCATACAGTTCAAATATAATAGCAGACAGAAGATACCGGTTACTATGGGAGACAGCCCCACCGGGTCGCTCCACGATGCGACAGAAGAATGCACAGACCACACAAGGCTGGCGTACACAAAGCTCCCTGCTCTGCAACTAACAAAACAAACTCTGCCCCTCCCAAATATTTGCAGGAACGTTTCAATGAAATCAGTGGTCATGAGACCTATCTAAACCCGGCCCGGAGGGAGTGGACTGACCACTGTCCAGTACTCTAATATGTTTCTGTGTGCATTCAGGTGGATACATATCCTTCACATATGAGTCACCCCACTAACTCACATAAGCTAACATTAAATTAAACAGAAATATACTCTATACATTGTTAATGTGGTAAATGACTATTCTAGCTTCAAACGTCTGTTTTTTAATGCAATATCTACATAGGTGTATAGAGGCCCATTTCCAACAACCACCACTCCACTGTTCTAATGGTACATTATGTTTGCTAACTGTGTTATAAAGCTAATGGATGTTTAGAAATCCCTTGAAAACCCTTTTGCAAGTATGTTAGCACAGCTGAAAACAGTTTTGCCGATTAGAGAAGCTATAAAACTGACCTTCCCTTGAGCTAGTTGAGAATCTGGAGCATTACATTTGTTGGTTCCATTAAACTCTCAAAATGGCCAGAAAAAGAGAACTTTCATGTGAAATTCGACAGTCTATTCTTGTTCTTAGAAATAAAGAATATTCCATGCGAGAAAGTGCCAGGAAACTGAAGATTACCTACAACGGTGTGTGCTACTCCCTTCAGGGGAGAGCACAAACAGGCTCTAACCAGAGTAGAAAGAGGAGTGGGAGGCCGCGCTGTACAACTGAGCAACAAGACAAGTACATTATAGTTTTAGTTTGAGAAATCGACGCCTCACAGGTCCTCAACTGGCAGCTTCATTAAATAGTACCCACAGAATGCCAGTGTCAATGTCTACAGTGAAGAGGCGACTCCGGGATGCTGGCCTTCAGGGCAGAGTGGCAAAGAAAAAACCATATCTGAGACTGGCTAAAAAAAGGAAAAGATTAATATGGGTAAAAGAACACAGACATTGGACAGAGGAAGATTTGAAAAAAGTGTTATGGACAGACAAATTGAAGTTTGAGTTGTTTGGATCACACAGAATAACATTTGTGAGACGCAGAACATCTGAAAAGATGCTGGAAGAGTGGCTGATGCCATCTGTCAAGCATGGTGGAGGTAATGTGATGGTCTGGGGTTGCTTTGGTGCTGGTAAAGTGGGAGATTTGTACAAGGTAAAGGAGATTTTGAATAAGGAAGGCTATCACTCCATTTTGCAATGCCATGCCATGCCATACCCTGTGGACAGCGCTTGATTGGAGCCAATTTCATCCTACAACAGGACAATGACCCAAAGCAAACCTTCAAATTATGCATGAACTATTTAGGGAAGAAGCAGGCAGCTGGTATTCTATCTGTAATGGAGTGGCCAGCCCAGTCACCAGATCTCAACCCTATTCATCTGTTGTGGGAGCAGTTTGACTGTATGGTACGCAAAAAGTGCCCATCAAGCAAATACAACTTGTGGGAGGGGCTTCTGGAAGCATTGGGTGAAATATCTCCAGGTTACCTCATCAAATTAACATCTAGAATGCCAAAGGTTTGCTGTGCTGTAATTGCTGCAAAGGTGCATTCTGTGACGAAAGCAAAGTTTGAAGGAGAAAATTATTTCAAGTTATAATCATTATTTCTAACCTCGTCAATGTCTGGACTATATTTTCTATTCATTATGCAATTCATTGATAAATAAAAGTATGATTTTTCATGGAAAATACCAAATGGTCTGGGTGACCCCAAACTTTTAAACTGTAGTGTACATTAACACTGAAATGTATGCCTATACACGAAGAACAGGTTTCCTGCTTAAAAAAACATGGTTGCCTCTTCTGTGTATGTCCCAGTTCTTCATGCTTAACAATTACTTTATTGTCACTCTGAAAAAAAAGATGATTTTGATTATCAGGCTATTTTTGGATCCCCAAATGCCACCCTCATTTCAGCTAGTTTCCCAAGCTCTCCTAGCTTCACTGGCATCTGTCCATACGTTTTGAAGGACAATTTTAGCGCTGTTGTTTCAAGTTGGCAGGTAGGCACAAAAGTAAAATACAATGTAGGAAAATGTTAGAGACTAGAAGTGGCAGAAGATGTTGGCACAGACAGAGTAGCAGCTGGAAACCCAAAGTTTTTGGCTGGTATTTTGCAACGGAAAGGACTTGTTTTGATAAAGATTTTTTAAATCTGTAATGGGCATTGAGCTGAGTGCGGAGGCAGAAGAAAACAGCGAGGGGAAGAAGTAAAGAATATTAACCCTTTAGTGACGGAGCTAATTTTCACCTTAATGACCAGACCAAATTTTGCAATTCTGACCAGTGTCACTTCATGAGGTTATAACTCTGGAACGCTTCAACGGATCCCGGTGATTCTGAGATTGTTTTTTCGTCACATATTGACTTCATGTTAGTACCAAATTTAGGACAATATTTTTTGTGTTTATTTATGAAAAAAATTGAATATTGGCAAAAATTTTGAAAATTTAGCAATTTTCAACTTTTGAATTTTTATACCGTTAAACCAGAGATTTCTGTGACACAAAATAGTTAATAAATAACATTTCCCACATGTCTACTTTACATCAGCACAATTTTGGAAACAAAATTTTTTTTTGTTAGGAAGTTAGAGGGGTTCAAAGTTTATCAGCAATTTCTCATTTTTACATCAAAATTTACAAAACCAGTTTTTTAGGGACCACATCACATTTGAAGTGACTTCAATAGGCCTAGATGACAGAAAATACCCAAAAGTGACACCATTCTAAAAACTGCACCCCCCAAAGTACTCAAAACCACATTCAAGAAGTTTATTAACCCTTCAGGTGCTTCACATGAACAAAAGCAATGTGGAATGAAAAAAAGCAAAAATTAAATTTTACCTAAAAATGTTGCTCTAACCCAAATTTATTCACTTTTAGAAGAAATAACACAACAAAATGGACCTCAAAACTTGTTCCCCACTTTCTTATGAGCGCGCCGATACCCCACATGTGGTCAGAAACCTCTGTTTGGACAAATGGGAGGGCTCGGAACAGAAGGAGCAATATTTGAATTTTGGAAAGCAAATTTGGCTGAAATATATTGCGGGCACCATGTTGCATTTACAGGTCCGCTAAGGTACCTAAACAGAAGAAATCCCTCACAAGTGACACCATTTTGGAAACTAGACCCCTCAAGGCTTCTATCTAGGGGTATAATGAGCATTTTAGATCCACAGGTACTTCACAGATTTTGTTAACGTTACGTTGTCATATTGAAAATTTTAATAATTTTCTCAAAAATGTTGCTTTAGCATCAATTTTCTCACTTTTTCAAGAGGTAATTCCAAAAATTTGACCTCAAGGTTTGTTAACCACTTTTTTATGAGCGCGGTGATACCTCACATGTGGTCTGAAACCTTTGTTTGGACAAATGGGAGGGCTTGGAACGAAAGGAGCAATATTTGAATTTTAGAAAGGAAATTTGGCTGAAAAAGATTGCGGGCACCATGTCGCATTTGGAGGTCCCCTAAGGTACCTAAACAGCAGAAACCCCGCACAAGTGGCCCCATTTTGGAAACTAGGCCCCTCAAGGAATTTATCTAGATGTTTGGTGAGTACCCTGAACCCTCAGGTGCTTCACAGAATTTTATAACGTTGAGCCATGAAAAAAAAAAATAAAATTTTACCACAAAATTGTTATTTCAACCAGGTAGCTTTTTTTTTTACAAGAGTAAAAGGAAAAAATTCAGCATAACATTTATTGTGCAATTTCTCCTGAGTTTGGCGATACCTTATATGTGGTGGAAATCAACTGTTTGGGCGCATGGCAGGGCTCGGAAGGGAAGGAGTGCCATTTGACTGCAAAATTGGCTGGAATCAATAGCGGACGCCAGGTTGCATTTGGAGAGCCCCTGAGGTGCCTAAACAGTGGCGGTCCCCCACAAGTGACTTCATTCTGGAAACAAGACACCTCAAGGCTTTTATCAAGGTGTATAGTGAGCAGTTTGAATCCACGAGTACTTCACAGAATTTGATAAGCTTAGGTTGCCATATTGAAAATTTTCATTTTTTTCACAAAACTGTTGCTTTAGCATCAAATTTCTCACTTTTTCAAGAGACAACAACAAACCGTGGACCCCACAGGTTGTTATCCAATGTCTTATGAGCACAGGGATACCCCACATGTGGCCAAAAACCTCTGTTTGGATAAATGGGAGGGCTTGGAATGGAGGGAGCACCATTTGAATTCTGGAAAAGTTGAAATAAATTGCGCGCACCATGTCACATTAGCAGGGCCCCTTGGGTACCTATACATCAGAAAACCCCCACAAGTGACCCCATTTTGGAAACTGGATTTTATTCAGGAGTATAGTAAGCATTTTGAATCCACAGGTACTTCACAAAAATGTTGCTGTAGCAACAAATGTCTCACTGTTAGGCTCTGTGGCCATGATCCAGCGACACGGCATCTAGTACACAGTGTCAGTCTCCTGCAGAGATGTGAGTGTTGTCCACGGGAGAACGCAGCTGCCCAAGCCCACGATTTGGGTTCAGGCCGCTGTGGAGCTCTATGCTACCTGCAGAGAACACTCATCTCCGCAGCATAAATTGACATGCTGAGGCTCGGGAAGCTGCGCCACAGGTCGGTTTATGCTGCGGAGAAAAGAAGCACATTGGGCATGGGATTTCTAAAAATCCTTCCACTGTGCTTCTACTACACAACGCAGCGTTATGGACACAGGGAAAACACTCTGCGCCCAAAACGCTGCAAACCCTGATTGTGGGCACACAGCGTAAAATGCTACAATGAATGAATGGATAGATGTCAAACAAATATAACGTCCCATTCCCCTGCATATTCTAAGCTGGCGCCCTTTAGTGCCTTTCATGTGGCACTAAAGGGTGCCTAGCCTTGTATTTAGCCCCCCAAAAAATTAATAATTAAAATAAACGACGTGGGGTCCCCCCTATTTTTGATAGCCAGCTAGGGTAAAGCAGACAGCTGTAGCCTGCAAACTACAGCTGACAGCTTCACCTTGGCTGGTGATCAATTTGGAGGGCTCCCCAGGCGTTTTTTAAAAAAAAAAAAAAACGTGGGGTCCCCCCCAAATTAGATCACCAGCCAAGGTGAAGCGGACAGCTGGGGTCTGGTATTCTCAGGGTGGGAAGAGCCATGGTTATTGGACTCTTCCCAGCCTAAAAATAGCAGGCCGCAGCCGCCCCAGAAGTGGCGCATCCATTAGATGCGCCAATCCTGGCGCTTCGCCCCAGCTCATCCCGCGCCCTGGTGCGGTGGCAGACGGGGTAATATATGGGGTTGATACCAGCTGTAATGTCACCTGGCATCAAGCCCTGGGGTTAGTGATGTCACGGCATCTGAACAGATACCCGACATCACTAACCCAGTCAGTAATAGAAAAAAAAAAGACAAAAAAAAAATTTATTTGAAAAAACACTCCCCGAAACATTCCTCTTTTACCAATTTATTGAAAATAAAGAAATTCCGGTCGCTGTAATCCATTTTGGAGGTCCCGCGCCGACTCTGGATCTTCTAGAATATGGGGGGCACGTTCAGGGAACGTATCCCCCATTTTCTGGAAGAGCAAGCTCTCCATGAGCAGTGTGGGTGCAGTAATCTGAGAATACTGCACTCACACTGCCCCGGTCCAACCTAGGGCAGAGTGACCTGCAGTAACCTCATTCCAGAATATGAGGGGCACGCTCACAGAACGTACGCCCCATTTTCTGGAACAGCAGCCTCTCCATGTGAGGAGTGTGGCTGCAGATCACTGCACTCACCCTCCCCCGGTCCACAGTGGAGCCTGTGCAGTTGCGATGTCAGCAGGATCCCTGCTGACAGCCGCTGTCTGCGCATGCGCCGCCAGCATTGAAGAAGGAGGCGGCGATCGCGGGCCCGGAGCGGCAGACAGGTAACGTATAACCGGGGGCTTGGGGGAGGGGGGGGGGGTGACCTAGTGGGACCTGGGGACATCTTTCTGCCGCATGTGACGTGTCACATGCGGCAGAAAGAGCAGAATGAAGGCGGCCGCGCGCTGTGCGCCGCCATCTTCCACGCTCCGGAGGGGGGAGGGGGGTGGTGGCTCTGGAGAACCGGAGGGGGCTCCGGTGACCAGAGGGCTCCGGTGGACCGGAGGAGGGGTCAGGGGGAGGACATTTCCCTCCGATCTGAAATGTTTGATCATTTCAGATCGGAGGGAAATGACTGCAGAGCCGGCGCCGGCGGCAGTTTTCTGTGCGCTTCGGCGCCATTTTGGATGTCCGGTGGGGGTAGGGGTGGGGGTGGGGGGACTCTCCGGTACCGGGGGCTTTGGGGGCACTAGGGGGTTAGATTTCTTTCTCATCTGACATGTTTGATCATGTCAGATGAAAAAGAAATCAGTTTTACCGGCCATTTCTTTTTTTTTCATGTGTTCGTCGGTATACGGTGTATACCGCCGATCACATGATCGGGGTCCAAAAAAAACACCCCGATTCATAATCTGGGGGGTCTCAGCTACCCCCGGTAGCTGAAACCCCCGAGATTTTCGGTCGCTGGGGGGCGCTACAGGGTTTTTTCGGGCCGCCGCTTTAAAGCGGCGGAACAGAATAAGTACCCTGTTTTGCCGCCGCTTTAAGTCGTACGGCCGTCGTTATGAGGTTAAAATCCATCTATTCATTATGTAGTTGAAGAAAACTTTTTGTAAGTAGTAGGATCTGTACCCAAAAGCTAGAACAGGCTCCCCTAGTTATTACTAGGAGCCCATCAGTTTGGAGAAAGGTCAATTTAAACCTGACCGCACATATTGGACCATAGTTTATAAAATGGATGAAATAAAACATAGTGAACATTCATCGAGTGAAACTTAACAATTGATCTTTTTAGCCGATCGATGATACTCTGATATACAGAATTAATGGGCCCTACATAGCCCTACATAGAGAAAAATGGGCCCCACATAGCTCTACATACAGAATAATGTGCCCCATATAGCCCTCCATACAGAATAATGGGCCCCACATAGCCCTCCATACAGAATAATGGGCCCCCACATAGTCCTCCATACAGAATAATGGGCCCCACATAGTGTTCCATACAGAATAATGGGCCCCCACATAGTCCTACATACAGATTAACGGGGCCAACATAACCTCCCATACGGAATAATGGGCCCTACATAGTCCTATATACAGATTACTGGGGCCCACATAATCCTCCATACAGAATAATGGGCCCCACATAGTCCTCCATACAGAATAATGGGTCCCACATAGCCCTCCATATAGAATAATGGGCCCCAAATAGTTCTCCATGCAGAATAATATGCTCATTTAGTCCTCCATACAGAATAATGGGCACCACATAGCCCTCCATACAGAATAATGGGCTCCACATAGCCCTTCATACAGAATAATGGGCCCCACATAGCCCTCCATACAAAATAATGGGCCCCACATAGCCCTCCATATAGAACAATGGGTCCCAAATAGTTCTCCATGCAGAATAATATGCTCATTTAGTCCTCCATACAGAATAATGGGCCCTACATAGCCCTACATAGAGAAAAATGGGCCCCACATAGCTCTACATACAGAATAATGTGCCCCATATAGCCCTCCATACAGAATAATGGGCCCCACATAGCCCTCCATACAGAATAATGGGCCCCCACATAGTCCTCCATACAGAATAATGGGCCCCACATAGTGTTCCATACAGAATAATGGGCCCCCACATAGTCCTACATACAGATTAACGGGGCCAACATAACCTCCCATACGGAATAATGGGCCCTACATAGTCCTATATACAGATTACTGGGGCCCACATAATCCTCCATACAGAATAATGGGCCCCACATAGTCCTCCATACAGAATAATGGGTCCCACATAGCCCTCCATATAGAATAATGGGCCCCAAATAGTTCTCCATGCAGAATAATATGCTCATTTAGTCCTCCATACAGAATAATGGGCACCACATAGCCCTCCATACAGAATAATAGGCTCCACATAGCCCTTCATACAGAATAATGGGCCCCACATAGCCCTCCATACAAAATAATGGGCCCCACATAGCCCTCCATATAGAACAATGGGTCCCAAATAGTTCTCCATGCAGAATAATATGCTCATTTAGTCCTCCATACAGAATAATGGGCCCCCACATAGTCCTCCATACAGAATAATGGGCCCCACATAGTGTTCCATACAGAATAATGGGCCCCCACATAGTCCTACATACAGATTAACGGGGCCAACATAATCTCCCATACGGAATAATGGGCCCTACATAGTCCTATATACAGATTACTGGGGCCCACATAATCCTCCATACAGAATAATGGGCCCCACATAGTCCTCCATACAGAATAATGGGTCCCACATAGCCCTCCATATAGAATAATGGGCCCCAAATAGTTCTCCATGCAGAATAATATGCTCATTTAGTCCTCCATACAGAATAATGGGCACCACATAGCCCTCCATACAGAATAATGGGCTTCATATAGCCCTCAATACAGAATAATGGGCCCCACAGAGATCCTTCCTATGGTCTTATTGAAAATGTATGACTAAATGAAGGATTGTAATGCAAATATGGACTAAAATGTGAATTGCTAATTCTGCGATCTGCGAAATGATTGTTCACGAAAGGGTTTTCCAAACTTCAATCTGCTAGTGTCCATTAACTCGCATCTGCAGTCCAAAATATCAAAACTAGTCCATATGTAGGTCTTAAGCTCACATTTATTCTCCCAAAGACCAATGTGGCTCCTAGAAACTTTGTAGACTCCGCGCCCGACTCATTATTGCATTTGCAATTTTGGTTGTGTAGTTTTTGTTGTTTTTTGTCTTTCTGCTTTGCATCAAATTATTCTCCTATTTTTTAAGTTTATCTTCAATGCATTATTATTTATTCTCCGATGTGTTGTTTTTTGTTTGTTTTTTTTCTAGATATTTATTTGATTATGATCTAATTGCAAATTGTAATTTTTTTTATTGTACGGCTAGAATGTTTTGCAAATTTTTCAACATTTTAGAGGAACAATCGGACCTTTCATTCTAAAAAGAACCAAAAAAATAACATTTTTGATTTTGCGCAAAATTCATTAACCATATGCGCCATTTTGGAGAATTTTGCAAAAAAACATAAAAATAAAAAATCAACGACTGCTACAAGACAAAAAAAAAGAAAAGTAACTTAACCAAACTTGATCCCATCGACTCAAATTTGTCAGTGGATGTCATCACTGCAAAGTTGAAAAATATCGACCTGAAGGTTGATGGTTACTGCAAGACTCTAATGTCAAGGTCAACGTGATACTGAGCTATCAGATATTTTTGTCGATTATGCATTCCAAAAAATGTGTGTGAATATGTGTAAAAATCTAAAGAGAAATCAGGTTCGAAAAACCAAGTACTAGTGCAAACATCCTCGGCCAACGCTCATGCTTTGCGCTTCTTGCAATCAGTAAATTTCACGTAACGTCATAAGATATGTGCCACCGTAACATCATTATAATATAGGGCCCTAGTAGTTGTAAGAGTCATCCAGGACACCGGTCTTCAGTACTAACTTTCTCAACTTGCACTTAAAGTACCCAAGTGAACCAGTTTAGTGCATTTTTTTTTGTTTATCTAAACCAAGTACACAATGGAGAAATGTCCTCCGAACCGGCTGCTGCCTGGATTATCAACTAATGTATATGGAAGTCTCTCACTCTTCCTTCCTTCTTTGATGTTGAATGAAAGAGTGGGTAAAATAAGTTCCCACTTGTAGGGTTCAATCATTGATTTATTTCAACAAACATATATGTCAATCTTTCCATGAAACAACAAGGACCCAGAAACCAGCTCTTTAGTAGAATTCCTCATTTTTCTCAGTCATTGGATCCTGTAGTGATAATGATTATGGATAAAGGTGGCCTTACAACTTCGATAACTGTAGTCCCAGTGGCCCTAAATGCGGTCAATCATGCTCGTGGAAAGCACACTGGAGGAAAAGAAAGTGAGGCGCTATCAGAAATTTAAAAGGGTAACTATCATGCCACGCATTTGATCCAGCACCGTCTTCTGCTGTTGTCCATTTCTCTCTCCACTGAGCCACAATCCGGTTTGGTTTCTGTCCTGGTTCTGAACACTTTGTCTGTGTGTGGACAGTTTGTGTGTTCATTCCCTTCCTGCCAACAAGTGTTTCCCATGCTATAATTTGGTCTGCCCTATCACCTGGCTAGTGTAACTATTTAACACTTCCCTGGGCTTCCATTTCCAGCTAGTGATATCTCTGCTGTGAACTATAGCCTGTTTGTCTTGGCAGATTATAACTTTCAGTTTACTTTATTTTACTCTGCACCTTCCCCCAGATTCTTAAAAAGGTACATGGAATCCTTGAAGTCAACTTATCAAACAAATGTCCAAGTGATTATCTGAGTCATCTATTTAGGATTATTTCAGTCTACACAGGGGCTATAAGGGACGGGTCAGGTGAAGTAGTTTTAAGAAAAATTTACCACGTGTACACTTTAGTGCACATAACAGTAACATTTGTTTCAAGAGAATTTGCATAGAATGATCAGATAGATGACAGTTGGAGCATTTAAAATTTTATGGAGGGGAGGAGCCAGAGACAGCTCCTCCCACCCATAGAATTTTACAAGTGCCAACTGTTATTTATATCCTACGTATGGTGAAAATCAGGTCTTCTCTGAATACAGATTTTACCTATGAACTGAGGGTGAACACTCAGTCCAGACGGAGAAAGAAACAAATTTCTCTGATAAGATATGCTAGGAAATTGATTTCCGAAATACAAAATAAAATGACGGTTACCACATACGTATATATATTTGTCTGTGTTTGGTGAAGGGCTACTTAAGTTGAAAAACCTGTTTTCCACACTTGCGCAGAGTATTCTGACTACAGATCCATCTGATGACTACAATGACACTTCTACTCTGCAGCTGAAGGGAATGAATGGGAAGTTTTGATCTAAATTTAGGTTTTGTAGCGAAGTTCAATGACATTTGATAGTGCCACCTGTATAAATATACATATTTTATCACAAAATTCCACCCTGAGGGTGAGGTTTTATGTTTCAGGCCGTATACACAATTTCTGTTCAATGATAGCAAGCAGAAATCTTGATAATAGTTTAAAATTTAAATAAAAAAAACACAAAGTTTGTTGCAAAGGGCTATTTGGGGATTTTATGATGATAAATAATAACCTCTGTATTATAGACATTTCTACAAAGTTTTTATTAAAAAATGTGTGTTGGCATTTTCAAGACGTCTGTTTGCGGTCAGTAAAAAGACATAGCCATTCCTTGCATCTAGAGGAGGAAAACCTGTCCTGTTCATGTCCGCTGGGTCTATGTTTGTAGAGACCAACAAGGTCTGTCTTCACTGACAGCAAGTCTTGACATCTTGAAAATAGCAAAACATGGAAACACAAAAGATATTAGAAAATGTTATGATATGATTAAAAGTAAGAAACATAAAAAAAATTCAAGATGGGGCCAGGAGTCTAAAAAAAAGCTTCTGGCCATCTAAATCTTGTCTTTTGTTGCTTTTTTTCATTGTGAGACTGCAGCCGGGGTCACTTTGGGTTGTAAATTTTAAGACCTCTCCATTCTTCCCAGGTCTTGACCCAGCCTTGACACCACTGGACGTCCATTGTAAAAGCCAGTCAAAAAAAAAAAAATGAAGAAAAAAATTGAATATTTTTTTTTAATTATTTGTCTGGGACCACGAGTGAGAACCTTGGCAGCCATGAATCAGGACGTTGAAGTTCTTCCGCTATGAAAGTCTTGTCATTGCCTCTAACTTTATGTCTGACATCAGGGGGCGAAGACCGGATTTTATTATTGCACAAAGCAGTTCACAAAAAGGCTACGCTCCTCCTTACACAGCCGAATGTGTAACTCCCCAAAAGTTCATTTTATTTTAAGTCCCATTTGCTTCTCGCTCCGAATAATAAAACAAGGGAACAGTCATCATCCGTGTATAACGAAGACATAAAAAAGGGAAGAAAACCCCACAAAGGTCTGTAAAATACAAAAAAAATCAAACAGCTGTGACCACCAAGATGCAGAGAACAAGTTGATCCCCTCACTGTACTGATTTGGTCTCTGTGTGCAATGGAAATAACAAAATACGGGGTCTTGGTCTCTGTTAAAAAATGCTTGGCAAATATTTGGGGTAAGGGTGGTCTTTACGGGGTCTACACGGACAGTACAGTGCCCATAACGAGCAGATCCCAGGATGCTGTATCATCTAGACCCACATTCAGAGGGTGAAAGTATGGCGTAAACTCGGGAACTAAAGCTACTCCATACTCAGCAAGTGCAGGCTGTGTTATACAGCTGACGCCCACTCTGCAACTGCTTGGACCCAAAATAACTCTTGTCCAGGTCAGTTAACACCTTAGATGCTACAGGCAGTAGTGACTGCGGCACATAAGTGGTTAGATAGTGGACGGAGCTTTGTCACTCCATCTGCAGCATGATCATGGTGGCGTGCTGATGGGTTGTCATGTTTGCTAGCGGGTTTATGGAAGACCCTAGACTCTGCCACAGTAATGTCAAAGAATATTGGAAGACCATGGACTGATTTAAGACCCCAAATCGGACAAAAAGACTAAAAAAGTATCACTATCTTTATAAATATTATTTAAACATTACGTTATTCAAACCATGTTTTCTCATGCCCCACCCCCTCCAAAAAATAAAATGGAACAAAAGGTCATTAAAAAGTTGTATCTACCCCTAAAATGTGGCAATAAAAACAACAGCTCCCCAAGCAAAATAAACCCAAACCCTTACTCAGCTCCATGGACAAAAAAAAATACAAAAAAAAATTCCGGGTGTGGGATTGCCTTAATTATAACCACCCATAGAATGAAGTGTGCTGTTAATGCACAGTGATGGATGTAAAAAAAAAATAAAACATAAGGATCTCCTAATTTTTCTTTTCTTGCAATGGGTACCGAGTTCTCCAAGGACCTAAAGACTGAGAAGGCTCGGAATAGGCAACGTCACCCTTGTACAGCGCATTGTCGTATGTTGATTTTTGGAGCTTTTCCTGGATTCCCATTTTTGCTCTTTATGTAGTCTTCCTCCTCTCCTGTTTCCTACTTTCTTTTATCCTATACGCTACGTCTTATTATTTTACTCCGCTTTTATGCATTATTTATTTCCCCAGTGCCTACTATAGGAGCTAGATCCATCGCAAGTTGAATAATGAATTGTTTATTATGTTATTTTCACTTTACTTAGTGTTTTTTATTATTATTGCTTTTTTGTTTTTTTTTTGCAGATGATTAACTGATTACCTGCTGTTTCCACAATACGCATGTATTATTCTCTTACACATTTTCTCAAACCAACTAAAATGACAAAAAAGGGGGGAATATTACTAAATAAATCATGACATTTAGTATAGCAGAACTAGACTCGAGACATGGTCATGGCTATCTAGAAAAATCCCAAGAAGCCTTCCCGACCTCATGGTAATAAACTGCGTCCCACCAGGGACCTTTAATAAAAATTGCTACATTCACACGAAGTGTCACAACATATTTGAAAATGTATCTTCAGCGATACACGACCTCTGAACTTTGTGGATTTTTTTTGCAACCCCTCTCCCACCCTCCAACCAAGACATTTTGCAGAAGCTGCATGAAGGAATGAGAGATCCACCATTCGAGCATATCCACATCGCCCTGCAGCTGTGTTTTTCTTTCCGTTCATCACGAGGGATTAGAAATTTCGGCTCAGGGAGCATTGCTTCTAAAGGGAAAGGGCAAAAGTTACCGCAGCCTCAAAACACAGGTGTGCAAATCCGGGACAACAACAGCGGCTGGAGACACACACACCCGCAGCCTCTTAATAGTGACCAGGATTGTATTCGAGACTCAAAAGTGAAAAAATTGTCGTCACGCTATTTTTGGGCCTAAAGGAACCAAAAAGCTATCCACTGTTTAAAAAATACAGTAAAAGCCTTTTTTTATCTCCTTAAACACTGGTAAAAAAATAATATATATATATGTATTATATAAATAAGTAATAAAATATAAAAATGTAAAAACAAATGTAAATATTTGTAACCATGTAAAGAAATAAATATTTACCATTATACTTTATTTAATACAATTTAAATTATTTTTAGAAATAATAAGCTATGTTTAATTAATGTTATTAAGATTTCAATTATTTAATGATTTTAGAGATATTTAAATTATATCTAGAATTTTTTTTCTCATTTTTTTATTATTATTTATTTAGACTTTTCATTATTTGTTGGTTAGTGTGTGCCCTAGATGCTTCATACACAGGAGCCACACTGCCTCAGCCATGACATTTAGGGCTCAATCCCAATATAGAGGATCAATACGCTGATATAATGCTGGGAAGTAACCAGGAATTTCTCTCCTGCTTAATCAGGATGTCACATCATAGGAAGTGTATTAATGATTGAGAAAGATTATGGAGAAATGAGGCAGAAATGTAAACCAGGCAAATAAGTGTCAAAAAGACTTATTTTGAGGTAGATAGCCTTCCTCTCATCCAGGCCAAAGTGTTTGTTCTTGATCGAGCATCATCATCATGGTGAAGAGACTTATTTTGGGGTACATAGGCTTTCTCTCGCCCAGGCCAGTGTTTGTTCTTGATAGAGCATCATCAACATCATGGTGAAGAGAATTATTTTGGAGTACCTAGGCTTTCTCTCACCTAGACCAGAGTGTCTGTTCTTGATCAATCATCATCATGGTGAAGAGACTTATTTTGGGGTAGACAGGCTTCATGTCATGCAGGCCAGAGTGTTTATTCTTGATCAAGCATCATCATCATCATCATCATCATGGTGAAAATACTTATTTTGAGGTAGCTAGGCTTCCTCTCACCCAAGCCAGAGGGTTAGGTATTCATCTAACATCATCATCATCCTGGTGAAGAGACCTATTTTGGGGTAGATAAACTTCCTCTCACTCAGGAAGAAAAATTAGGTCAGCTCACCTGCATTCAGACTTTTCCCTCCATGGAGAACGGAAAAGACCCTGTCCGGTGTGAACAATGACGCAAAAAAAAAAATCAGCTTCAAAGGTTTGGATAAAATTTCAGGCTTTGTTGCAGACTTACTAATTAAAATCCAAATAGCAAAAGGTATCTAGGCAGGTTGTGCAGAACCCCAATGGGGGAATAAAGGAAAAATTAAATAAATTGACTGTGGTCTTGAACAACAACCCAACCATGGTCAATTCATTCATTAATTAATTTATTTTTTCCTTTATTTCCCCATTTTTGGGGCTCCGCACAACCTGCATAGATACCTTTTTCTATTTGGATTTTAATTAGTAAATCTGTAATAAAGCCTAAAATTTTATCCAAACCTTGGAAGCTGGATTTTTTATTTTTTTTTCCTCTCACTTATGGAAGAGTGCATTGAACATTATCATCATGGTGAAGAGACTTATTTGGGGTAGATAGGCTTCCTTTCACCGAGGGCGGAGTGTTAGTTTCTTGATCAAGTAGCATCATCATCATGGTGAAGACACTTGTTATAAGTTAGATAGGCTTCCTCTCACCCAAAGTGGAGTGTTTGTTCTTGATCGAGCATCCTCATTATTATGGTGAAGAGACTCATTTGGGGTACATAAACTTTCTCTCACCCAGGCCACAGTGTTAGTTCTTGATCGAGCAGAATCATCATGGTGAAGAGAATATTTTTGGGGTAGATAGACTTCCTCTCACCCAGTGTGGAGCGTTAGCTTTGTGATCAAACAGCATTGTCCTCATGGTGAAAAGACTTATTGTTTTGGGGTAGATGGGCTTCCTCTCACTTAGGGCAGAGTGCTAGTGTCGCGGGCGGAGGAGGGGACGCCGCGCTCTCCCTCTGCTCGGGTCCGGCTGGCACTGCGGCTGCTGCGGCCTGCCGCTGCTCGGTGGCTCGAGCGATGGGCCGGATCCCGGGGACTCGAGCGGCGCTCCTCGCCCGTGAGTGAAAGGGGATTGGTTTTTTTGGGATAGTTTATTGTCCGTGACGCCACCCACGGTGGTGGTGATTTGTTGACACCACCGCTGCTCTGTATGGGGATCCCGGGAGTGATGGTATGGAGCAGCTAGATGTTAGTCCTCCCCTCCATGGGTAGGGGGGTTGGTTGTCCCGGGGCCCAGTGATGAGGTGGGTGATGAGGGATGGCAGGGCCGGTGCAGGGCTTGGTGGGGTGCAGGGACGCGGGGGCAGCGCTGTGCCTCACGGCACCGTGGTACTCACTCAGCCTGAGACAGGGACACAGTTCTCGGTAAAACACACGGCTGGAAAGACGGTTCCCACGGACAGCTGCACTTGCTTTTCCCCAGTAGTTGACGGTGACGGTCCCTTTTCCTGCACCTAAGATGATGTTGGTAACGATGGGTTCCCACCGGTAACCCACTCCCTGGCTTGAATATGGGCCGGAGGAGCCCTACTTTGCCTGCAGGCGCTGGCCCTGAGAAACTGGTGCCCTGGCGGTGTCTCTCTCCAACGGTTGGACTGTTGCCTTCAATCGGGACTTGGTTGTTGGGAGACCCAGAGGTCCCCTTCACTAACGGATTTGGCAAATTCACGGCGACTCCTAGCCTTGCCGTGATCCGAAAGGCCCCTGCCACTGGTGCTGGCTTCACTTTGTATACCACTCCGGTACCGCCGGGTCACCACCCGTCCGCGGTCCTTTCGGCAACCTCCGGTCAGCCGCTCCTGTGGACAGTCACCGCCGTCTGCTGACCTTGCTGTCTCAGTCCGGGGCACACACCCGGACCAGCTTCAGGCTTTACAAACTGTCACTTTTTCTGTCACCACTCTCACTGTCCTCCTTTACCACTTCCTTCTCCTAAACTGCACTCCTTCACTTCCCTAACTGTTCTGCCTGGTTTTCCCGCCTCCAGGGCTGTGAACTCCTCGGTGGGCAGAGCCAACCGCCTGGCCCACCCCCTGGTGTGGACATCAGCCCCTGGAGGAAGGCAACAAGGATTTTTGGTTAGCTTTGATGTTCCTAGCTGGGGTGTAGGGTGTGGTGGTGTTATGACCTGTGACCCCTGGCTTGCCCAGGGCGTCACATTCCCCCTTAGCAAAATGCAGACCATCCGCGGGCTGCCCGTCCAACACCGGTTTTATTTTCTGAAAAGATATAAAAATAACACACATACAAATAGAAAAACATCATCCCACATCGGGAGGTTCGGTACTTAAACGTTGCAAAACGGTAACATTAAAACGGTTGCGGCTGCCGCTCTCTCCCACCCAAGTAACCTGGCCTTGATGCTGCCCCTAAAACCCAGGCAGCACCCCTTGACCCCAGTCCTGAACCAGTTACCCGAGCGGGATCTGTCCTTCCCCTCCAGAGGGTAGCCACCGGTTCCTGTGGTGGCTGGGCCCCAGCCTGCTCCACTGCGGGCCCTCCCTCCAACCTGCCTCTCCGGAGGCGGTAACGGTTAGCTGCAACAACAGATTTTATTTACAAGCCACTAAACGTTTGTGGTTGCCCTGCAAGTTCTCGGGCTTGTCCATAGAAGTTTCTATGCATAAACTGTAGGTGGTCCCCACGGGGACAACGGTGCCAGCAACGGCCGGTTTCCAAATCACGGTTGCAGACAATCAGGTTACTTTCACGGTAATCATTTTCTCATTGTTCATTTTCTCAAAACTTTTAAACACACAAACTGGTGGTCCCTACGGGGACGGTGCGACGGTGCTCCGCTGCCATCATTCTGAGTTCTCGACATCACCTGAGGGAGGGGGCGCAGCGCTCACACGGGACTCCTGGCTGCCCCTCAACTTAGCATCCAGCGCGAACCACCCCCTCTCTCCACAGTGCCGGGTGTATTGGACTATGTCGCCCGGCATCAGGTTACGACCAGGGTGCTCCTCTGGTAGGTGAGCATTCACATCCCGCCGGGCTATAAACACTTCGGCCTCCAGGCCCGGTTCATAAATAAATCCATAGCCCCGGCGGACATCAAACCGCCTCACCTGCCCTTCATACAGCGGGCCCCGGACCCGGAAGGTAGCTTGTCTCAGGCTCTCCTTCTCCCGGATCGTACGGGCCACCATCTCCGCCTTCTTTCTCTCTCTTTCACCGATTTCCAGGCCCAGCGGTACCGGCTCCCTGTCCCAGTACGGCGCTGCTGCGAGCTCCGGCGCACGGGTCGGGCCCCGCAAGACCTGTTGGACATTGCCCACTGCTGGTACTCTGGGCGACAGGTCCAGCGGTGACTTGGCCTTAGATGCTGCCTTGCATCGGCAACCCGGCGCAACCTCAGCCGAGGTGTGGGGGATGGGCACAGGGTCTTTCCGCGACTGGGCCTTCGGCACAGAGCGGGCTATCGGCTCCGGCTCGGGGACTTTCTCGGGGGACGCCTCCGGTTCGGTTTTCGGGGCTTTCCATGGCAGCACCTCCGGTCGACTACGGGCTCCGGCTACAGGTCGGCCCGCCTGGGTGGGCATGCTGGGTATCGCTACCGGTGGCGGTGGTAGCGGGCCTAGTGGCGGGGTCACGGCTTCCGAGACGGGTGGCGAGGGAGGCAGCAGGGCGAGAGGGCTTAGACCGGGTCCCGCAGCCGCGATGACCGGCCCTTCAAGGGCATCTGGGTGTGGGTCGCTCACCCTCCCTTCCTCCGCTTCCTCCTCGCGTCTCCGCACAGTCGCTATGACATCCGCCATGTCGGTCTCCCACTCCTCCATGAGGAGCTGCATCTTGACCTGCAGCCTCTGGTAGAGCTGCGCGGTCCGGATCTCCACCCACGCCGCGGTTCCAGGCGCGGGGGCTACGGGGCTGCGGGACGGCATCCACATGTTGCTGGCGGCTTCTCCCAGGAACAAGATGTCTGCAGAGTCCTGGCGTCCCTGCTTTTATAGCCGCGGCTACATGCGACCAGTCGCCATTTCGTCCCCCTTAGCCTCTTTCCGGCCCCTCCTCTATAGGGGCGGGGTTTTGGCCTTCGCTACTCGAGAAGACGCTCGAGCGGGAACTTTTCGCGCCAAAGATGGCGACTTCTGAAATTTTCTGGCAGGACACCTCCGGCGGTCACAAGGCACACCTCTACCCAACGGCAGAGCGGTAAGATCCTGTTCGTGACGCCAAGTTGTCGCGGGCGGAGGAGGGGACGCCGCGCTCTCCCTCTGCTCGGGTCCGGCTGGCACTGCGGCTGCCGCTGCTCGGTGGCTCGAGCGATGGGCCGGATCCCGGGGACTTGAGCGGCGCTCCTCGCCCGTGAGTGAAAGGGGATTGGTTTTTTTTGGGATAGTTTATTGTCCGTGACGCCATCCACGGTAGTGGTGATTTGTTGACACCACCGCTGCTCTGTATGGGGATCCCGGGAGTGATGGTATGGAGCAGCTAGATGTTAGTCCTCCCCTCCGTGGGTAGGGGGGTTGGTTGTCCCGGGGCCCAGTGATGAGGTGGGTGATGAGGGATGGCAGGGCCGGTGCAGGGCTTGGTGGGGTGCAGGGACGCGGGGGCAGCGCTGTGCCTCACGGCACCGTGGTACTCACTCAGCCTGAGACAGGGACACAGTTCTCGGTAAAACACACGGCTGGAAAGACGGTTCCCACGAACGGCTGCACTTGCTTTTCCCCAGTAGTTGACGGTGACGGTCCCTTTTCCTGCACCTAAGATGATGTTGGTAACGATGGGTTCCCACCGGTAACCCGCTCCCCGGCTTGGATACGGGCCGGAGGAGCCCTACTTTGCCCGCAGGCGCTGGCCCTGAGAAACTGGTGCCCTGGCGGTGGCGGTGTCTCTCTCCAACGGTTGGACTGTTGCCTTCAATCGGGACTTGGTTGTTGGGAGACCCAGAGGTCCCCTTCACTAACGGATTTGGCAAATTCACAGCGACTCCTAGCCTTGCCGGGATCCGAAAGGCCCCTGCCACTGGTGCTGGCTTCACTTTGTATACCGCTCCGGTACCGCCGGGCCACCACCCGTCCGCAGTCCTTTCGGCAACCTCCGGTCAGCCACTCCTGTGGACAGTCACCACCGGCTGCTGACCTTGCTGTCTCAGTCCGGGGCACACACCCGGACCAGCTTCAGGCTTTACAAACTGTCACTTTTTCTGTCACCACTCTCACTGTCCTCCTTTACCACTTCCTTCTCCTAAACTGCACTCCTTCACTTCCCTAACTGTTCTGCCTGGTTTTCCCACCTCCAGGGCTGTGAACTCCTCGGTGGGCGGAGCTAACCGCCTGGCCCACCCCCTGGTGTGGACATCAGCCCCTGGAGGAAGGCAACAAGGATTTTTGGTTAGCTATGATGTTAATAGCTGGGGTGTAGGGTGTGGTGGTGTTATGACCTGTGACCCCTGGCTTGCCTAGGGCGTCACACTAGTTCCTGATTACATATCATCATCATGGTGAAGAGACTTATTTGGGGTAGATAGGATTCTCCTCACCGAGGGCGGAGTGTTACTTTCTTGATCAAGCAGTGTCATCATAGTGAAGAGACATATTTGGGGAAGATAGGCTTCCTCTCACCAAGAGTGGAGTGTTAGTTTCTTAATCAAGCAGCATCATCATAACGAAAACCTATTTTGGGGTAGATGGGCTTCCTCTCACCCATGCCAGACCGTAAGTTCTTGATCGAGTAACATCATCATGGTGAAGAGACTTATTTTGGGGCAAACAGACTTTCTCTCAACCAGGCCAGATCGTTGTGTCTTAATCAGGTATCATCATGGTGAAAAGACTTATTTTGGCATAGCTAGGGAAGGCAAATTAGGGCAAATTCCCAGCTATTTGGAGGTACTTATTTTGCTGGCCAAATAAGATACCTTTGAAAAATGGGAAAAAATGTACTTACTCGGGTAAATTCACAGTTGTTTTGGGGAAAAGAGCAGGGTTTGGATGGTTGAATGAGAAGTCATATATCCAAGTTTGAGGGGGGAACATCACACTCTTTAGCGGCGCTCCCTACAGTAGCCATGTTTTGTAATGATATCCCCCATCCATGTAACCTTTGCTTCAATTTAAGTCCCCAAATCTCTAGGAATTAAAGTGGGGCTGAAGCCGGTGTTTGCGGAGGGTTCACCTGAGAGCCACATTTCCTGGAATGAATAATGATCACTCTCAGTCTCTCCATCCAGCTTATAAATCACCGGGAAAAGCCTGAGGAATCTCTGACCCTACCAGAAGGATTTCACTCCAGATAAACGTAATGAATTTTACCTAAAAGGGATCCCAAACAAATTTATGTGACTGGTGAGCCCCTTGGCTCTGTCTGCAGTGAATAATGGAAGTTGGAGTGAAAGATTTTATGGGCAATTATAAGAAACAGCTTATTTACAGTCCCCTTTGACCAACCGCAAAGCTTAAAAGGGTCCGAGAGATGAGTGTGTCTAGGATCAGCAGCCAGACTGCACCGAGGACCCTTCCTGTATGTGTCATCTCCTGAAACCTCACACACTCCTCTCAGCCAGGCCCACGCGGCTGCTGCACTGCAAATGCATGAAGTCCTAATCATCATGTATTTTATAGCGCAAACATGGTCCATGGTGTTGTGTGGAAGAAGTCCAACTTTCTATGCTGTATAATATGGTCACATGGTTAACCCAGAGAAGAAGCAACAAGGAATGTGCCAACATATAAATGATATTGTATGGATAGTGAGTGCAGCTCTGTATGTATACTGTGACTGTACCAGCAGAATAGTGAGTGCAGCTCTGGGCTATAATACAGGATGTAACACAGGATCAGTACAGGATCAGTAATGTAATGTATGTACACAGTGACTGCACCAACAGAATACTGAGTGCAGCTCTGGAGTATAATACAGGACGTAACTCAGGATCAGTAATTTATGTACACAGTGCAGCAGAATAGTGAGTGAAGCTCTGGAGTATAATACAGGATGTAATTCAGGATCAGTAAAGGATAAGTAATGTAATGTATGTACATAGTGAATCCACAAGCAGAATAGGGAGTGTAGCTCTGGAGTATAATACAGGAGGTAACTCAGGATCAGTACAGGATCAGTAATGCAATGTCTGTACACAGAGACTCCACCAGCAGAATTGTGAGTGTAGCTCTGGAGTATATCAGATGCCCCTTTTGGGATTTATTTTCCTAACAGAAATAGCTAAAAAGGTTATTTAGTTTATTAACTTAATTTTTAATACTCCATTGTGAAATGGTGGCTTAATAGTCTGTTCTCATTTAGAACCCTCCGTATGGGCTAAAAGAGAAAATGGCTACAAAAAACATCTTATGTTCTGGAGGACCCAACTCTCTTACATTACTCTTCAGCCAATTAATTTTTGGTATGTGAATAATTCTTCATTTCACCTGTGGTAGCGCTGTGGGAAAATTGAACACTTGCTGCCTGGTTCCTCCACAGATCAGATGATTTCTGGGGTTCCGAGCCGTACTATAAGGCTTTCAATGTCTAAACACAGTGGAAACCCAAATACCCGGATTACAGATGCTGTAATTATCCAACACAGAATATTGTCAGTTCTTGTATCATCTCACGATCACACAGCCAGACCGTCTGTACAGAGCAATGCAGCCGGAGGCAAGTGATTGTGATGTTTCATCCGTGATACATCGTCGTTATTCAATCCCTGAGTGTGCAAGGAACTTTACATAGAAAGATAGAAAGAAATGTGGAAAGTAATACATACGGCTTTTTCAAATTAAAAAAATTATATATTTTTCTTTTAGTATTTATCATTTATGATCCATTATTTATTTTGTATTTTATGGTTTATTAATGTTCATTTATTTTTAACACTTTACAATTATTTTATGTTTTAATATTCTCATTGCTATTTTATTTTTTTATTGTTATTTTTCTCTATTGTATTATCATTTATTATTTCTATTTTATTCAATTAATATATTATGTTTTAAGATTTATACTTTTTCCACTCTGTTCTATTTTTATTTATTTATTATTTTTTTTTACTATTTCCCTTTTGTGCCTCCCCTATTTCCTCATAAATTGTGAGCTCACTCACTCCTTTTGATATCTGTTGAATTGTGCTATTCTGTAGTGTCTGATATTGTCTGTAGATGTCCCCTCTGAATGGTAAAGTGCTGAGAAATATGTTAGCGCTATAGAAATAAAAATTATCATAATTATATTCTTTACTATTTATTTGGTATTTTTTATACTTTCTTATTTATGTTATACATATCTTACCATTAATATCTTGTTTTCTGTTTTATATGGTGTTTGAGCATTTTGCTAGCTAATGATGCAAATTTTTACAATGAGCAAAATGTGCTAAGAATTTCCATCTTTTTTTCTTTCTTAAGGAGGTCGTCCTCTAATTTTACATTGCTTGCCTATTCTTTGGATAAAGGCTGCTTTACACGCAGCGACATAGCTAGCGATGTCTCTGGTGAAAGCACCCGCCCCCATTGGTTGTGCGTCACGGGCAAATCGCTGCCTGTGGTGCACAACATCGCTCGGACCCGTCACACGGACTTACCTGCCTAGCGCCGTCGCTGTGGCCGGCGAACCGCCTCCTTTCTAAGGGGGCGGATCATGCGGCGTCACAGCGACGTCACACAGCAGCCGTCCAAAAGAAGCGGAGGGGCGGAGAAGCAGCCGAAAGAAAGTGACGCCCACCTCGTTGCCAGAGGATGCAGGTAAGGTGTTGTTCCTTGTTCCTGGGGTGTTACACATAGCGATCTATGCTGCCACAGGAACGACAAACAACCTGCGTCCTGCAACAGCAACGATATTTGGGATTAGAACGACGTGTCAACGATCAAGGATTACGTGAGTAATTTTGATCGTTAGTGGTCGTTCGTACGTTTCACACGCAACAATGTCACTAACGAGGTCGGATGTGCGTCACGAATTCCGTGACCCCAACGACATCTTGTTAGCGATGTCGTTGCGTGTAAAGCCCCGTTAAGTCATCGATGTCTGATTGGCTGGGGTCTGACATCCGGCACCCCTGCCGATCAGTTTTTCTTGGTGCTGTCAGCAGCAGGAGGCCAGAAATGCTCAGTTCCGGAGCTGTCCCGTCAACTGAGAGCAGCTGCGGCCGGGTACTGCATATCCCTCTCCTATTGATGTGAGTGGGAAGCGAATGTGCAGTACCGGGTTGCGGCCGCTATTAGAGGGCAGAGCAGCACTGGAACTGAGCATTTCCGGCCACTTGCTACCGCCACCGAGAACAGCCGATCAGTGGGGGTACTGGATGTTGGACCCCAACCGATCAGACATTGATGACCTATCCTAAGGATAAGCAAGCCATTTAAAAGTAGTGCATAACCTCTTTAAGACTGCGCCAAGTCTTTATATTCGGAGATCATGCTATCTGTTTTGCATTGCTGTCATAACCTCCCATCAAAATTCTTACAATCTTTGTTAATATTGCAATTTTTACAAATCTATCTGTTCATTTTGAGAGAAAGCCCCCTAGCAGGTGAGTGGAGAAAACAAGGCAGCATGACACAGCCGCTGTCAGTAGCCAAGGCCTCCCCCCTTATTGCCATCCAGCCCCCTCTATTTGCGAGCCAATGGCTGCACCAGGCTGAAGCTCGTCCCAGCTCCCTGTGAAGTCATAGCACAGCCCCATGTCTGTCCTGATTAGGAGATCTCCATGGACACAATGTAAATGGGACTTACTGTCAGAGTTCACTGCAGCAGAGGGACATGCACACTCACGGGAGGCTCTAGAGGAGGGAAGGGGCTGGCTCTTACCAAGAGGCAAAATCTGTGTCACTTTTCAAACTTCTTTTGAGCTATTCATTCACTTCGGATTGCAAGCTGCGGCAGCATTGTCTTCTATGGGAGACAGTCATCACTTCTATAGAAGTGACTAAGGTTGCTCTATCAGAAAGGAGGCAGATTGTAAGTAGACACTCATATGTCCTATTTTCTCGTACCGTTTCCTGCACACACACACACAAAAATATTGTCTTTTTGCATGTGCAATTTTTCTTTATTTTTTTTTTTAAATGTTAAAATTTTAAGAATGCCAGTGCAGAAATCAGCTTGAGTGTATGTATATATATATATATATATATATTCTTTATTTTAAAGCATCACAAATATATCTAGCAATGTTCCGAGAATATTTTTATTTTAAAGCATTGCGGAATATATACTTGTTACAAGAATATATATATTTTTAATTTGAAAGCATTGCAGGATATATCTGTAAATGGTACGAGAATACATATTTTTTCATTTTCAAGCGTGGGATATATCTATAAGTGTTAAGAAAATATATATTAAGTATTATATGTAAGTGTTAACATTATTGTGAATTATTTTTTTTATAATAAAAAGTTTGCATTTCCTATTTTTAGTGTACTGTTTTTGATGGTATTGTTTTTTTCTTTAGTCATTAATTTTTTTTTATTTTTTTTTTGTTCTTGTAGGTGAAGCCAACTTTTTTCTTTCTCCCTTGCGTCTAAAGATTTGTTATAAAAGACACACATGGACATTAGTGCTGTGAGTGCATGACTAATCTCTCCCTCCCTGGAAGGAGGATCTGAAGGCACGCTCAGTCTTCCTGTTTTCTTGGAGGGATATCTGGACTCTGGACACAGCGTGGGGGCAGCGTGCATTTGGATCAGAGGAGAAATATACATATATATATTTTCCTAAAGCAACCAGGTGGCCTCTCTGCAGTGCTTTTCTCTTCCATTTGCAATCGCACTGGGTAAACTTTGCACACTTTCCCAGCCACCCTCCTAGCTTGGGTTGTTGCTGCTGATTGTGGAGCTGTGGATATCAGCTTCTGATACAGTATTATGGCCATGGTGGTTAATCCTTGGCAGGAAGACATCCCAGGGGTGGCAGCCTCTCAGGTGAGCAATCAACCTGGGTTGTGCAATCAAGACCCTGGAGGCACACCTCAAACGCCAAGCACGCCTAAAGGAGTTGTCCCAGGGCAGGACCCCGTTCATTCAGGGGACAAAGGAGTTCCCAACGTGGACTGTATGGTGTGTGGGGACAAATCGAGTGGCAAACACTATGGTCAGTTCACCTGCGAAGGGTGCAAAAGCTTCTTTAAGAGATCAGTCCGAAGGAACCTCACCTACACTTGCAGGGGCAACAGAGACTGTCCGATAGATCAGCATCATAGGAACCAGTGCCAATACTGTCGGCTAAAGAAGTGCCTAAAAGTTGGCATGAGGAGAGAAGGTGAGTCCCTGCATAGCCTAAGGTGGGATCGTACTGGTCATGTTCTTCAACCTTTTGGTTGGTTCTGATGTTTTCCTTTTTCGAAAGAACCTAAACTGGCTCCTCGATGCAACTTTTTATTACTATTTATATTCTTTTTGGTCTTTACTACTGTAGTTGTTCGTAGAAAGCCAAACACTAAAAAAAATATATAAATGCTTACAGATAAAAAGTAAATATAAATACATTAAAAATTACATAAATGTATGTTATCCACTTGTCAAAGAATATGAGATATATAAAAAGCTAAATATTCACAGCTTAATGTATTGATAATGATGTTAATAAAGGCAATCGAAACGGCCTAAATGAGAGCGCTGACCTTCTCCACCCCCCCCAAAAAATGGTTTAATGATATCATATAGGTCGCCTGGAAAATTAGGTGGCAGAAAGAAAATAAATATATCAGTTTTTGATAAATAATATAAATATAATTTAGTAGGCATGGTAACAAACTTGTAGAGATACCGAAATTGGATGTAAGAAAAAACTGGGAGTAATGGATATATGTGATGTCCTAATAATATTATATATATATATATATATATATATATATATATATATATATATATACGGTATATATATATATATATACACACATATGTACATACAAACACATACATGCATGCACGAGTGTGTGTGTGTGTGTATATAAATATATATAAAAAATATGTTTATATATATAGATATATGTATATATATATGTAAATATGTAAAATATATATGTGTGTATATATATATATATATATATGTATGAATGTATATATATATATATATATATATATATTTGTCAGGCCTTTACTGTGAATACAAACATCTCTTCCTATTAATATATTTTGGCTAAAATGTTTTAGTGTTTTCCCCATCTGTCGAGATTCATTCCCAGTGTTGTGGTTCCACTAATTGACGATAGCTAGAGAGACATGTAGATAATACTTTCCTAAGTTGCTAAGTGTTGTATTAATTGTTAGAAAGGACAAACGAGTGTTGGCATTAGTCAGCATTAGTACCAAAAATAAAAATAAAATAATAATAAACTTTAGGTTATGTCATAAGACCTGCTTGGTTATGAATGTGATCTGTCAAGATTTAAAGTGGTAGTTTATGTAAAAAAAAAAAAAAGTCCCGTAAGTGGAACAACCTGGTCTGGCAGCATTCCTGTGTAGTTTATCAGACTTGTTATATGTACACAGAGATAAGAATGAACACACATATACACATACTACACACACTCACAAGCACTACCTACATACACCACACACACTATACACATATAATAAACACACACCACACATACATACATATATATATATACACACACACACATACATACTATATATACACACTACACACACATATAAGCACACACCCATTAAACACATACCAGATATATATATATATATATACACACACACTCACATATATACGCATATACATGTTTATATATACACACAAACAGATATATACACAATACACACACAGATATATATATACATATATATATATATATATATATATATATATATATATACACACACTACACACATACATATATATCTATATAGATATATAAAGCTTTGGCGAAACTAATGTGTATTTGGTCCTGCCAATAAAGCTTATTTGAATTTGAATATATACACACACATATACACACTACATACATACACAATAAACATATATCACACATAGACATGCATATACACATATAGTACACACAGGACACACATACACTAACACAATACACAGGCTACACCCACACACAACATAATTATACTACACACCCTCTGCAATACATGCACACTCACTATTAGCACACTGTTGTGGTGCAGGCCTCATTGCCATACTATTATATGCTTAGTGTCATCTATATTTCTGCACCACAACCAGGAGAAATAAATTGTGATTGTTATGTCATAGAAAGCGTGTATCTGCCCCATGGGAAATCTCAGCTATCCCTGTCCATTTATTTTTCCTCATTATACTTCAACAGAGATATTTATCTTACTATTGTTCTTAAGTAAATCTTATAATAGGAGTAACGTTGTAATATGTATGGTTCAAGGTAGAGATATATGGGGTTTATCCATCTATATTGTGCATATTTGCACTTTTTGTTACTGCAGTTATTTTTATTTTGGCCTGTGATTACATACTTAAAGAATAGATATATGAGAACATTGTGGATAGATAAATAGATGTAGGAATGGACAGGACAAAGATAAATACACAATATATAGATACCTGATACGCTCAAGGATAAATATTAGATAAAAATACATAGACATGGTGTGGATCGTTAGATATCTATCTATCTATCTATCTATCATCTATCTATCTATCTATCTATCCATCAATTGACTATATATAATTCCTAGATATTATGGCAAGTGATAGAATAGACATTTAAGAGAAATAGGTAAATTGTTAAATGAGATAGATATGATAGAAATTAGAGAGAAACAGATACAATTGATAAATATGAGATGGACATGATATAGAGAGTTGATAGATAGCAAGATAATTAGATATGAATGCATGTGATAGATTAAATAGATATCAGGAGATAAAAAATAGTAAAGTGAGAATTATATGAGATAATAGAGGACAATAAGTAGATAGATATTAGATAGATGGATAAAATTGATGAACAAGGTATAGATAGTGTATAGATAGATAGATTAGTGATAATTGATAGCCAATTGTGGAGTATCTGTGTTCTTTACGTACTCAGGCCCCATATCTTCACAGAAGATCTCCACACTTGTTCCACAAATAGTCCGGAGTATATTTATCTGTGTTCAGACTGACAGCTGTTGCAGCTACTGAATTTCCATTACCATGAAGTATCCCAGCATTGTGCTCATGTCGGTGCTGGGACTTATGAATAAGTCATGGACACATCTAATGTAACATGTGTCCCATGTGATTCTACATGAGACGCCTGATCATTGTCAGCAGATCTATTATCCTGGAATCTCTCTCTGTGCTGCAGCTCCTCTCTGGGTTGTACTTCTCCTCTTTTTGATTCTTTGAAAAGTAGTAAAAAATAATTTCTACATTTTGTTGCTAAAAAAACTCAGGTTTCTATTTGCATATAAGTTATAATAATAATAAGTTTTATTTCTATAGCGCCAACATATTCCGCAGCACTTTACAATTCAGAGGGGACATGTACAGACAATATGAGACAATACAAAATAACAAAATTAAGATACCAGGAGGAGTGAGGGCCCTGCTCATAAGCTTACAGTCTATGAGGAAATAGGGAAGGCACAAAAGGTGAATGGGGATATCAATTCTGTTACACAAGACACTAATATAGTATCAATTTTGAAAAATCAAATCCAATCCAAGTTTTTTTTTACCTTTGAATATTTAGTTTTTGTAAAATTCTCATTGAAAAAGAATATGAATGATAAAATCTTCATAGGATTCAGATTTACGGCTAATTTTCTCATGTCATTTTTGTTACATCTTTTATATTATTTTGATTTTATTTATTTCTTTATCCTTATTTTTACTTTGGCTCACATTTTATCAGCAATCTTCTAAAAATAAAATCAAAATATCACATGGCTATTTCCTTTTATATGCCATATTTTGTGTATTTTTCTTCATTATTGTTTTTATTAGGTTTTTTCAGGTCATTTTTACATGGAAAGTGTTGGGTAACAAGGGTGAGAAAGGAGAACAACAATCACAGAAAAAAAAAACAACAAAAAAACACAAGAAAAATATGAAAGGTCAACTAAGCTTACACATCTATGTCAATCAAATAGTATAATTAAAAAATTTGTATATTTTTTTTACACTAAACTCCTATTATGAAGTTTTTATTTGTCCTTTTTAATCAGTTTTTGTTTTATAAATTAATTGTATGCTTTTTTTACTTCTTTTGTGTGCTGTTATAAAGACTTCCAAAAACTTGTCTATTTGGCTCTGTGGATTAAAAGTAAAAAAAACTAGACAAAAATGACTGATTTCTAATTAGAATTGTCTTTTACAGCTTAGCTGCTGTTTTTTTGTCTGCTTATTTTTAACCATGGAGGCAGAATGAGATTTTTTTTAAGAATTGTAAATATGTCAGGATTATATTTTTAATTGAAAAAGTAAAAAACAATAAAATACTCCATCTGCAATGTATTTTGGTTATTTTTTACTCTTGCTAAAATGACCACCTACATCTTACCCAGTAGGGAAGTTGTTGATATAATGAAAATTCCCTGGGAAATTTGGCTTTTTGTAAGATCCCCCATTACTGCTGCCAAGACAGTATCTTAAAATCTGCCCAAAATAACAACCATTCAAAGGGAAAGACAAAAGTGGGAGTGAGTTACAACTGAGAACTCTCTCCTGTGAACCAACAAGACTCATTGATGATCTGTTTACAAAATTGGGATTAGGCATCTGGTAGCATCTACTAAACATCCACTAAAATTTCAAGTAATTGATGTATCTTGTGTCAAGCTTTGTCTTTTTGATACAGGACCAAATATGTCTTATCAAACTAAAGTACAAAGAGTAACTAAAAACACAGTCATTATTAAAGCAACAACTAAAAACACTAAGAATTAAAACTAAGAAATGAAAAATTTTACATTAAAGCAACAACTAATAACTAAAAAGACAGAGAATAAAAATGAATTAAAAATAAGAAATGAAAAATTATACATTAAAGTAACAACTAATAACTAAAGAGACCAAGAATTAAGACTAAGAAATGAAAAATTTTACATTAAAGTAACAACTAATAACTAAAGAGACTAAGAATTAAGACTAAGAAATTAAAAGTTTAACATTAAAGCAACAATTAATAACTAAAAAGACTAAGAATTAAAATACAAGTAAAATATATCTTTGTACCGTGTTAGCCAGTAGAGATAAAAAAATTGTTTAAAAGAACAGAGAGTCCTCAGTGGTTGATACCTTTTAATGGCTAACTGAAAAGATGGTAATAATTGCAAGCTTTCGAGACTACTCAGGTCTCTTCATCAGGCATGGTATAACACAAAATCTGAAGAGTCACATACTTATACACAACAGGACTTAGAATAGTGCAGTAAAAAAAAAAAAAAAAAAAAAAAAAAAAAGAACAAGTTATATGAAACAGAACTATCTCTATGGCAGGGGGACAAGCTGTTCTAGCCATAAATACTGCTGCAGTTCAGTGTGAAAGTTTTATTGTCCTTTGATAAGGGTCTGGTCCAGGGCTGTGACACGCTCGGATGGTCAGAGGAGCACATCTTTTAACTGATGTAAAAAGACATGAATCCATGAGACACATTCATTCCTTCTCTGAATGTGTCAAAGGTCATCATAAGTTTGTACTCCCATAGTCTCCTGTCTCTCTGGGACTTGAAGTTTCCTTTCAATACCAGCAATTTCATGTCCATGATGCTGTGGTCTGGGTTACAAAAATGTTTGGCCA
Source organism: Anomaloglossus baeobatrachus (assembly GCF_048569485.1). NCBI lineage: Eukaryota > Metazoa > Chordata > Amphibia > Anura > Aromobatidae > Anomaloglossus > Anomaloglossus baeobatrachus. The sequence goes on along the minus strand of NC_134364.1, from coordinate 91,999,795 downwards.
CAGGTAGATCCATCCTTTTTTCTCTAATTGTGTGGCGGTGAGAATTCATCCTTGTCCTGAGCTGTTGTCCTGTCTCCCCTACATACAGACCCCCAGTTGGACATTTGGTACATATAATTAAGTACACCACATTGGTTGTGGTGCAGCTGAACGTACCTGGGATCTTGTAGTCCTGATGTGATCTGGGAATCTTTATCTTGTCCGTTGTCAATATTAATGGACAGGTCTTGCATTTTTTCTGGTTGCAGGGAAATGTTCCTGTTGGTGTTGGAGAGGACAGGGAGCTTCTGACAATGATGCTTCTTAGATTTGGGGGCTGTCTAAAACACAGAAGTGGGGGGTCTGGAAAAATAGATTTTAACCGGGCATCTTTTTGCAGTAATGGTTGTAGTTTCCGTGCAGCTCCTCTAAACACCTCCAGATGTGGATTGTAGGTGACTACAAGAGGGACCCGGTTGTTCTCTTCTTTGGTTTTATAATGTAGAAGATGGTTTCTTGATATTCTGGTGGCTCTTATAATCTGGTTTTCAATTGTTCTTGGGTGGTAGCCTTGATTCAAAAAGGTTTTTCTGAGGCCCTCAAGGTGATTGTCTCTATCTGTACTGTTGGAACATATCCGATTGAATCGGATATGTTCCAACAGTACAGATAGAGACAATCACCTTGAGGGCCTCAGAAAAACCTTTTTGAATCAAGGCTACCACCCAAGAACAATTGAAAACCAGATTATAAGAGCCACCAGAATATCAAGAAACCATCTTCTACATTATAAAACCAAAGAAGAGAACAACCGGGTCCCTCTTGTAGTCACCTACAATCCACATCTGGAGGTGTTTAGAGGAGCTGCACGGAAACTACAACCATTACTGCAAAAAGATGCCCGGTTAAAATCTATTTTTCCAGACCCCCCACTTCTGTGTTTTAGACAGCCCCCAAATCTAAGAAGCATCATTGTCAGAAGCTCCCTGTCCTCTCCAACACCAACAGGAACATTTCCCTGCAACCAGAAAAAATGCAAGACCTGTCCATTAATATTGACAACGGACAAGATAAAGATTCCCAGATCACATCAGGACTACAAGATCCCAGGTACGTTCAGCTGCACCACAACCAATGTGGTGTACTTAATTATATGTACCAAATGTCCAACTGGGGGTCTGTATGTAGGGGAGACAGGACAACAGCTCAGGACAAGGATGAATTCTCACCGCCACACAATTAGAGAAAAAAGGATGGATCTACCTGTGGCCAAACATTTTTGTAACCCAGACCACAGCATCATGGACATGAAATTGCTGGTATTGAAAGGAAACTTCAAGTCCCAGAGAGACAGGAGACTATGGGAGTACAAACTTATGATGACCTTTGACACATTCAGAGAAGGAATGAATGTGTCTCATGGATTCATGTCTTTTTACATCAGTTAAAAGATGTGCTCCTCTGACCATCCGAGCGTGTCACAGCCCTGGACCAGACCCTTATCAAAGGACAATAAAACTTTCACACTGAACTGCAGCAGTATTTATGGCTAGAACAGCTTGTCCCCCTGCCATAGAGATAGTTCTGTTTCATATAACTTGTTCTTTTTTTTTTTTTTTTTTTTTTTTTTTACTGCACTATTCTAAGTCCTGTTGTGTATAAGTATGTGACTCTTCAGATTTTGTGTTATACCATGCCTGATGAAGAGACCTGAGTAGTCTCGAAAGCTTGCAATTATTACCATCTTTTCAGTTAGCCATTAAAAGGTATCAACCACTGAGGACTCTCTGTTCTTTTAAACAAATTTTTTTAAGAATTAAAACTAAGAAATGAAAAATTTTACATTAAAATAACAACTAATTAAAAAGACTAATAATGAAAATCAATTAAAACTACGAAATCACAAACTTTACATTAGAGCACCAACTAATCGAAAAAGACTAATAATAAAATATGAATTATAAATAAGAAATAAAAAAAAATGTTGATTCAATGATTGTCTATAAAGACTAAACAGAGCTTTCCATTAAAAAAATAAGAAGAAATAAATGTAATAAAAAGTTGGACTCTTAAGCCTTTTCGTGTTAAAGTTAAAAAAGTTATAAAAAGTAAAACCTTTTTTTTTTTTTAATAATTTCGTAAATAGTTTAAGCATTGTCTTATTTTTTTTTTTTTTTTTTTTTTAAGATCCCAGTCATCTGATCCTCACTGAGAGAAAAAAAAAGCCTTCAGTCCAGAAAGGGTTAATGAGCCATGTCACCCGATCCTTACTCTAAACACCTTGCACAATGTTAGAAAGGTCAGCCCTTCACAGGACACTGGCATGTTGAGAAAGTATGTTGATTGACATGCTTTACAAAAAAAAAAATAGTTTGACAGTTTTGAAACTTTTTGCAATTAATTTTTTTCTCAGTCCTGAAAGCCCATGATGAATTCTTTTCATCTTACCAGATCATAAAAAAAAGCAAATGTTACCAGAGGTGATAAACTCTAGTAGCTGAAAGTCTTGATTTTCAGGAGATGAGAAATGTTTAATTTCGAAACAAAGACAATGACTGAACGGTAGAAGATCAGTCAACGTTAATATTCTCTACATGACAGGTTGAAATGACTCAACTTGAGCTGTCAATGAGCAAAATAAATCTTATAAAAGGTTCTCTAAAAATGTTTACATGAGGACTCAATTCCAAAATAAAATGTCTTTAAAAATAGAATATATAAATATTTTGGGTACAAAATAGATTTTTAAAAAGTTTTGGTTTTCCAAATTTTTTTTAGTTTTCCATTGTGTTTTATAGTTTTTTTCTTAGTTTTCAATTTCTTTTTTATGTTTATTTTTTTTAAATATGTAAAAAAAAATAATTGAATGTAAATTCTAAGTAGGTGGCAAGATTAAGGTGCTTTTTTATTGTTGTAGTTTTTGGTCGAGTTTTTTGGGAACCAAAGGCAGCAGTAAATCCAGAGAAAGGAGAAATATAACTCCAGACTTTACATTTTCTGTTCCTTTTGATTCTATTTCTTGCTTTGACTAAAAATATTGCATAAAATTCTACCTGTGAAAGCGCCCTTTAAAGGGTAAAAGAGGTTTTGTCAAGAAATATGTATGTTGTAGTAATGTGCAAACAAGAAAGTAAGATATAAATTAGTTATAAAAGATTAAAAAAGCTACTAGTAGACTCAACCGTGCTGGAGACCAATGGAACGAGTACACTTAAAACATAAAATACTACACTAGTTCTAAGTAGATAAAAGTCAACTAAAAAAATAGCAAAATAGGGGATAGTATAGAAATAGTGATACGTGTACCATTGCGTTATACCAATATTTCTAATCTAAAGTCCCCTTTAGCCCACCCACCCATAATGAGCAGAAGCTTTCGGAATATGTCAACAGAAGAATGTAGCAGTAGATTTTCTGTGTAGAATCTAACAATTGTACCAAGCTTAGCTCAGCTTCTTTCTAAAGAGCTTGTCAAAATGGCACAATAGAAACTACAGTACGTATCAAAATTCCTAAGCAGCAAGAGATGAGGAAATTACTCTGGTACGAAAACAAGAGCCAGGGGATGACTTTTTTTTTTTCTTTTCGAAGATGATGTCTCAATTTAGTAGATAAAGAGCTTAATGGTGACGATTATAATGTAATTATTCGTTATGTAAGGGCCAGATTTAAAATCTGACAGCTGAAAACGATTTCATATTGTGGACTGTCTCTATTTTGAGAATAAAAAAAATCTGTATTTTTTTAAGAATTAAAAAAAATACAACATTTGACCAATTTGGGAAATAAAAAATTCTTATGTGATCTATTGCTTTATAGTACAAGCATAATCTGTAGTGTTTTGTAAAGAATATATTAATGTTGGTATCTAACTTTTTATTTCGAACATACATATAGTAAAGGAAGGGCAGCATGAAGATCCTTAATACTACATTGCTTGGTTAGATTCAGACCTGTGATCCCGGACAACATAGTTGTAGTAAACTTTGTAAAATTGGATCAGGAACTAAAATTGAATAGAACAATTTTGAACACGGTAAGCTGATCATTCATAGTGAGGTGACCTACCAACATTTCCTTGGTTGGTAAATCTCATTGTGAGATATTGAGTGCTCAAGATGGTCACAAGTGTTATTTAGTTCTCCCGTAACCAAAACAAAAAAATCCAAGAGTACATGGTCAGAAGGTGATTTTCGGAGACTCAAGCTAGAACGAGGCTTTGTTTCAAGATTTCATTTATGGTGGGAACAAATGGAAAAATGTATTAAAATCTCATAAAAAAATAGGGTTACACAAGTGAATGTGCTGACCACAACATTTTTTATGGTAGCCTAGAAGATGTGATCATCATTCGATCACTGGTCATTAGAAAAAAGCGACCTGCTGATATCCCTTTCTCCACTTATGATTAGCCAGCCTGCTGCAATATCAACTTGTGCTGTGAAGCACCCATAATAATATAAAACATCAGCTAAATTAATAGAGGACCTGAGAATGACTGCAAGTATGGCTTCCATTCGGAAACTACAGAATACAGACGGCCATTCGATCAAGGTCCTGCTAATCGATTCGCTCACTTCTACTGATCATGTTTACAGCAGGCAGTGATCAGGGACAATTGTCCGCATGAATGATCGTTTGGGCAATTATCTCCTTAGCTCTATGGCCCGCTCTATCTTTTGGCCCAAATGCTCTGCTAACACTTGCCTCAATGACCATCTGTCAAAATGATTTTGCAACACATTGGAAAGCCATTTCCACAGACATCTGCTAATTTAATCTGTCAAAAATGTCTGTTTTTACTCTTACACTATAGCAATTATTTTTTACTCTCCTTAGACTTGCTAATTTCTTGAAAAAATGTATTGTCTATAGTCACACCTAGAACTCCACTTGGCCCTATTAGAGTTAAAAAAAACAACATATTAATCCAAAATGTCTAAGTTATTGATACCACCACACATCATCTTAGAGGTATAATATCCTGGGCTCCAATACGGTTGTGTTCTTATAATCTCTCCGACACTAGTACTGAAGGTGACTGCTAGCTTTGAATTGAAGTTACATCTTCAACTGGCTAACACGTTACCAAAATGTTTTTTTCTTTTCATCTTGACATCTATGACATTAGCTTATTTTACCTGGATACAAAAAGACTGGTCGGAGGCTGGTGAGTTTGGCTAACTTTGCACTAATTGTATGGCCATTTGTTTGTAAACCCATTCAGTTAGATACTGATAAGGGTCTTTTTACACATACAGATAAGCTAGCCATAATCACAAATAATCCCTGATATACTTAGTGCTCATTGAGGACCAATGTCACCTAGCAATGATTGGGTTGAGGGCTTACACATTTCTCATTTCATTATTTTTGTCAGCACATCCCTATGACCTACTGTGCTGATGACCAACGAAAATTTTTAGGTCCATATAATGAATGTGATAAACTGATAAATTAGTGTTTCATCATTTGTTAGCAGTGGCTATGCTTACATGCAGCAGTGATTGGTAACAAAGTCAAATGGCCATATTACTTGGATTGTATGTGGACTGCAATGCCCAGACCAACTGATAGTCTCCTGACCCAAACTTACAGCCTTATAAGATTTAAGATTGGGTATTTCAGTCCATTTATGGACTGTGAAGTACAGCCACCTAAATTTGAACCCAGCCCAAAGTGCCCCCAACACAATAGACATGTCACACAGAGTTTTCCACAAACTTCACCAACTGTTATGGCGGCGTCAGGCACTGTTCACATTGGAGAGTCTGACACTCCTTCTGATGGTTTCTCTGATCAACACAGTCAAACTCGGGCATCAACATGCTGTGTGCTCACTCATAACAGGCCAGCAAGAGTTAACCTCTACTAGTCTGCTTGTTAGGCTCCTTTGATCACATGCTGCGAGGAAGCCAATCACATCTGCTCCTCTCATATTTAGGCTGAAATAAATCTTCTACCTATGCCAGCTATTAGTTATACTGTGCAAAGAATCCGGCACTCAGATGTATTAAAATTAAACAAAAATGCACCTCTCACAGCCCTACAGGTCGTCAAGCACAAGCACTACTGACAGTGTCTTTTTGACAAAGGTTGATGAGACCAAAACAAAAATTTAATTTGTACACTACCCATGGTTCAACCAATTAAAGGGATCTTTTGTTTCATTTTAATACATCTGAATGCCAGATTTTTTGCATCTTATACTATGGGATTGGATCCTATCTGGGCACCAGTCATAACTTCAGGAGTGCTGTACTTCCAGTCTTAATAGGTTATACTGTGTTGGTTTGTGTGTTGTGGTGTCCCAGACTATCTGGAAAGTGTTTCTTTTTGTCTGGAGTGGTTGTGGAGATTACCCATAGTCCTTTTGTTTCCTCCCTTCTCTTGTTTTCCTTTTTAACTTTTATTGTCTGATACCGCTGTTTGTGCGTGCTGTGTGACAGAGTTTTTCTTTCCCTTGTATGTCTAGTTTTGTGGGTTTAATCTCACTCCTGTCCCAACTTCCCCTGGAGGAGGTGGTATCAGATTAGAGCTGCTCAGGAGCAAGGCCAGGAAGGAGACTCAAGCATCCCCACCTTTAGGGATATCCCTGAGACTAAGGATGACATAGGGCCCCCTAGCCTGAGGATCAGCTTAGGAGCCAAGGTTTCCTGCTATCCCCATAGTCCGCATGACAAGATACATGTTGGCCGAACGATGGTTCAGTCGATAGGTTTGGCTGGTAGGTCTCTGTAGACTCCTTCATATACAGGAGCACTCTCTCTACTTGAACAGTTCTTCCTCTGTGAGCTATGAGAGACTCCTCTGTTGGTGGCTTATTTTACCAAAACTAAAAGAATCAACATGTTGGCTCCTTTTCTCCTCCAACATCATTTGCCAGTGGCATGTTGTGAGGCCCCCATACACATTACACTGGTTAATCCCACTTTAATTTGGTTCCACTTGAGGGCAACATTAATAAAGCAAGAAACATTCAGGTCTTTCAGATCTTAGATGTTCAGGGGAGGTAGAATCTGATATAACCTTAACGCCATAAAAATTAGACTATTCTCATGAGAATCTGAGTTTCCCATATCAGCGCCGGGTTTACAAAGCAAAAAAATAACTCTTTAAAATTTCATTAATTATGGGCCGGTTCAGCACCAGCCATACATCTTCTGGGTGTGGCCGGTCTATCTCATGGGAAACTAAAACTGCTAATGCAACAATGCACTCATGAACGGTTTGACTGAAAAAAGGGAAGAAAAATTCACTTTGCGTTAATTTGTTTTTCTTGAAACTTCTACTTAAAAAGCTTCAAAACCATCACAGATTGGATCATCTTCTATTAAATGTTTCAGTCAGTATTTAATTCCCTCGCATCGAAGCATAGCAGGTAATAGGTTAAACCATTAGACCATTTGCCAACATCTCATCAGCTCACTGAGTGTCTAATATATTCAGGTCAGCTGACCTTTGCGGAAAATTACCATTTTATATCAGAGGAAGGGCCTAATTTGCACAGAAAATAAGCTTCTAGAGAGGAAAAACCTGGCTGTTATATACTGAGGGTGACACGAGTGATTATTACTACCATTATCCATATGATACTCACATATTATGCTGCGTTACATGGATCATTTACTTATTCCTGTCACACAGAAGCTGGCAGTTTAATTTTCCTGTCATAAAAACAAGTTTCTACGCAATACGAAAAAGACTTCTCATACTTATCTATCAGAGGGATTTGCTCAGTGCCAGGTTACTAAATATTCAGGGTAAGGGAAAAAGTTAGTGTTAGAATTAAGGAAAGGTGTCATTCAGATGTCCGATTTCTTGCGTATGAGTGCTTTCCGTGTTTTTCATGCATAGCACTTGAACCTGTGATAGGTCAATGGGGCCAGTCACATGTCCAATTTTTCCTTTGGATAGAGTGATTCACGGAAAATGTTGTCGATATATCTACTTTTGATCGGACGGTCAGAACAAAATGGGCAATGCAAGACAATGGGGTGGTGAAAAACATCGATCCACACTCGGATGACATCTGAGTGTGGAACGAATTTTATGGAGTCTCAGAATGAAGAAGATGGAGAATTTATTTTTTTTATTTCTCCATATATAAGAAAATCAGATGTTACTCGGACCACACTCTGATCAGAGTCTAATCAGAATTATCAGTCCGTTTTCTCATACGTGAGAAAAAAAGGACTTAGGGAAGGCGTTAGGGTTAGAGTTAAGCTTAAGGTTAGGAAGGGGAATCATACTAGTGCCATAGCTATATTTTCTTTAGCAGAGCAGTTTGCAGCCCCAGATCTCTATTCATACTTCTTTATTAAGACAAAGTGATTCATTGGCGGTAGTGTGGTACTAAGCCCCATTCCAAACCTTTTTTTCCAAAAAGGGAAGGTTTTCTTTTGATTTTCTTGATACCTAGAATCCAATAGATAAACCTATTTTTCCTGACCATCCTTAGTTTATGATTGGTATTTCCAGTCATGTGAACTGCAATACCCGTCATAGCCCACAGACAAGAGTGGCACTTTGTTTGCCAAAAATTGTCTTTCTATTTTTGATTCATTTGTCATGCCTTAGGAGCAGCGATTTACTCTCTCCTTAACGATGTAAACAGCATCGTAAGTGTGGCACTTCAACATTCCAGCTCATAATTGCCAACGGTTTGGTTATGTGGAATTGTACCACTCTACTTTATATAATCACACCATATTCCGGCTGCTCAAAAATATACCTTTACATTAGGAAAAAAAAGATAAATATAAAACACCGGGATACATTTTTCTTAGAGTCTTCTTAGATTTGTTAACTTCTCTGGGACTTCTCTGGGACTCCACTAACATTCCTTGTACACATAACCATAACCTCATTAAAAGGTATCAACCACTGAGGACTTCAGTTCTTTTAAACAATGTTTTATCTTGTACACATAGACAGTCCATGGTGGTAGCTTTAGAACTCACATTTTTTACAAAACACGAGATGAGAGGCAGACGGGGCAATATAATATCAACACAACAACCCCCACCCGCCCAAAAAAAAGAAAGACACAGGCGTTTGAACTGAACAGTGAGCTGTAAACTGAATGGGTTAATTACCAATAATTTTATGGTGACCCTGGTGATTTTTCTTCAAGCCGCCTCTCCTGTTATGACACGTTGTAGAATTATGATCAATTCAGCTCTGTAATTAAATGGTTGAGCAGATGTGGCTACTGCACTTAAAACCAAGTGGCCATTATTATAATGGTTTAACCCAGCAGTATAAAAAGACCATTTTTTTTATTTGGTGTGGGGGTGGGAGTTGGTATACATAGCTAAAAACAGGACCCCATTCTCCCAGGAAAGAGCAGTATGTCATGAGAATATTGGTTCCCCTTGGATTATGAGCTTCTCCTGCTTGAGAGACACAAGTCACTGTCTAGGAAAGAGCATTTCGAGGTTCAACAAGACTAGAGGGTGGGCTATCGGTGATGGTCTACATGCTAAAATCTGATGTTACACTGGAAAGTAATATAGCAAACACCCAATAGGGTTCTCAAGTCTAAATTGATATGATGCTAAGGGAAGAAAAGAGGCAAAGAAGTTTAGCGGTGCTATCCATCATATTAATCTAATTTTTCTAAAAAAATAAAAATAAAATAAAAAAACTCTACACAAAAGGGATTTTTTTATTGTAGTATCATATGCGGGTATGTATTTTTAAGGTGTTTTTTGTGCGTGCGTGTTATGTTACTTCTGCAATTTCGTCTTTTTATGCATTTCTTTTTTCCATGTATATCCCCCCCCCCATATAGAATACAGAATAAAAAGTACCATAGCAAAAAACTGAACTATCGCCTTGCGTGGACTCATCTTTTTAGCCCACATATCCTGAGTGGAACTTTTTTTTTTAACCTTTAGTGATTTACTGATTTATATCTTTCTGTTTAGGTGTCGGTAGGTAATCTTTATAGGTCGGTATTATTTTAGGTCCGCTTCTTATCTTATAGTCTAAGCTTATAGAAACTGCATTAAAGCAGTTAAACGCAAAAAAATTTAGCTTTTTTTTTTAAGAACCATAAAATATTATTTTGTATCTCCAATAATAAAAAAAAAAGTTAAAAGTGCTAAAAATGTAAAGATTGAAAAAGATTTATATTAAAATACTATTATTATTTTTTTATCGTTCTATTTGGGGATTTTTTTTAAAGTTAACAGAATATTATTGTATGGCACTATATATAGAGTATTATATACACTGTATATATATTATGTATAATATATTATTATTGTTATTATTGTCTATTTGTCACAATATGGTAGTGTTCTTTCAATACTTATTATAAGTTAATATTTTTAGATATTTATGGGGTTTTTTTAGGTCACAGCGGCTTTTATTGGCATTTTATATATATATATATATATATTATTTTTTTTGTATATATTTATGAGAAATTTAATGGAGGTGTAACGTTATTAGATGCTTTATTAATTTAATTGTACAAATATTATTGTTGTGTTGTTTTTTTTATAATAATATTTGTTTTCATATGATGCGACTCCCCCTAGTGGCACTCCCCTTTAGGCCTTGTGTCCACGCTGCGGAAAATGCGCGGATTTTGCCGCGGATTTCTCGCGGAAAAGCCGCAGATTTTCCGAAAATCTGCAGCAGCGGCACTTCCCAGCCATTTCTATGGCATTTTGGAAATGCTGTGCCCATGCTGCTGATTTCAATTATTGTTGCGGATTTTGATCCGGATTTTGGCTATAGAATTGGGAAAAAAAAAAAATCCGCACCAAAATCCGCGGCAATTCCGCGGTAAATCCGCGGCAAATCCGCACCTTTGAAAAGGTGTGGATTTGCCGGGAAAGTCGCGGATTTTCATGCAGAAAAATCCGCAGCAACATTCTACCGTGGACACATAGCCTTAAACTAATAAAAAGAATGAAAGAAAATGTTAAACTTTTTTTGAGCCATCTTCTTCTTTCAAGCCCAATTTGACCAGTTTGGTGTCAACAATTAAATATAAAAATAAGAGATTTTTATTTATTTTTTTTACTATTTTTAAACCCTTTTATTTTTTTGCTCTTGCACCGTTATTTCTCAATTTGTATATCCCTCAAGGAAGGCAGATTTTGTTTTCCATTACATGATTTGATGGCTTTTGTAGGTCTCGTGCATATTTACAGTTGGTATTTCAAGTAGTAAACACATTTTCTAAAACGTGAGGGTTTATGGGCTGGTTATAAAATGGGTCCTTTTGATTCCTAAGAGGAATTTAGATCGGGTTGATTTCAATCTGTGAATTAGATACAAAATCAGAGAAGTTTATGGATTACAATCAGAAGTTTGAAATCAAAAATTTAATTCTTAGGATGTGTAAGTTTTTTGTTTTCTGATAAATTTACTGATGGGTCTCTCAGAACTTGAATAGTGATCCGCAACTTGTTTTTTCTTTGTAGCAGTCCAGCGTGGACGAATGTCGCACCCCCAGACCAGCCCTGGCCAGTATGCTCTGAACAACGTGGATCCCTACAATGGTCACTCTTACTTAACTGGATTCATCTCCTTGCTCCTCCGAGCAGAGCCATATCCAACTTCTCGATATGGTGCCCAGTGCCTCCAGCCCAACAACATAATGGGAATTGAGAACATCTGTGAATTGGCCGCCCGTCTGCTCTTTAGTGCCATTGAGTGGGCCAAGAACATTCCTTTCTTCCCTGACTTCCAGCTCTCAGACCAAGTCGCTCTCCTTCGCATGACGTGGAGTGAGCTCTTCGTGCTCAACGCTGCTCAGTGCTCCATGCCACTCCATGTGGCACCATTGCTGGCAGCAGCTGGCCTCCATGCCTCCCCAATGTCTGCTGACCGAGTTGTGGCTTTCATGGACCATATCCGGGTCTTTCAAGAACAAGTGGAAAAGTTGAAGGCACTTCATGTTGACTCTGCTGAGTATTCCTGCTTAAAAGCCGTTGCCTTGTTTACACCTGGTGAGTAATATTTTTAGAAAATATCCTTAAGTTTTTTCCTCCATGTCATGCTTGTAGGTCTTTGAGAAGCTGTGATCTCTGTTGCTGTTTGCAAGGTCTCCAAAAAATAAAGTTGCTTTAAACCTGCTGCTCGAAAAATTTTCAGCCATTCAGTTGACAGCCATCTCGGCTTCTCTCATAAACAGGAGTGCTTGTTCAGCTAAGCAGTGATCTCAAATTATCTGGGACAACGCACAAAATAATGTCCCAGTCACATTACTGTGACATTCATCTAACATTACAGGTATAAGGCACACAACGACAAAGTACAGGTATAATGCACATTGTGATGTTCAGAACAGTGACGCTATGTGCGCACGTTGCGTAAATACATGCAGTTACGCTGCGCTTTGTAGCGCAGCGTAACTGCATGCGTCCTGCGTCCCCTGTACAGTCTATGGAGATTGTGCAGGGGCCATGCGCACGTGGCGTCTTAGAGCGCAGCGCTTCGGCTGCTGCCCGAAGCACTGCGTTCTAAGAAGGGACATGTAACTTCTTCCGTGCGCTTTGCCGGCAGCTCCTGCTCTGTCTATGGCAGGAGCTGCAGGCAGAGCGCATGGAATCGGCTTTTTTTTTTTTCTCTACGGACATTTTCTGCAGCGATTTGAAGCGCACGTGTGCTCTTCAGATCGCTGCAGAAATTTCTGCAGGGCTAGTACGCAACGTGCGCACATAGCCTGATAATGCACACAATGATGTTACAGTACAGCTGTAAGGTACACAGCTATGTCACAGAACAAGGCTAATGCACACCGTTACATCATAATGGAGGTATAGTGTACAAAGTGGGGTCACATTAAGGTACACAGGGATGTTACAGTACAGGGATGATGTACGCAATGATGTTGCAGTACAGGGATAAGTGCGTAAAGGGTAAGGTTTCTCCTTGTGCAGAGTGACATGCCAATTCTGGCATGCCTGTATGAGGAGACTTAAACGCCTTGCAATGCTTCTCTGGGAAACTAAATATACAAATTGCGTCTACATAGAGCAAGAGGGCTTGAACTCTAGTGCCACCTATTGGAAGCAGCAATCCCAAAAATCAATATCGACCCTCTAACAAGCCTTGCCATATGACTTAGGATAAAAAGCCAAAGCACAATCTCAATTTGCAGACACAGTGTTTCACGGTATTTCCAGGGTATAGTTATGAGGCAAAGCATGTTAAAGGGTCAATATTGACTTAGGATTGCTAATTACAATAGGTAACACTTCAGTTCAATTCTTCTTCCTCTCTGCAGAGACAATTTGGATATTTATACTCTCATAGGAACATTGCATACTGGCATGCCACTCTCCACAAGAAGAAACTTTACCCCATAGATCCCAGACTTAAGGCCACGCCTCACTAAGCAACATCGCTAGCAACATCGCTGCTGAGGCACGACTTTTGTGACGTAACAGCGATGTTGCTAGCGATGTTGTTGTGTGTGACATCCAGCAACAACCTGGCCCCTGCTGTGAGGTCGTTGGTTGTTGCTGAATGTCCTGGACCATTTTTTAGTTGTTGCTTTCCCGCTGTGAAGCACACATCGCTGTGTGTGACAGCGAGAGAGCAACAACTGAATGTGCAGTGAGCAGGGAGCTCTTTCCTTGGTTACCCGATATTTACCTTCGTTACCAGCGTCCGCCGCTCTCACGCTGCGAGTGCCGGCTCCCTGCTCTCTGCACACATAGCCAGACTACACATCGGGCAATTAACCCGATGTGTACTTTGGCTAGGAGTGCAGGGAGCCAGCGCTAAGCTGTGTGCGCTGGTAACCAAGGTAAATATCGGGTTGGTTACCCGATATTTACCTTAGTTACCAAGCGCAGCATCGCTTCCACGCGTCGCTGCTGGCTGGGGGCTGGTCACTGATTTCTGGTGAGATCTGCCTGTTTGACAGCTCACCAGCAACCCGTGTAGTGACGCTCCAGCGATCCCTGCCAGGTCAGGTTGCTGGTGGGATCGCTGGAGCGTCGCTTAGTGTTACGGTACCTTTAGCATCTCACACAGCCAAATCAGATCTCAAACTTTGTACTGATGAGGGAGGGGCAATACCCCAAAACATTCAGTCTGCAAATTGATATTCTGGTTTGGCTTTTTATCCTGAGTCATATGGCAATGCTCACTAAAGGGTCGAAATTAACTTTTAGGATTACTACTTCCAATAAGTGTCACTAGAGTTCAAGTCTTCTTCCTCTCTGAAGAGACAATTTGCATCAGTACAGGGATAATAAACACAGTGATGTCACAATAGTGGCATAGTGTATTTAGTGATGTCACATAATGACACCACAGTAATGGGATCAAGTAGAGTGATGTCGCAAGAGAAGAATAATGTGCACAGTGAAGATGTCATAATGTTATGATACATAAAGTAATATCACAGTACAAGGAAAATGCATACAGTGATGTCACAAAACAGAGATAATGTTCACAGTGACGTGACAGTACATGGACCATGTGCGTAGTGATGTCATAACAGTGGGAAAAGTCACATAGTGATCCCACAGTTTAGGCATAATCTATTCAGTGTCATTACAGCGTAGAGAACAGAAAGTACACAAATAATGATGTTACAGTAAAGGAATAATGCAGAGTGATGTCATCACAGAGAAATGCAAAAAAAAACTAATGCCTTGTTGCAATGTCCACATTAATTACTTAAGCATTTTGTGGTGGGCCCACTTAGCTGTCGGGCCCTACAGGGACATGTTTGTCATTGCTTAGCCAATCAGCTGCCAGCTTTCATCACTAACAATTTCAAGTATCTCATTGGTTGTATAAGATCATGTGTGACCTTTGAACTATATATCTTAACAGGTTCTTAAAATTGAACCGACCCTGGCATGTCTGAGAGGCTGCAGAATATAGTGCATTGTAGGAAGAAAGTAAGCAGTTGGTGACAACTGTGATGGTGGAGAAGGCATGTAAGACATTTGTCCTGGTTGTAACCTTTCAAACCTCAGCACAAATATTGTGCTCCACATTTAAAGACTGCAGTAAATTACCTAACACTTGATATAAAAGCTGCGTCTGTGGAATGTGGGGCCTGTAATACGGGGGCTCTCGGGAACGGCCATTTTCAATGTTATGAAGGTTGACAGTGTGAGCACAAGTCTCCCGTGTCATGTTGTCACCAATGTCAGTAACTGATGCTGAAGCGCAGAGGTAACAGTCAGTGCGTATGATTTATTGTACGCAGGAGGGGTGCCCACTAGGTCAGATGGATAATGTCAGGCAGCCATACAGAGGCCCTTCAGTGACATTTCAGGTTGACCTTCAAAGATCCCAATGATCATAACTGAGACACTTGATGGGTGTCCCTGCTAAATCAGCCGTGCCCACCTGCTACCCTGACATATGTACCAGAGACTGGGCTAAATGCTGCCCATTGCAGGCATAACTCAGCCTCCCACCATATTTGTTAACCCTTCCGTGACCAAATAAATCTCAAAACATTTTAAAAAAATTCCGCTTATCCACTTCACTTTTTTGAAGATTCCATTTATAGGAGTAGGCAAATTTATATTTCTTCTGACCACGCACTTTAGTTTTTACAGTCATTCTTATCTTACGGGAAATATCTGTACATAGTTACACCCATGGATGAATCAGGTTGATCTTCCCGATGGGACTTTCCATGAGATTTCTTCATTTTGCATGCTATATTTCCAACAATAGAGGGGTGCATTAGATTAAGAGTTTTAGATAGTATCTACAGGAAGTTAATTCATAAGTGTAGGGAAGAGCAAATCGATTACATGAAAATAAAATTTGTTTGAAATTTGAGGAAATTTGCCAGGAATTCAAACAATTCAATTTGCGCAAATCGCCAAAAAATAAATGCCTCCCACCATTTATACAAAGCAGTAGATGGTATCAACCAGAGAAGCCTCACATGACCTCAGGTGCAGCCACGCAAGCTTCACTATAGTGTCTTGAATCTATCAGATCACATGAAATAACGATGGAATATTCTAGCCTGTATAAAAGTCAAGACAGGGAATGCAGCAGCCTGTTTTTGGTGAATATGAATAGTGAACGGATGTAACAGGTGAGCAATAGAGATAGGAAGGGAAAGCCGTAAAACACTCAATAAACATTACATATAGTGTGTGACAGCAGAGTGGCAAAGAACAGACACCATTTGTTTACCCATAGCCATATATGTTGAGGTCACTTGGATATTATAGATGTGTTCACGTTATAGAGCTTGTAAAGGGTTTAATAGAGTCCTAAGACATCTCAGAGTGCCATACACATATTTTACAATAAAATGGGAGGCGTTGCAGTACTTGCAATTGACAGTTAGGCCTGCGCCACACATCCGTGCCTCCGGCACGTGTTTGTCATTTTTTACACGTACCGGCGGCACGGAGACACTTTAACCAATGCTACCCTATTGTAGCAGGCATACACACGTAAAACCACACGGAACGTGTGTCCGTGTGCGTTTGTACGTGTGTGCGTTTTTGAAAGCGCTGACATGTCCGTTTTTTCACCGGCAGCACGGGTGTCACACGGCCCGCACCCGCACCACACGGGTGTAGTGTGGATGCGGTCCCGTGTGACACGCGCCGGAGAAAACACACATGTCATTGAAAAAAAAACAAAACATTAACTCACCTTCTCCAGCCCTCCTGTCTCTGCCGCTGCTGCCTCTTGCTGCCGACCGCCGCTCATTATTCTCATTGAATATTCACTTCACTGCCTGGCAGCAGCAGCAGCGGGGAGACGGGAGGGCTGGAGACCGAGGATCAGCACCACGGACAGCAGCGCGGACATCAGGAAGGACCAGGTGAGTATAATAATTACCGATTCTACGTGTGCTATCGCGGATAGCACACGTAGAACACACGTGTCACGCACGTACCAGAGACACGTACTTACCTGCACGCAACACGCAGGGAAAATACGTGTCTCTCGGCACGTGCGTGAATTTCACGTGAGTGTGGCAGAGGCCTTAAACAAATTTTAGAGGAAAAATTATATAATATTGGCATATTAAAACTTTAAAAACATTGTTTTTGAAATGGCTCCTCATAATTGACTTCCCAATCCATGAGAAATGCAGGGTCAAGAGCTTTCAACTCTTCTTCTATCATAATGGTGACTACATTCATGTGCTTGTTTGGCTGAATGTTCTACGATACCCCAAAACACTTGTACCCTCCCATACACTTGTGTGTGGGAGAGTAAACCATTTACTCATCTCCCGTGGAACATGTCTTTTCCCCAAAAAGTTCTGTACACATAAAATTGTTATGTGTTGCTTTCGACCAGCATTAAACTAATTTGTATAGTCACCTGAAGGTTTAGGGGTAGAATTCACAATTTTTAGGATGTCAATGAACCAAGCTGAACCACTGTTGAAAAAGTGGTTGACCTCTTTTAAAAATGTTAGGCAAGACTTATCTTGAAGATATTTTTAATAAGTCAATGTCGGTCTATAGACTAATACATTTTTATTTTTACAACAAATGACTACATGTTGTGTAAAGATATATTTTTGGTTGACTGAATTGGAGATAATCCTGAATCTTCACCCTTGTGTTACGTAATCCATTGATGGTTAAAGCCTGGCCAAAGACAATAGATAACTATTGGTCAAATGTTATTTGGGCAAACAGATATCAATTTTGAACTCCCTCTACAGATGTGCACTCGTCCCGGGAGAAGGTACATGTGTTCTATGAAATGAAACGGAAACAAGTCACCACCAGACACTTCTGAACAGACACTTGTGGTGGTGGCTTATATCCTCAAGAACAAAACGTTTGGGCAGTTGAAATGCAATGATCTGATTCTTCTTTCCCCTCAGGAAGAGTTGTCTGGTCCGTTCAAAATTGATGTGTTTTCACAAAATATATGTAATGTATTTGGCTAGCTTCAGTATGGAGACCTGCTGCCCTAGCCATAACCAAAAGATGAAGAAGGGAAGTAGACACTTCTAGTATTGGTTTCTTTTGGGAGAGTGGGTTGGCCGAAAATAATCTGTTCTGGGATTCTGAAACTCTCCGCTAAGTGACCACCTACATATATACATGAACTCTCAAGAAGACATAAAAATGTGAATTAGATCTCATTATCTAATAATATTATTTCCTCTGAAAGGGAATGTGTCAATGTGTTGTTTAAATCAGGTTTCTCAGTTAAATTGATTTTTTTTTTTAGTCTCTGGCATCATTTTTTCCATATTATACAATTTTCACACCAGCCACTGGGGCTATTTTAAACTTTAGTTGTTTTTTTTTTACCAGGAAATTCACATGTAAATTTGCAGCAATTAATAGACTCTGACACTATCTTTTGTATGGAAGCATCTAATGAGAGTGTGCAAGGAAATTGTAAAGGCAAGAGGACCAGGAGAGCATTGACAGTGTATATTGTGAATGGTGGATCTTGTGGTATCAGCTGTGTAGAGGTGTAACCTGTAATTGTACAGGAGGAGGAGGTGAGCTGTGACAGTAGGGTCCCGTTACACGTAGCGACGTTTCAGCGATCCCGACAACGATACGACCTGGTCAGGGTCGCTGGTACATCGCTACATGGTCGCTAGTGAGATGGCAAACAGGCAGATCTAATTAACGACGCAGCAATGATACGGCGATCCGTATAACGACTTCGGCGGTCGTTGGGACTCTGTCACACAGCAGCTATTCTGACGACTCAGACCTCGATAGAGGTGTAGTGTTTCTACCCAGGCGTGCCATTGAGGTCGCTCATCATTGTTATGGTGTCAAACATAGTGGTGAATGCTGCCCTGCGGGACACAAACGATCAAAAAAATGTACCAGGACGTTCAGGTACGATCGGCGATATCGCAGCGGGGGGGTGGTCGCTGCTATGTGTCACACGTAGCGAGATCGCTAGCGAGGTCGCTGTTGCGTCACAAAACCTGTGACGTTTCAGCGATCTCGCTAACGACATCACTATGTGTAACGGGGCCTTTACTTATTGCTGGAAGGTGGATCCTATGTTATCTACTATATGACATCTACTAGAGCTGTTATCAGTGACTGTAATCCTGCCTCTGATGATAAGGAGATTGCTCAAAACTCTTTCTGGAAGGACAGGAAATATGGGTCTATAATAACCATTAGTGGTCAGTACGAAAATTGCAGGACTTGTATTTGTGTTTATCAACACAGATCGTGATATGAAAAAAATCCCAAAACATAAGATAAAATACATTAAGCACAAAAACTTAATTTAAAAATTGGTCATCTTTTAACGCTGCATCCCTTTAAGAATTCATTTTCATGATTTTTTTGTGCCATGGAGCACTGCCTGTAAGTTTCTATATGCTAGTTGGATCTCTTCAATGCTGCTTCTGTCTTTGGATGAAGGTCGTCTAGTAGGCCCAATCATCTGTGTTG